>NC_135822.1:32572983-32877150 GCF_964213995.1 Mustelus asterias
CTTGGCTACAATATCCCCCACAGTTAAATAGGCTCCTGACGCTTAGTGATTTATTTGTTTTTATTTATTAGTATCACAAATAGGCTTACATTAACACTGCAATGAAGTTACTGTGAAAATCCCCTGGTCCCCACACTCTGGTGCCTGTTCGGGTACACTGAGGGAGAATTGCATGGCCAATGCACCTAACCAGCACATTTTTCCAGACTGTGGGAGGAAACCGGAGCACCCGGAGGAAACCCACGCAGACACGGGGAGAACGTGCAGACTCCGCACAGTGACCCAAGCTGGGAATCGAACCTGGGTCCCTGGTGCTGTGAGGCAGCGGTGCTAACCACTGTGGCACCGTGCCGCCCCCTTATACTGGCTTTGGCTTACACTGCAGGAATGGAGAGTTTCTGGCGTGTGTGATATTGCACCCTGACAGCAGCCGGTGAGCAAGAGGGAGGAAATTTCCAGGAGAAATGCAACTTGGTGACCCTTGTGTGAAAGAAGCAAGCAGAAGCTCAGAGATCCTGGGGCTGCACGCTGCCGACAAGCAGCTTATCTTTCAGCAAGTGAACAGGCCACACAGAAAGCTTCAAATCCCAATAACTCTATCTGGACACATCAGGAGGAGGGTGAATAAGACACAACAGATTGTGACTTGTCATAAATGAGGAGAGGCCATCAGCACTGACAGCTGTGTATAAATAGAGGGCATTGATATTCCTTCTATGTAGTCACAGGCTTTATGTGAACAGAAGTGCCAGAATCTATCCTTTCTATCAGAATGAAAATATCCCAGCTATCATTAAACATCAGCATGTTCCACTCAGTGCTGGCAAACATGTCACCTACAGCTACTATTCCTTAAAGTGTTCCTTTAACACTTTCTATTCCCGTAGCAGCTATGATGAATTGTAAATCTCTGTTCTTTATAATTTGATTTGATTTTCTCACTCTTTGATATTCTGCCCCTGGTCCTTTGCCATTCAAAGGTGACAGCCCACACTGTTCAACTTTAGTTATACAAAAATAAAAGCAAAATACTGCGGAAGCAAATATCGCCGTCCCTTCGCAGTCGCTGGGTCAAAATCCAAGAATTCCCTCCCTAATGGCATTGTGTGTCAACCCACAGCACGTGGACTGCAGCAGTTCAAGAAAGCAGATCACCCCCCCCACCTTCTCAAGGGCAACTAGGAATGGGCAATAAATGCTGGCCAGCCAGCGACGCCCATGTCCCATGAATGATTAAAAACAAAATGCCGGAAATCTAAAATAGAAACAGAAATGCTGAAAAAACTCAGCAGGTCTGGCAGCATCTGCGGAGAGAGAAACAGAGTTAATGTTTCGAGTCCGTGTGACTACCTAGCTCTGAAAAAGACTTGAAATGTTAACTCTGTTTCTCTCGCCACTGACCTGCTGAGTTTTTCCAGCATTTTCTGTTTCTATTCCAGCTGATGACACCGCACCTGCAACACTGTGGTTGACCCTTAACTACCCTTGGAAATGGCTCTAAAAGCCATTCTGTTATTTTCAAAAAGCCAGGTTACATCACCTTCGCTAGGGCATTTAGGGATGGGCAAAAAATGCTGGCATTAACAGCAATCCCATTAATCATTTTTTATAAAAATGCAGCGTCCCTTTAGCACAAAGCAAGTTTCCACAAACAGCAATCAGCAATCGGATAATGGCCAGATAATGTGTCTTTTACTGGCTTAAATAAATGCTAGGAAACAGGGGCAAACTCCCCAGCTATTCTTCACAATAATGCCACAGGATCCTTTACACTCACCTGAGAGGGCTAGTGAAGCCTCAGCTTAACATCTTATCCAAAAAACAGAATATCAACCTTCGGTGAAGGACAGAGCGGCACGGTAGCACGGTGGTTAGCACTGCTGCCTCACAGCGCCAGGGATCCCGGTTCAATTCCAGCCTTGGGTGACTCTGAGTGGATTTTGCATGTTCTCCCCATATATTTTTCCTCCAGGTGCTCTGATTTCCTCCCAATACTTGTTGGTTAGGTGGTTTGGCCATGCTAAATTGCCCCTTGGTGTCAAGTGTCAGTGTAAATATGTGGGGTTACGGGGATAGGGCCTGGGTGAGATTGTTGTCGGTGCAGGCTCGATGGGCTGAATGGTCTCCTTCTGCACTGTAGGAATTCTATAATTCTCTGACAGAAAATGAAGCCAGTTTATTGAAATGTGATTCATTTCAGACCTTTGCAGCCACTGGAGTGGGACAGAGGAGAGGATGTGGGTTAGATTTAAACTCTAAATCCACACATAAACGGTTAACCCACCGCCCCATCAGTCACATTTTCTTGCATTGATTTTCCACTAACTGAGTGCGAGATAAATGAGAAATGACACTGAAGATTTTTTAAAACACTCTCTTTCATGGAATCTGTGCATCGCTGGCTAAAGGCCAGCATTTGTTGCCCATCCCTAATTGTCCTTGAGATGTACAAGAAGTAACAACTAGGTGTGGCCAGCACACAGCCGCGTTATGTTGTGAATGTTCACCTTAATTCTTAATTAAGAAGGGCTTCTTGCAGCTGAGCATCCTTCAGGAGCCCGGATCTCCTCAGATTGGACACAGTCGATGGTTGCATGACTATAGCTGGTGCCCAGAAGCCTACGATCCCCAGGGATAGCAAGGTTTGACAACCTACTAAAGAATTTAGCTCCAAACAGCTGTGAATAGAACCCATCCTGGAATCCAATGCATTCTACCCTCTACTACCGAGTGTGATTTTCTCTCTGACTATGTTGTTGTATTGCGGATTCAAACAGCATTAACCTGGCCCGCTGCCAGTGACTGAGTGCTCCTGAGCTTCACAGTTCGTTTATATAACAACGTTATCATGTGAAAATGTCCAAAGCATTTCACACGATGAATTACTTTTGAGGCACAGCAACTGTTACATTAGAATCACCCCACAATAGTCACATCTCACAAACAACTAATGAGTTCAACTAATCTTTTATTTGGTTGGGAAAAGAATTGTCAAAAACACTGAGATAACTCACTCCTCGTGGAATCTGCAACATCCGCGTGAATCATAAGAACAAGCCGGTGAGTTTCATTTAACAATCCATCCAAAAAGAAATTCATATTGCCAGAAAATTCACAGCTTATAATGCAACAGCTTTTACAGTTTTCTTTTTTTTTCATTCATTCGTGGGACATGGGCGTCACTGGCTGGCCAGCATTTATTGCCCATTCCTAGTTGCCCTTGAAGGGCAGTTGAGAGTCAACCACATTGCTGTGGCTCTGGAGTCAATTGTAGGCCAGACCAGTTAAGGATGGCAGACTTCCTTCCCTAAAGGACATTAGTGAACCAGATGGGTTTTTCCGACATTCAACAATGGTTTCATGGTCATCAGTAGATTCTTAATTGCAGATTTGTTTAATTAAATTCAAATTCCACCAGCTGCCATGGTTGAACCCAGGTCCCTAGAACATTAGCTGAGTTTCTGGATTAATAGTCTAACAATAATATCACTAGGCCATCACCTCCCCATAGACTCCCCTTGTGACTGGAAAGAGGCCTAGGATCATTCTAAATGTGGTTTCTACAGCAACATAGGCCTGTAACCTCCATATTGGGGCAATCAGAATCAGATTGGCCACATTGCTTCTCGATTTTGTCCCAGTAATCCAGCCACTCCTTTCTTGCCCAATTTCCTATTTGTGCTGGGTGAGGAAGACACAGTGCAGAGCGTTCCCAGGTCATGTGTCAAGGGCAAAGAAGCCAGACCCTGGCATGTGGTACAGTGGTTAGCACTGCTGCCTCACAGCGCCAGGGACCTGGATTCGATTCCCACCTTGGGTGACTGTCTGTGTGGAGTTTGCACATTCTCCCCGTGTCTGCATGGGTTTCCTCCGGGTGCTCCGGTTTCCTCCCACAGTCCAAAAGATGTGCTGGTTAAGTGAATTGGCCATGCTAAATTCTCCTTCAGTGTATCCGAACAGGTGCCGGAGTGTGGTGACTAGGGGATTTTCACAGTAACTTCATTGCAATGTTAATGTAAGCCTACTTGTGACACTAATAAATAAACTTTAAACTTTAAAAAAGTTTACAGCTCTAGCCA
Organism: Mustelus asterias; assembly: GCF_964213995.1. NCBI lineage: Eukaryota > Metazoa > Chordata > Chondrichthyes > Carcharhiniformes > Triakidae > Mustelus > Mustelus asterias. The sequence goes on from NC_135822.1 coordinate 32,577,063, forward strand.
CTTTGAGAAGCCAGGGAGAAGGTAAGTTTGTAAGGTAAATGTAATAAGTCCTCGGAGGCAGAAGCCCCTTCACCAAAATCCCTTTATTTACAAGTCTGACAACAGCATACAGAGTGCTTTCCGTTACCAGTCTACACTAGGAGTGCCAGAGGAACTGACACGCCTGGTTAAATACAAAGCAAGAGGCTCCCTGATTTGTTCATCAATTTGGCTCTTAATCAGGGAGTTCATATTCTAACAGGCCCACCTCAACTGCCTGATTAAAGTCATTACAGTAAATGGGCAGGATTGGATTAGTAGAGAGGGTGGGGTGTCAGCTGGTTGGCAGGGAGAGATGTGGTCATTGCGGAGGGCTTGGGGGTTGGGTGGTTATGGGGAGTGGGGGGGGGGGTCAGCGTGCGGAGTTGGATTCTCAGTGGGGTGGTCAGGGGAATTAGTGGGGAGGTGGAGTGTCATTAGGTGGTCAGAGGGGTGGATGGGATAGGAGGGCTGTTGCGGGGGCCCATGTGGGGTGGAAGGTGGAGCTTCCCATAGGGGGTTGGGGGGGGGGGGGGTCATGGTCGGGTGTGAGGGAGAGTGAAGGACTCTGTTGGGCTGTTGCGGGGGTCCATGAGGGCTGAAAGATAGAGCATCCTATGGGTGGTTATAGGGGGGTGGTCAATTGGGAGGTCAACTGGGGGTCCTGTGGGAGTCAGGAGTGATGGGGGGATGGAAATCCAGTTGGGGGAGTTTTGGATGGAAGCAGATGTGAACCTTGATACCACCAACACTCGACATCAACAACAACAGCTTGCATTTATATAGCACCTGTTAATGCAGGATAATATCCCAAAGTGCCTTGCAGTGGCATGATCAGTCAAAAATTGAGAAGAAGAGGGAGATGGTAGGAGGGGTGATGAAATGGTTAGTCATAGAATCATGGAATCATAGAATCCTACAGTGCAGTCAGAGAGATTGTTTTCAGGTCTTAAAGGAGAAGAGGAAGGAGGATAGACAAAGAGGGAATTCCAAATCGAAGGATCCAGATAGCTGAACGCATGGCCACTTATGGTGGAACAAAGGAAGTGAAGGACATACAAGAGGCCATAGCTGGGGAAATCCAGAGATCTCAGAGAGCTGTAATGCTGGAGGATGTTACAAAGATAGGAGAAAGCAAGGTTACGGACCCAAGCATGAGAATTTTAAAATCAAGGCATTGGTGAACTGGAAGTCAATGTGGAGGAATGCTAGGCGAACGAGACTTGGTGGGGATTCGTATACGGGCAGCAGGGTTTTGGATAAGGGGCTAGAAATTCAGCTCAAGGGCACGTGGACACTGAGGTTATGAATGGCCTTGTTCAGCCAGTCGAGAGTGCAAGGGGTGGCTCTCTTGAACAAAAGAAGCTCAGAGAGGGCAGGACCAGGGCAGGGGTCAGGAGATAAGAGAACTACAGAAAGATCCAGGGCTAGTGTAAGGATCAATCCTTGGGGAAGTTTGTCTTGGTGGATAAGGGGAAGGGAAGGATGCAGCAGAGAGCTGAATGATGAATGTCAATCTCAGTCACAGAGACATCCATGAGCTATTCACATCTCTTGAAGATGAGGGTGGAGGGGGAAAGGGAGAGGGTTTTAAGGCAATTGTTAATGGTGGGAAAAAATAAGCTGAAGGTTAGCTTTGCCTTTCAGGATGATTCTGGAACAATGAGCAGGTTGTGATCGGAGAGATCCAGCCAGAAATGGCAAACTGCTAGATCGCTTGTGCAACAGATACATCAAGTCTGCACTCCTCCTTGAAGAAACAGAAATGGAGCCATGCAGGAGGTGAGAGACAGTAAGGGTTCAATTGAGGACAAGGGCATGAAAGGCGGAGATGAGGGGATGATTAAACAGACAGATTGACAGCTACAGAAATATTGTGGCACCTGCTTCTAAAAGTTGCTCACTGGAGTGACTCATATTCATGATAATAGAATCATAACTGCACTAGGGTTGATGTTCTGTCTATCTAAATTAAATATATTTTGATTTTTTGAATTATGTTTCCACATGGTACAATTTCAAGTTCTTACAGAAGCACTGTCTCTGATATACAACAGTTTTTATTGGACTATTCCATCCCTTACAATCCAAAAGCTATTTTTTTCTCAATATCCTGCTGGTAAGGCATCACACAAGTTGAAGGCAATTAAAGCCCTTAGTATAGAAGCATAGAAACCTAGAAACTAGAAGGAGGAGGCCATTCAGCTCTTCGAGCCTGCTCCGCTATTCATCTTGATCATGACTGATCATCGAATTCAATATCCTGATTCCTCCCTTCCCCCCATATCCCTTGATCCCTTGAGCCCCAAGAGCTATATCTAATTTCTTCTTGAAATTAGATGACGTTTTGGCCTCAACTGCATTCTGTGGTAGTGAATTCCACACATTCACCACCCTCTGGTGAAGAAGTTTCTCCTCACCTTAGTTCTGAAACGTTTACCCCTTATCCTCAAACTATGACCCCTAGTTCTGGATGCCCCCACCACCTTTCTGAATCTACCCTGTCTAATCCTGTTAGAATATTATAAGTTTCTATGAGAGCAGCACAGAGCCATACAGTTGCCCCAGAAGATTTTCTGATCCTACATACTTGCCTGTTCCATATAATGTAGGTAATATCGCTTACCATAATCATTGCTGTGTGTTAAGAGGAGTCAAAATAGGTTGTATAGTTCCACCTGAATAAGGGGAAGTTATGTCTTGGGTTTTTGGTGAATGCATATGTTGTACCAATTGGGGGGTATTGGGTAAAGATGTTGCTAACTGCTGACAATGCCAACTAGGGCAGCACAGTGGCACAGTGGTCAGCACTGCTGTCTCACAGCACCAGGGTCCCAGGTTCAATTCTGGCCTCAGGTGACTGTCTGTGTGGAGTTTGCACACTCTCCCCGTGTCTGCGTGGGTTTCCTCGGGGTGCTTCGGTTTCCTCCCATAGTCCAAATATGTGCGGGTTAGGTTGATTGGCCATGCTAAATTTCCCCTTAATGTCAGGGGGGTAAATATGCAGGGTTATGGGGATACGATAGGGCCTGGGTGGGATTGTTGTTGGTGCAGGCTCGATGGGCCAAATGGCCTCCTTCTGTACTGTATGTTTCTAAGATTCTATGATTCTAGATCCATCAACATCAGTAAAGGTGAAGTGATTACTCTGTTGCAAGGTAACTTCACCATACTGAATAATTTAGCTCCCTTATCCTGTTGGTATTTATAATTATTCTGAGCCAATTCTCTTGATCTGATCTTCAGTATTAGCCATTTAAATGTGGTTTGTTTTATAGTTTTGACTTTCTCCTCTTATAAACTTTATCCGGCCCTGAGAATGTCCCAAAACGCTTTAAAGACAATTAAGTACTTTCAAAGTGATGCATTTGGTAAAAATACGGCAGCCAGTTTGTGCACAGCAAGCTCCCCAAACTAATTTATCAACACCAGATAATCATTGTTTTTATTGAGGGATGATGTGGAGATGCTGGCATTGGACTGGGGTGGGCACAGTAAGAAGTCTCACAACACCAGGTTAAAGCCCAACTGGTTTCTTTGGAATCATGAGCTTTCAGAGCACTGCTCCTTTCTCAGGTGAGTAGAGAGTTGGGTTCACAAACCGGCATATATAGACAGGCTAAATATGTCTAAATATGCCATGTTTGTGAACCTAACTTTCCACTTACCTGATGAAGGAGCAGTGCTCCGAAAGCTCGTGATTCCAAATAAACCTGTTGGACTTTAACCTGGTGTTGTGAGATTTTTTATTGAGGGAAAAATATTGGCTAGGATACCAGGAATAACTCCCTTGTCCTACTTGGAAACAGTGCCAAGATACGTTTTGCATCCATCTCAGATGACAGCCAGGGCATCAATTTCACCCAAAGGACAGGCCCCTGACAGTGCAGCATTCCCTCAATGCTGTACTGGAGTGTTGCTTAGATTTTGTTCCCAGGTCTCTGGAAAGCCCACAAATTTCTAACTCAGAGTTACTGCTGAGCGGTGGCTGACATCTTTGAAACAGGCAATGGGAGGATGCGACATTCCCATACATGGTTGAAATCATTCTTTAATTATTTCACTTTTACCATTTCAGCCTGCCTTTCTCATTCATCAGACACCTAAAGCAGGGTTTTCCACACCCCGCCAAATGCCATGGCCTGTTTTGTGGCGGCGGAGGCAGCCCGCCATTGGCCAATGGTGGGATCTTCCAGTCCCGCTGATGTCAAAGGGGTTTCCCATTGTTCGCACCCTCCACCACCAGAGAAACCCATGGCAGGGGGGTTGCCGTCAATGGGACCGGAAGATCCTGCTGACGGGAACAGTTGAAAAATGCCACCCATAGTCTACTGGAGTCTGCTCCACATTGCCAGACTTTCATGCTTTCCTCTCAGAATCACAAAATTATTATAGTGCCATTCGGCCCATCATGTCTGCACCAACACTCTGAATGAGCATTCCGGCTTAGTCTCATTCTCCTGCCTTTTAACCGTACCCCTGCACATTGCTTCTATTCAAATAATCGACTTGAATGCCTCCATTGAAGCTGCCTCCACCACGCTTCCAGGCAGTGCATTCCAAGCTAACCTGCTTTAACCACTCAGATGCTTTCTGCGTTTTGTAACTGTGATTTACTTCTATTGTTGTACTATCTTTTCTCTTAGGATGCCATCACTTCTGTCATTCAACCCATCCCCTGTTCTCCACTTAAGGAGGAAGAAGCTCAACCTTCTCTCCCTGTTTGTCTCTCCCGCATTATTCCCTTCCTTCTCATAACCTAGTGAACTGTAATCTCCTCCAATTCTGGAAAAGAATTATACCCGAGTTGGTAGGTTATCCCCTTTCAGCTGGAGCTGCTGGGTGCCTTCCCAGTATTTTCTGCACTCTTTCGTATTTGGTTCTTTTTGGCGTAATTCAGAATCCTTACCGCTGTTTGGAGACACCTGCGGGCTATTTGCATGTGTGTGGATGTTAGCTAAGGACACAATCCAGCCAGACCTGATGCTGCCAAAATAGCGTTCACTGTCTAATTTAGCTGTGGGATAAATAATGGCCGTTTGCCACTGCTCACCACAGAGAGCAATATTCATAAAGCGAACAAAAGAACACCAAAGCCAATCGTCCTTAATTGGTTTTGAAAATAAAACGCACTGTTGTTGAGACAAACTCATCAACAAAAAGTTCACACACATCAGCACTAAATCAAAATTAGAGGAAGGAATTTGAAACATTACTTTCATGAATAGTTATATTCTTCCCGATAGTCTTGCAGTGCTCATGAATATTTATATGTCAATCTCACTGTGTGGATTGCATTCTAATTCCTGCACGGAGCTTATTCATAAATCCAGAGTTTGGTCTAATTCAAATTATTCATGAAAAAAAAATTGATGTGGTCCTTGAATTTTGACAGCTCCGGTTTGATTGTGATAAATGGGGCTTCGCTGTATGTTTTTTGTAGGGTTTGTCAAATTAATGTCCTCGACAGCAACCCATGAAGGCGGGAATGATGATTTATTATATTCTCTTTCTCATTTAATAAACAATCGGCTGAAAAATCCATGACTGTTACGGCCATATCTCGGCGACTGTCAAAGCTGCGCTGTTGTGAGGAGCCTGATGTTCGAGGAATGCATCCTCACATCAGACAATATGATCACAATACTGATGTCGGCCAGGCAGAAACACAAAAGGCTACTGCATGTTCAGTCAGTTGGGCTGTCTATCAATCTGGTTGGCATCGAAGATAACCAACATATTGTCGCCCTTTGGTCATTTCTACAAATCTCACTGCCCAGTTGATTTAGCCGTCTGGGAATGTGTGTGTGTGAATTATTAAAGGAATTCACCTACACTGCTTTACTTGTAAATTAAGACCTGTCAGACAGTCTCCTGCTCAAAATTATTCTCTTCTCAAACATCAAAATTTGTGTTGCTTTGTACTTGCTTCAGACCTCCCCGACTTTTGCAATCTGCAGGCTCCCAGAAAGAAAGAACTTACATTTGTAATGTCTCTTACTTGCTCAAGATGACTCAAATACCTGAATTGTGGTCACCCTTGCAATGTAGGAAGTGCAAAAGCCAGTATCCACATAGCAAGCTCCAACACACGGTAACCTAATAATGGCTAGGCATCTAGTTTGGTGACTTGGGTTGATGGCTAAATATTGGCCGTATGATCATACGAATTAGGAGCAGGAGCAGGCCACTTGGCCCCTCATCCTTGCTCCACCATTCAGTAGGATCATGGCTGATCTGATTTTAACCTCAGTTTCTCTAATACGGGCTGGGATCTTCCTGCCCTGTCAGTGGCTTTCCCTGCGGCAGAGGCGATGAGCCATTCAAATCCCTGTTGACTTTGGTAGGACTGTAAGATCCCACCTGTGGGACGGGTCGGAAAATCCGACCCACTGTTCCAAGCTTCTTATTCCGATTTATCCAACTCCTCAGCCGCGGTGGTGAGATTATGCACTCACATCTCTGAGTTCTGGCCTCTGAATTATTAATCCAACATAACCACAATGCTAAAGCAACCAGAGGACAGTATCCAGAATGAACTTTGAAAAAGCAATTTCAAACCTCAGGTTAGTCGACTTTAATTGCGCCATTTGTTGGCAATAGCCTGTCCTGGTCCCTCCACGCTGACGCTATAGTTAGGAAAGCCCACCAATGCCTCTACTTTCTCAGAAGACTAAGGAAATTCGGCAAATGATTCTCACCAACCTTTACAGATGCAACACAGAAAGCATTCTTTCTGGATGTATTACAGCTTGATAAGGCTCCTGCTCTGACCAGGACTGCAATAAACTACAGAGGGTTGTGAATGAAGCCCAGTCCATCACACAAACCAGCCTCTCATCCATTGACTCTGTCTATACTTCCCACTGTCTCGGGAAAGCAGCCAGCATAATTAAGGACCCCACACAACCCGGACATTCCCTCTTCCACCTTCTTCCGTTGGGAAAAAGATACAAAAGTCTGAGGTCACGTACCAACTGACTCAAGAACAGCTTCTTCCCTGCTGCCATCAGACTTTTGAATGGACTTACCTCGCATTAAATTGATCTTTCTCTACACCCTAGCTGTGACTGTAACATTACATTCTGCACTCTCTCCTTTCCTTCTCTATGAATGATATGCTCACAAGGAACAATACTTTTTACTAATACATGTGACAATAATAAATCAAATCAAAAATCAAAAAAAAGGCAAATAAACCAGAAACAACTCAGCAAAGGAGGGAAAGCAATTCAGAACAAGAAGCAATCTGCATCATCTTCCAGTGGTTGGTTTAAGAACACCATTAGCCTATCCAACTGACCAGAATACCAGGATCCTGCACCAGATTCAACACTTGCAGCCTCATTAATTATATACAGGCGAGCTCCCCTCCAACTCTCCAGGCTGGCCAGCAGCTGATTCATCCAACCTCCTCAGCTTGTTGCTGGTGCAATAAGTCCAGCACACTCATATCACACTTTCCAGCCAATCTGGCTTCACCAGATCCTCCAACATGTCCAGAACCCAGAGCCAAAAGGCCAGCAGCTTCAAGAAGGCAGCACCAGCTTTCAGTGCTGGGGCCTTAAAGCCCTCATTCAGGGAGTGTGGACCCACCAACATCTCCTTCACCTCAACAATGGCTTAAAGAAGCACACCAACCTCACCACTCTAGCCGAGGAGGCCATGCCCAGGAGATCAGCACAACTGTCACTCACCCACGAAGCGCCGTCCAGTACAGGAAGCGGATGAATGATCTTATTCGCTCGGCCAGGGTAAGTCCTCACTCAGCTCCCTCCATGATCAAACTCTCAGCATGGCAGCATGTACTCAAACAGCTACTCTCTTCACGGGCCTCACACACCCATTAGCAGGTACACATATCAACATTCACTCTCTCAACAAGACTTTCACAACACCGCCAGCCTGTCTCTCTTGTTGCTCCTACTCCAATCGCTGTCCGTTTTGGGTAGGACACACCACATATAGGGGACACACATTTCACCCAGACTGTGCTCCGTCCCCTCTGATCACAGCTCTTTCTTCTGTGCCCAGACAGGCCAAACTTGCACAGAACAAACGCAGACAGGGGGAGCGATGGGAGAGATCATTGGCGTCACTGAGCTTGAGGAGGCTGATGCAGATCTTGCTGGTGAGGACAGGGATCGCTCTTATGGTGACCCAGAGCTTGGCCTCTCACAACAATCTAATCTGGATCTCAGCTTCATCACTTCACCCAATCCTGCAATCCACACCGAGTGCAATCAGCTTCAGCTCAGAAACTATACTGTCCTTTTGTCTTTTGCAGTGACCAGCAAACCGCAGCAGTTAGCCAGCCCAGCAGCTCTCTGAGGATGTTTGAGGATAAGGCGGCTCAGGAAGAATTGTCACAGCACTCACCTGAATCCTCCATCAGTGCAGAGACACATACCTTGGTGGGGCATAGTTCTAGATTAGACACAGGCGAATACCTCAGAGGCACAGCCCACAGCAGGGACTGCCCAGGTCTCTGGCACTCGGAGGGCTGCTGGAGACCAGCTACCCTCTCAGTCCCAGACAGATGATGAGCCGCTGGAAGGGGCTGCAAGCTCACTGGTGAAGATACAAGGGGAAGCAGCGGAACATTGGGCAGAGCTTCGACAGTCACGCAGCAGAGTAGAGCGCATGTTGGAGTAATCCCTCCATGTTCTGTCTAATGTACTCCCCAACCTATGACACAGGAGGGTCCATGAAATCCAGCTCGGCATGGAGATGGGGGGCAGGAACCAGTCTGGAGTCCAGCACATAAGGAGAAGCGCAGCATTATGGCAAGTAGGCTTTGCATGTTGCACTCACCTTGAAGTCTCTGGCAAACTGAGGACCGTGTTGTACATGCCGTATTGTACTATGCCCCACCAAGGTATGTGTCTTTATCAATCGGGTTTGTCACTGCTGTGATATCCTGCTGGCATGATACAAGATTGAACAGCTTGACAGGATTCTGGCGGGCAGCTGTATTAATGGGCATTCATGAGACGCAAATGAATGCAAATGGCATCTGTGTCACCTGCCAGCAGGAATAGAGACCCACCATTGGGAGAATTGCACCGGTGGCTTTAGAACTTTTTGGTTTCTGCCAGATTCACTGTGCCCACCCAGCACCAAACCTGCCACAGGTGGGTTGGGAGAATTCTGCCCAATGAGCGTGTGCACTTTTTGCAAACAATCACATTTACTTTGAATAATGCTAAAGGGTGCCTTAGCAAAGGTATGTAGAGGGTACCCAGACTGTCCAAATGAATCCACCAAGTGTAGACCAGTTCTTATTTGTTTTAATCTGCACACATCATGCACACAGGGCGGCACGGTGGCACAGTGGTTAGCACTGCTGCCTTACAGCTCCAGGGATCTGGGTTCGATTCCCGGCTTGGATCACCGTCTGTGCGGAGTCTGCGCATTCTCTGTGTGGGTTTCCTCCGGGTGCTCCGGTTTCCTTCCACAGTTTAAAGATGTGCAAGTTAGGTGAATTGGCTATGTTTAATTGTCCCTTGCTGTCAGCGGACTAGCAGGGTAAATATGTGGGCTTATGGGGATAGGGCCTGGGTGGGATTGTTGTCAGTGCAGACTCGATGGGCTGAATGGCCTTCTTCTGCACTGTAGGGATTCTATAATTCTATGAGCGCGGGTTCCACACTCCTCCCTACCCAAATCTAACTGTAGCTGAGGCAGCAGGTGATTTAAATGGCGAGCCTCTTTGTCATGATGAAAATCTGGGCTAGGGTTTCCATTCTAAATGTTTTCATGGGTAACTTCAATGTTGGCAAACATTATGACAACAGGAAGTTGGAAAGTGAACAGTAGTATAAGCAAGATTTTTAATAACATTGACACATCTAATTTATTTTGATGGTTAGCAGTGAAATGGTTAATCTAATCCAAAAACAAGAATCTACTGTAGCATCATGTGTTGACAGGTTCCAGCCAACCTGTCAAGGAACATTAAGCAAATAATATCTGCACCAAATGAAAGTAGAGCTTGTTAAGGTCATCCAATGCTTACTAATGTGGTTTGCTTTGTATGACATAAATAATTTACCTGTACATCTGAAATTAAATTACTGAGAAATGAAAGATTATCATTTGTGTGATTGCTTTTAATGAAACATGTATGAAATAATTTCTTCTCATTGCTCTTTGTGAGTAGTGGCAACTATTGGCTATAAATTCACACCTTTGAAGCGCTCAGGGGTACTTGTGTGAGATGTGATCAATGACTTTGTAAAAAAAAGGTTCAGGTTTTAATACTGCATCTGGTAGCTCGAGTTGGGGGATTTCCTGGCTCGGCAGATCAGTCTCGGTTTAAAGGGCCTCATCAGATCCAATTTTTGCCCGAGGAAGGCAGAGGCAGAATCCTAGGCGGCCACAGGGGCAGGAGGATGCCGAGATTCGCAGATCAGAAGGGCTGTCTCAGTTTTCTGGGGCTTCATTCCAGTTGTTTTAGAAGCTAAGTAACATTTGCACCACACAAGAGAGAATCCAACCATCTTCCCTAGACATTCAATGGCATTACCATCGGTGAATCCCCACTATCAACATCCGGGGGGTTACCACTGACCAGAAACTGAACTAGACAAGCACAATAAATATATAAATACTATGGCTACCAGAGCAGGTCAAAGGCCAGGAATCCTGTGGCGAGTAACTCACCTTCTGACTTCTCAAAGTCTATCCACCATCTATAAGGCGCAAGTCAGGAGTGTGATGGAATACTCCCCACTTGCCTGGATGGGTACAGCTCCAACAACACTCAAGAAGCTCAACACCATCCAGGACAAAGCAGCCCACTTGATTGGAACCCCTTCCGCAAACATTCAGTCCCTCCACCATTAACAAATAGTGGCAACCGTGTGTAGGAACTCACCAAGGTTCCTTAGGTAGCACTTCCCAAACCCACGACCCCAGCCTTCCTGGGAACACCACCACCTGGAGGTTTCCCTTTAAGCCATTCACCATTCTGAGTTAGAAACATATCGCTGTTCCTTCACTGTCACAGGGTCAAAATCTTGCAACTCCCTTCCTATCAGCACTGTGTTCGTGCCTACACTACAAGGACTACAATGGTTCAACAAGGCAGCTCACCACCACCTTCTCAAGGGCAACGAGGGATGGGCAATAAATGATGACCTAACCAGCAATACCTACTTTCCATAAATGAATTTTGATGCCCTCATACACAAACAACCTTGATGCCCCAAAAACTCGTCAAGCTCTCTGATACCCTCCATGGCCTCTCATGCTCCCAAGCCACACCCATGAAGGCTTGTGCCCCAAAGTAATCTCAGACCCCCATTTCAACTCATACCCTTACCCATCCCTATCCCCATGCTCCTTTACCACCCCCCCCCCCCAAGCCACCTTCATAGCCGTTCACCATATCCGCTATGGACAAAGCTCAAGAGCCATGTGGTAATGAAAAAAAAAGTCTAAAAATCTAATACAGCTCTTACTCATACACAATTGATAGTGAAAAAAATCCCCCATTTAATAAACACATTCAAAACTTAAAAATCTTCTCAAGTATAAAAAACTCTATCCAGACCAAACATCAAAGACAAGTAATCATTTAATAACCTCTTTAAGCTATCACTCAAACTATTAACTCAGAAACTCCTATTGAGATAATTGTAGATTTTGAAACTCAGCCGAGCATCTATAATGACAAAATAATAGCCTTTGGGGAATGTCAACAAAGACCTCCGTTGAAATTGCATGAACAGATGATAACTTTTTTCTCATTTTCACCAGAAGGCCTGTCAATCAAAGCAATTTAGCTGAGAGTTTTTTCTTATAACTCTCACTGGTAGTTTAAGCCTGTTTTTTCATGTTTAAGAAACAGGAGATTTAAAAAACTTCAAATCGTGACGTTTTATAGCTACTCCATAAATTTGTGACCTACACACGGTGGATAATGACCCTTGTAACTGCCAAAAGGGGCACTGTTTGAACTCAGCATCAAGTTTAAATGGCCTTGCTGAGTTCAGATTTCCCCCCCGTGTGAATCATGCTCTGCCACCTTCTCCGCCAGAAGTTACGGTTGAATCTGCTTCAATCGCCCTTGCGGGCATTGCATTCCACGTCATTAAAACGCACATGTCATCATGGAGTAAAGGAAGGATGGTAACAAGTTTCTGAGAGCAGCAAAATTTGAGGAGGATAATCGATGAGCCTTCTCGGTTGACAGAATGAAACGCTATTGCGAGGGCAAGAAAGGCCATGACCAGCAGTTAATGCTGTTCCTTACAACTTTCATGGATTTTTTGTGCAGTGATGATTATGGGGGTGATCTTACCAACTCGTCATGCCAGTCGGGGGAGAGAGGGGAGGGAGTGGCTGACCAATGGTGCTCCTAGAGCTCAGCAGCCAGCTTCCCAGTATGAATCAGCTCTGCCCACTCCCCCTACTGGCAAGAATCACATTTGGGATCTTTTCTTTCCTAAGTGCCATACGATTGCGTCTGGGAGCTCGCCCGTTTTCAACTAGTTCGTCACTTAGAATTTTTTTGGTAAGATTATCGCACGATGGATGAAAACTGCACTGAGACTCTGACAGGAGTTCCTCAGTCACTGGGAGGAGGTGATTGATAAGGATCCTTACAATAATTTTCCTTGTGGCAGACAACAGGGAGGCTCCTCTGTGCTTAGCCCAATGTGACTTGTCTCAATCCTTGGATAGACTCAGGATCGCAGAAGCCCTGAGATTCCCCAGCATGCACTCCTCTTCCCTGATGTTCTGAGGTTTAACCAGTAACTTACAAAGGTTTGCCATAACTTATTTGTCTCTGACTCTCACTTCCATTTATAGATCCCAAATTTTCAAACAGCAAATAATTCTGTCTTTGCAGTGATAGCTAAAATGACGTTAACATCTTCCATTGTCTCTTTAATCTACCTGCCAAATGCTCCCATTCAAATTCTGCTCCATTCCCTTTTATTTTGGAGCCATGTGTTGTTTTAACCTTTTGTCTTTCAAAACAATTGTTTGACCTTTGCACAATGCATAAAACCACTCTCCAGCCTCTTGAAGTCTCATTACAGTTCATTAAACTCATTAGCTCGTAATGACATACCATTTAAAAACCATCAGCCTCCTGTCATTCTCCCTCTTGGTATGTTTTAGTCCATCCTATACAGATGCTTCAAAACCCTGACCATGCCAGTTCTGATGAGGAGCCCCACCTGTATTATTTTCATTCGGATATGTATTGATCTCTTGTGCTTCTCCAGTGTTTGCCCTTTTAATATCTTGCAATAATATCCAGCATGTGTGCACAAAATACTGTGCATGCATTAGAAAATGTTGGAAACACTCAGCAGGTAAGGCAGCATCTGGTGAGAGAGAATGGCAAAATCATGTCTCCCCATGTTGTCTACATGGACTTTAGCAAGGCCTTTGACAAGGTACCGCATGGTAGGTTGTTGCATAAGGTTAAATCTCACGGAATCCAGGATAAGGTATCTAAATGGATACAAAATTGGCTTCTTGACAGAAGCCAGAGGGTGATTGTAGAGGGTTGTTTTTCAAACTGGAGGCCTGTGACCAGCGATGTGTCTCAGGGATCAGTGCTGGGTCCACTGTTATTTATCATTTATATTAATGATTTGGATGAGAATATAGGAGGCATGGTTAGTAAGTTTTCAGGTGACACCAAGATTGGTGGCATAGTGGACAGTGAAGAAAGTTATCTCCAATTGCAACAGGATCTTGATCAATTGGGCCAGTGGGCTGACGAATGACAGATGGAGTTTAATTTAGACAAGTGCGAGGTGATGCATTTTGGTAGATTGAACCAGGGCAGGACTTACTCAGTTCATGGTAGGGCATTGGGGAGCGTTACAGAACAAAGAGATCTAGGGGTACATGTTCATAGCTCCTTGCAAGTGGAGTCACAGGTGGACAGAGTGTTGAAGAAGGCATTCGGCGTGCTTGGTTTCATCGGTCAGAACATTGAATACAGGAATTGGGGCGCCTTGTTGAAGTTGTACAAGACATTGGTAAGGCCACACTTGGAATACTGTGTGCAGTTCTGGTCACCCTATTATAGAAAGGATATTATTAAACTAGAAAGGGTGCAGAAAAGATTTACTAGGATGCTACCAGGACTTGATGGATTGAGTTATAAGGAGAGGCTGGATAGGCTGGGACTTTTTTCTCTGGAGCGTAGGAGGCTGAGGGCTGATCTTATAGAGGCCTATAAAATAATGAGGGGCACAGATAGGATAGGTAGTCAATATCTTTTCCCAAAGCTAGGAGAGTCTAAAACTAGAGGGCATAGGTTTAAGGGGAGAGATACAAAAGTGCCCAGAGGGGCAATTTTTTCACACAGAGGATGGTGAGTGTCTAGAACGAGCTGCCAGAGGTAGTAGTAGAGACGGGTACAATTTTGTCTTTTAAAAAGCATTTAGATAGTTACATGGATAAGATGGGTATAGAGGGATATGGGCCAAATGCGGACAATTGGGATTAGCTTAGGGGTTTAAAAAAGTGCTAGCCGGGTACCCTGGCCAAGGGGGAACTCTGTATCGGGGATCAGCCAGGGGGAGGATATCGGGGCCAGAAATTGTCCAGTGGCAGTGATCATCCAGAGTGGCAATCGGAAGGGTGGGGGTCAATTGGGCAGGGGCGGATCGAGGGGGACACTGTCCAGGGTGGGGGTTGTGGGGAGGAGTGACAGATCTCTCAGTGCACTGTGTACATTGTACACTGCATTGGGAGATCGGGGCACATGCGCAATAGAGCCCCTAATAGTCAGTAGTCGGCTTCCCATCGTGAATAGGCTCTGCCCATTCCCCCTACTGGTAAGAATCACATTTTGCCTCATTATTTTTCTGAGTGCCATCTGATTGCGTTTGGGAGCTCGCCCAAAAAATGGGTGCAATTCTCTCCCGTTTTCATGCTCATTCAGCACTTCGAATTTTTTTTGTTAAGATTGCCCACAAAAGTAATTTCTGAAACTTAAAATCCTAGTTTCCGACTCAAAATTAAGAAAGGTCTGCCTCCTACATTCCTGAAGTGTCAAAAATGCGGGTTCCCTGTAGATGCCATGAGGTAATTCCACCCAATCTTGATAAGACACAACAAAAGGTTCTTTGCTGAGATTCTAAGGTATCGGAAAATCTCTTTGCCCCGGAGATAGCTCGGAAATATTTTCAGCAAATATCTTGATTAGGTGATGAAGAAAATTACAGCACTAGGTTTCTGAGATGTCGCAAAATGCAGTTACCTTGGAGATGCTCTGACTTTGTCACAAGTGATACAATGGAACAAAAGATTCTCCCCGGGTACAAGCTTTCAGCTGTCTCCAGAAGTCATAGAAAGTGTCACAAGACAGGACCATCAGAATATTGCTTTAAAATTTCCACCTCTTTCTGTAGACAAAGCTGATTTGATTTCATTTGATTTATTATTGTCACATATATTGGGATATAGTAAAAGGTATTGTTTCTTGCGCACTATACAGACAAAAACGTACTGTTCATATAGCACATAGGGGAGAAGGACAGGAGAGGGTGCAGAATGTGGTGTTACAGTCACTACATTCTGCACCTACTGTTATAGTAGGTTGAAGAGAAAGATCAACTTGCGCAGAAGTGCTTATTAACTAGAAGAAGCCTGGCATATCTGAAGGACCCAATTGAACAGGAGGAGCATGCATTGAGGCTGATGGGGCTCGCCAGCCCCAAGATAAACATTGGTATTTTGATTTGACTTGATTTGATTTATTATTGTCACATGTATTAACATGCAGTGAAAAGTGTTGTTTGTTGCGCACTATACAGACAAAGCATACCGTTCATAGAGAAGGAAAGGAGTGGGTGCAGAATTTAGTGTTACGGTCATAGCTAGGGTGCAGAGAAAGATCAACTTAGTGCGAGGTAAGTCCATTCAAAAGTCTGATGGCAGGAGGGAAGAAGCTATTCTTGAGTCGGTTGGTACGTGACCTCAGACTTTTGTATCTTTGTCATGATGGAAGAAGGTGCAAGAGAGAATGCTCGGGGTGCATGGGGTCCTTAATTATGCTGGCTGCTTTGCCGAGGCAGTGGGATGTGTAGACAGAGTCAATGAATGGGAGGCTGGTTTGCGTGATGGACTGGGCTTCATTCACGACCCTCTGTAGTTTCTTGCAGTCTACCAAGCGGTGACACAACCAGAAAGAATGCCTTCTATGGTGCATCTGTAAACGTTGGTGAGAGTCATAGCTAACATGCTAAATTTTCTTAGTCTTCTGAGAAAGTAGAGGCATTGGTGGGTTTTCTTAACTATAGTGTCGGCGTGGAGGGACCAGGACAGGTTGTTGGTGATCTGGACACCTAAAAACATGAAGCTCTCGACCATTTTTACTTCATCCCCATTGATGCAGACAGGGGCATGTTCTCCACTGTGCTTCCTGAAGTCGATGACTATCTCCTTCATTTTGTTAACATTGAGGGAGAGATTATTGTCGTCGCATCAGTTCACCAGATTCCAGATTTTCAGATGTGGGGAAGAGAGAAAGTTAAAAAAAAGCTGAGTGGTCACATCGTTAGGACGACTGTTAATTTGTTACAAAAATAATGGTGTTTATTTTTGTTCTGACAGAGGCCATGGTCGCACCAGAGGCTAATGTCGGTGAGTCTGCCGCAGCAGAGATACCGGGGAGGGATCAGGATGTAATGGAGGAGAGTACATCACAGCAGCTGCAGCAGAGAGTGAGATTTCAGACTGAAGAAGATCCAGTGGTCGTACCAAATTTAATGGCGATTGAGGAGGGGGAGGCATGTGAAGATATGGCTGCATTGTCGGAGGGAGGGCAACCAGAACCTTCAGGAGGTGAGGAGTCTGCGGCATTGCCAGCAGAAGTTCCCAAGCTGCCACAAGCACACAGCAAACTGCGGACCATGCAGGTGATGATGCTAAGTATATCCTTGACCACCTGTGTCAGGATCCGTCACAGTGGGGTGAAAGTTGTGAGGCCAATTCACAGCTGCAATTTCAAGTGTTTACAGATGTTTTACAGCAGCTGCAAAGATTACGCAAGGTCAATGCTCAGCATGTGCAGATTTCTCAGGAACACAATGAGTTTATGAGACAGCAAAATAAGTCTCCTCATGAGATTCTTACTAAAATGTTGACACTTGCTGCTGCACTTTCTGGCGTGGATGGGGAAAGAGCCAACGGTGATGTGGAAGGAATTAGGGCCCCTCCCCTCTCCCTCCAACACTGTCTATCTCACCCACCCCCTATTTCATGAGGGATTCTGTTTTTTTCATTACTCTGTGTTTCTTATTTGACTGTAAACTCTTTTGTTACATTTGATTTATTTTTGGTCTGTGTTGTTTATTAGTATATTTGTGCATTCATTTAAAAATGTTCCTGATGGAGATTTGCTGATATTTGAGTGACATTATTGAGTTAGAATTATCTTCTATTTCCGCACTGCGCTTTTGATGTTGCAGGAACACATTTCTAGATGCCTGTAACGTTTTATGAAAAACATTCATTCAGAAAAATAAGAGATATAAAATCTTGAATTTTTGACAACACACAGTAACCTTTAACTTGAGCAGCTGCACGGTGACATTTTGAATAAGAACCACCTCAACCTTTTCAAGTTTCTGGAAATAAAATGAAACTTTTTCTTAACTTCATCATAACAGTTTTCGTCTTACTTTGGAAAGCAGGGAGGGACATATCGTTAACTTTAAAAACTCAATGTCCAAAAGCAGCAGTAGCCAAGCAACCTTGCGGCAGCTGGAGCCTGGGCCTCCTCGCATGCTCCAAGGAGCATGTCCGCATCGTGGCTCCACATTGGCCTCTTCCAGCTCCTCCAATTCTGGTGCCAAGCCATCTTCAGGGTGACAGTTCTGTCCTTGCTGGAGAGCTAGGTTGTGCAATGCACAACTTCCTACAACAATCTTTGCGACTATCTCAGGTGCGCATGATAATGTGCCCCCTGAACCATCCAGGCAACAAAAACGTAACTTCAAAAGTCCCAATTGCCCTCTCCATCACCTGACATGTTGCTAAGTGTGCGCATTGTATCGCCCCCCGCCCCCCACTTGCTTCACAGATGTTCCTCTGAAATGGTGTCATAAGCTACGTTTCCAGTGAGTATCCCTCATCACTCAGCAGCTATTCTCTAATTCCAGGTGCTGTTCTCGTGGTCTGGTGTAACACTGAGTTTGTCAGGACGATCGGCCCAACTTGTCCATGCCGCGTCTTTGTTTTTAACCACTAAGCTAGTCCCAATTTCCCGCATTCGGCCCATATCCCTCTATAGCCATCTTACCCATGTAACTGTCTAAATGCTTTTTAAAAGACAAAATTGTACCCGCCTCTACTACTACCTCTGACAGCTTGTTCCAGACAATCACCACCCTCTGTGAAAAGATTGCCCCTCTGGACCCTTTTGTATCTCTCCCCTCTCACCTTAAACCTATGCCCTCTAGTTTCAGACACCCCTACCTTTGGGAAAAGATATTGACTATCTAGCTGATCTATGCCCCTCATTGCCCCTCAAAGTCACGGATGGCATTGGCCACGATCTGGACATCCACCGATACATGACGTGCCAATTATGGGCACTTCCCCGGTTGTTTGCATTCACATTGAGGATCCTCATTTAGGCATCACATATTATCATCACATTTAAAGAACGGAAACCCTTCCTGTTGGTGAAGGAAACAATCCACTTCAGATCAGCCATGATCTTATTGAATGGCGGGGCAGGCTCGAGGGGCTAGATGGCCTACTCCTGCTCCTATTTCTTATGTTCTTATATTCTTATCTCATCCTTTGGCCCCTTTAATGGGATAGGCATTCCACCAACAGCCCCAAATAACCTTCAGGAAAGCAGCAATCCTATGGAATGCAGGCAACCTCTCCTTCATCCTCACCGGGGATATATCAGAACGAATGAACTCCCTGTGGAAAGTTGCCTCTGTTACCTGGCAAAATCAGTTCCTTGCAGGATTCTGCAAAATGATGCACATGTCACTAATGCCATGTTGAAATGACCCAGATACAAAGAAATTCAGTGCTGTTGTGAGTTTCGTCTCTACCATTAAGGCAGTGTGGCATTTAAAGTTTGACTCCAGGTCTTCAGGGGCGTCCTTACTGAAGCGCACTCTCCTGAAACACAGTTCCTCTGACATTTCATACAACATCCTTTGCCTGTAACTCTCAGGGGTGGGTAATTGACTTGCTTTCTCAGTGAGTGGACAGGTTGCCTGAGCCTCCTCTCATGGTCTCTGCACCTGCGTCGAGCCCTTAACAATGGATCCAATAAGCAAAACTGAAACTGTGATGTGTCAGAGGTTGAACATGACTCCAGATCAAGTTTGCAATCTGCACTGGATTCTGGGATACTGTCAGAGGGATAGTTCACATCAGCTCACTGGGGGCTTGAATAGGTCCTTTTAAACATTATACTTTTCCAAAGCATTTAAAATAGTCCAATTACATACCTGTCAAAAGTAAATGGCAAACTCTTTCCACATGAATCAAATTTACTGTTTAAGAAACTTAAGAGATCAACATTACATTAAAAAGATTCTTAAAACTGAAGTCCACCACACTACATTAAAACACAAATTTTACAAAATAACTTTAGCTGAATCTCATTACAGACATTTCCATGATCCAAACCCACTGTGTTAGATATGAAAGCACTTTTCAGTGGAATTAACAGCAGAATTGCATGACAAGTTGTAGGAAAATTAAAACATCCATCTTTCTTACACTTTCTGCACATTACACATATATTCCATATCTTTCAAACACATATATAAAAAATTCACCCATTTAAAAAATCTGTTCCGAAATGTCTGCTGCCTCCCTTCACTGCAGTTAGACCAAGAATAAAAGTGTCTTAAAGAAATCAATGCAAATACTTGCCTATCATCAGGGCATCTCGGCAAAGTTACCACTCCTGGTATAGCCGGTGCTGCCTTTGCATCTCAAGCAGCTGAGTTCATAAGTTCATAAGATAAGTTCATAAGAAATAGGAGCAGAATTACGCCATTCGGCCCATCGAGTCCGCTCCACCTTTCGATCATGGCTGATATGCTCCTCATCCCCATTTTCCTGCCTTCTCCCCATAACCCTTCAACCCATTACCAATTAAAAATCTGTCTAACTCCTCCTTAAATTTACTCACGGTCCCATCACCAACCACTTTGGGGTCGCGAGTGCCACAGATTCACAACGCTGTTTTAAATTTGCTACCCCCTTATCCTAAGACTATGGCCTCTGAGAGATGAAAGTATCCAGAACTTAGTACCCAGCACCTGGCTGGGTCACAGTCTTGTCCTGGGATCCAGCAGATCTCTGACTGCCCAACCCCTGAGATCTTCCTGCCCCCATCTGATGTGCATCAGAAGCAGTGCGGTGCTCACCAGAAAGTGACCCAGAAACCTGCCTGCTAGGTTCGCCTAACAAGGTGTGTGTCTCTGCGACGGTGGATGGTGTGGGTGATAGCCGTGACACTTCACCCGTGACCTCCTCTGAGGTCTCCTCTGAGGTGCTGTTGATAGCGGGCAGTGGGTCACTGCTTGTTGGCAGGCCAGGCTCTTTGGTTGATATTCCCTCAGGACAAGGAACATGGTTGCGTACATGGTTTCACCAGGGTCATCCAGCTCCTGGCCTCATTACAGCCTTGGTTCAAACATAAACAAAAAAGCTGAATTCCAGAGGTGAAGTGAGAGTGACTGCCCTTGACATCAAGGCCACATTCAACTGAGTGAGGCATCAAGGAGCCTTAGCAAAACTGGAATTAATGGGTACCAGGAGGCAAACTCTCCACTGGTTGGAGTCATACCTGGCACATAGGAAGATGGTTGTGGTTGTGGGGAGGTCAGTCATCTCAGCTCCAGGACATCTCTGCAGGAGGCCCTTAGGGTAGAGTCCTACGCCCAACAATCTTCAGCTGCTTCATCAAGACCTTCCCTCCATCATAAGGCCAGAAGTGGGGATATTCGCCGATGATTGCATAACGTTCAGCACTATTCATGACTCCATGGATACTGAAGCTGTCCATGTTCAAATGTACCAAGATTTGGACAATAACCAGGCTTGGGCTGACAAATGGCATGTAACATTCATGCCACAGAAATGCCAGGCAAATGACCATCACCAATAAAAGGCACCCTAACCAACGCCCCTAGACATTCAATGGAGTTACCATCACTGAATCCCCCACTGTCAACATCCTTGGGGTTACCATTGACCAGAAGCTCAACTGGACTCACCACATAAACACAGTGGCTACAAGAGCAGGTCAGAGGCTAGGAATACTGAGGCAAGCAACTCATCTCCTGACCCCTGTCCACCATCTACAAGGCACAAGTGAGGTGTGTGATGGGATATTCCCCACTTACCTGGATGGGTGCAGCTCCAACAACACTCAAGAAGCTTGACACCATCCAGGACAAAGCAGCCCACTTGATTGGCACCCCTTCCACAAACATCCACTCCATCCACTACCGACGCTCAGTAGCAGCAGTGTGTACTATCTACAAGATGCACGGAAGAAATTTACCAAAGATCCTTAAACAGCACCTTCCAAACCCACGACAACTTCCATTAAAAAGGACAAGGGCAGCAGATACATGGGAACACCACCACCTGCAAGTTCCCCTCCAAGCCACTCACCGTCCTGACTTGGAAATATATCGCCGTTCCTTCACAGTCGCTTGGTCAAAATCCTGGAATTCCCTCCCTAATGGCATTGTGGGTCAACCCACAGCACGTGGACTGCAGCGATTCAAGAAAGCAGCTCACCACCACCTTCCCAAGGGCAACTAGGGATGGGCAATAAATGCTGGCCAGTCAGCGACGCCCATGTCCCACAAATGAATAAAAAAAACATGGTTTAGACAACAAAACACTCATCTGAGACTGAGATCATCTGGATGGAGGTGCAGTGACTCCTCACTTTCCTCCTGCAAGCCAATCTCGCTCTCAGTGCAGGCCCTCTCCTGTTCCTCGCCAGCAAGCTCCATGGAATCCAGATCCTCAATTCGGACATGCCACCACCCATCTCTCACTTTCTTGCTCTGCAGTTGTGAGCTATCTACTCCTGCAGAGACACAAAAGGGAATAATGTGAGCTGGATACCTAGCAGGTCAGAGGTCGATGACAACTAGCTTGTGTGGGCACTGAGGCTAAGCAAGGAGGGGTTCTATTGAGGAGTGCCAGGTGGGTTTGAGGATGATGCTGGGAGGTCTGGTGCTGGGGACGTGCGAAGTGACGGCCTGTGAGTTCCAGGTGACATCTCGGATGGTGTGCCAAGGGGAGAGAGAGGGCACTTACCCTTTTTGATTGTAGTGGGTCATTCACCTTCTTCCTACACTGCACTCCTATCCTCTTGGTCAGGCTGCTGGCACTGACCAGTGCTGCCACCGTCTCTCAGGCAGGAGCGGTCAACATACTGGAGGGGTCTCCTGCCAACGCGAGGGTAATTTACAGCCCGCCTTTTCTCAGAGGGCCCCCTCTAAAAATTAAGGAGTTGGTCTTCTAGCTGTCATCCTCCCAGCTTGAATGAGAGCGAGTGCTGTGGCGCCGGTTAAATGCAGCGCTCATTCATTGAAGTACTCAGATAACCCTGGGTGGGCAAATCAGATGCTTTGCACCTGGGGGAAACATTTTTTTGAAGTGTCTTAAGATTGCGATCCAGTTGGCGCTGCCAGGGCCAATGGGAATCGCACTGATTTTCTCACCAAAAATGGCACTTGGGCCAGAATTCACCAACCTCATCTGTGACTGGGATTCTCCAGCCCCGCTGCAGTGAATGGAATTTTGGCTGAGCACCAAATTCTCTGTTCTTGCTGGCAGCGGTAGCAGGGGAACAAGACCGGAGAATTCCGGCCATGGACACTTTCTGCCAAAATACCATCCTAAGTGTCTATTAAGGCTCCACTTTATTGAAAAGAAAATTCTCATTCTTAAAATCCCATTTACCACATTCACATTCCTTCAACTACATAAAGCCTTATACCGACATACATTTCATTCAAGTGCACTATTCCTTATAACAAGAAGCATTGAAATACATGGGAGGGGATTTTATGGCCTTGCCCGTCCGTAAAATCCCACCCGAGGTCAACAGACCTCCCTGTGCTCCTCGCCCACTCCAATTCCCGTGGCGGGCGGGCCGGTAAAATTCCGGCCCGAGTCCCACATCAAAGAGTCCACAACCACTTGTAGCTGCCAATCAAACTGAAATAGCAGCCACTCTACCATGATAATGGATGAGTATAAAATCAGTCATGCAGCAGTAATCCAATAATGGAAAGCCTCAGATTTCTGTCAACAGACAGATTGAAATAGCAAACAATTTTTTTAATAATGCGGAGTTTTTTTCAAAGTTTCGAAGGGCAGGATGCCTGGGCAGCTTACCAGCTCCCTTTGACAGATGCTTCTAGCAGTTTTGACAGTTTATTTTGACAGATCTGTTGACCTTTTCAATGAGCTTGACAGTCATGCGCTTATGCACTTTTTACGCAGATTTATGCCTCCTTTTAACAATTCCAAAGGGCACCTGATCTAGCCCAGAGGGCACCTTACCAACCTCAAAGATGACCCCGGACCAGATCCAGAGGGTATTCTGGCTCCACAAACAAATCCATGTATTTCAGGCCTACTCTTAACTGGTCTAATCTGCACACTTCAGGTTTAATACTCCGAGCCTTCGGAAATCCCACTTCAGCAGATGATTTAAACGGGCAGTTTCGTGCATCAACCGTGAATGTGCGAAATCTGCCTCACCCACAGGAAAATGGAAGTGCCGCATTCAAGGGATGGGACTTAGAATTTTTGGCCACTTCCTCCACTTTTGCCATGACGGAGAGGCACTCCATCATAGTGACAATGTGAGCCAGAGAAGTCAAATATTTTTTAAATGGCGAGAAACCAATTGATGTTCAAAGGAGTTCAAAGGAACTCGGTGTGCTTGTACACAAGTTACTGAAAATTAACATATAGATACAGCAAGCAATTAAAAAGGCAAACGATCTTCAAGCCTTTTTTGCAAGTGTTTGAAGTATAAGTGAAGAAGTTTATCATAATTATAACAGGATTTTGCCGAGATCACATTTGGAGTACAGTGTAAGGTTTTGGTGCCCTTGTCTAAGAAAGGATGTACCTTACTTTAGAGTGGCGGGGGAAAGAAAGCTTCACTAGATTGATTCTAGGCATAAAAGGGCTATCCTATGAAGAGAGACTGAGTATAATGGATTTATATTCTCTGTGGTTTAGTTGAATGAGAGCATATCTTATTGAACCGTATCAAATTTCTCACAGGGTTTGACAGATTAGATGCTGAGATGCTGTTTCCCTTGACTGGAGAGTTTATAACTAAAGGTTATAGCGTCAGGGAAAAAAGTTGTCCATTTATAACTGATAAGGAGTAAATTCTTCACTCGGAGGGTGTGAATCTTTGGACTCTCTACCCAGAGGGCCATGGATACTCTACGAATATATTCAAGGCTGAAATTGATGGACTTCTGGACAGAAATTCAGCCATGATTTTATTGAATAATGGAGCAGGCCCAAGGTGCAGTATTGCCTATTCCTGCTCCTATTTCTTATGTTCATAAAATCATAAAATCCTACAGTGCAAAAAGAGGCCATTCGGCCTATCGAGCCTGGACCGACAACAATCCCAACCAGGCCCGATCCCCGTAACCCCCTTGTATTTACCCTCCTAGTTTAAGGGGCAATTTAGCATGGCCAATCAACCTAACCCGTACATCTTTGGAGTGTGGGAGGAAACCGGAGCACCCGGAGGAAACCCACGCAGACACGGGGAGAACGTGCAAACTCCACACAGACAGTGACCCAAGCCGGGAATCAAACCCGAGTCCTAGCACTATGAGGCAACAGTACTAACCACTGTGCTACCGTGCCTGTTTCAAATGCCAAGTTCAAGTAAAGCAAGGAAAATATGGTGGCCTTAACACGCAGCTATTTTGTCTCAATTCTTCATAGAACTAAGGTCTCTGTCTTTTCATGCAACAGGTCATCTGTAATGGATTGCAGCTGAATTTTACTCCACACAGACATTCACCCGAGGCCAGAATTGAACCCAGGTCCCTGGCGCTGTGAGGGAGCAGTGCTAACCACTATGCCACCATGCAGCCTTTATTTTCTTATGTTCAAGTCCCACTCCAGAGATTTAAGCACAAAATCTAGACTGACAATAACTGCAATACTGAGGAAATGCTGCATGGTCAGAAATGTCACCTTTGAATGAGAGGTTAAACTAAGGTAGATATAAAAGATCCCATGTTACTATTTGACTAATAGCAATTGAGTTCTTCCAGGTACCTTGGCTAAGGCATGACATAAATGCAAGTTTTTAATCTTTCTTTCATATCCTGCTGTTTAAGTCCTCATCCAGGATTCTCATAGAAAGCTGTAGTGGTGGAAACGTGGAATTACCATCGAGATTATTGATGAGCCATAAGTCAATGTACAACAATTGTCTGGCTCTGAATGCTCTTGATTTGTGAGATCTATCCATAGTATTCATAATGGCCCAGAATTGGCTGTCAAAATATCAGTGAGGCTAATGGCACTCGCCATAATGCTATGTATGCAGATGTTAAGGTGAGGGGAAATAAATAAAGTTTTATTTATTAGTGTCACAGATAGGCTTACATTAACACTGCAATGAAGTTACTGTGAAAATCCCCCAGTCGCCACACTCTGGCCCCTGTTCGAGTACACTGAGGGAGAATTTAGCACGGCCAATCCACCTAACCAGCACGTCTTTCGGACTGTGGGAGGAAACTGGAGCACCCAGAGGAAACCCACGCAGACATGGGGAGAACATGCAAACTCCACATAGACAGTGACCCAAGTTGGCAATTGAACTCAGGTCTCTGGCGCTATGAGGCAGCAGTGCTAATCCCTGTACCACCGTGCTGCCCCAATATGCAGTCAAACACGGAAATCCAAAAAATGCTGTCTCGGATCACCACTGGTTGTTAGCTTTACAAAAATGGCATCTTGCTGTACAGCGCCACCACCCTCGCCCCCCCCCCCACCTCCCCCACCCCCCCACCCCATTCAAAAGCATAAATGTAATGGTGTTGCTGCAATAGCTTGGTACTTAGAAACTAGACTCACTACAGAAAGTTAAGACTGGTCATTTCAAGTCTATGTACCCCATAGATAAGTGTTAGTTTCTGCCAATTAACTTAATTGGCACCGAAAATTCATTATTCCAAATATGAAGTCTCATTCCTCCAGGTTTTAATGTAAATATAAAGACTCGCACTCCAACCATTCTTCACATTTCAATCTATAATTATCTTGCAATTGTGTCTTTGTCTATATATGCCCTGTTTGTGAACCTACCTCCATTCACCTGATGAAGCGGCAGTGCTCCGAAAGCTCGTGATTCCAAATAAACCTCTTGGACTTTAACCTGGTGTTGTGAGACTTCTTACTGTGCCCACCCCAGTCCAACGCTGGCATCTCCACATCAGGTTTGTTATTGGAGATTTTTTTAAATGTTAAAGTTAAGCATCGGTTTTTTTACCTTTCCTTTCTGCCTTTTTCCTCGCTCTCTCTCTCTCTCTCTCAATCCAATCTTTCTTTCCCTGTCTTTATTTCTTTCTGTATTTGATTTGTCATTGAAGTCGCCCACTCAATCTGACACTTCTTCCTCAGTGATTCTCTGTTGATTTCACAATCCTTCAATCTGAGTAAGCACATACACAGCTTCTAGTCCTGTTCACTGGGATCCTCTGATGCCCAGTTCTCCTCACTGATGGCATTATCAGTTCATGCTTTCAGCAATTTGCCGCACAAAAATTTTCAAGGGCAAATTTAACAAACATCAGACACGTTAGGTGCCCCTTTATAGCAAATTATAGCCCATCATTTAACAGCAGTAAATCCCTACAGATGCCAGAAATTTATCTATCTAATTTTTCTGATGGTCGTTAAGGGTTCAGCTTCAATCCCCAGCACTGTCAAGTTGTTTTATGTTTTTGCCACTGATTTTTAATCTACATCTGTTTTGTGCTTATTGGGTCAAGAGTGAAGGTACTAGTGAACAGAAAATCTCTGAGTTGGTGATTTATTCTTAATAAGTTCCACTGTGGGAACCATAAACCTTCTTCCAGCCCATTAACTTCACAGAATGAGACAGATTGCATAAAATCCATCAGAACATATGATACGACTTCCAATGATGCTGCAAATACGAAGATGAACAAACACTTGTAATGCAGCCAAGCCAACTATAAGGCCACACACAAACACCAGGGTTGTCCCAAGTACATGCTTGGGGTGGCCGTATACACATTGGAAAATCATGTGTGGCTACCTGGATACTTCAGACAGTTACCCTCCACGAGTAATCCCATAGTGATTTACCCTGAGTTCGGCTCTAAGACACACAGTCCAAAATTCCTCTCCCATGTACCTAAGGAACATTAATTCACCGGGTGCAAAACAGGCAAGAGAGGGATAGGGAGACCTGTGACAATTTGGGCAGAATTTTCCCAGCTCCGGGATGGTGTGGGGCTGAGCAATGGCAGGGAGCCATGTTGCAGCAGCTCCATGACACATTCCCGCCACTGGGTCAGGATGCAGATTGGCTGCCTGCTGATTTGCTGCCAGCTCCATCCAATCGGGCGATCAACGAAGGCCACTGTTGATGGTGTTTTTTTTTTGGTTTCACCAGCATTTATCTGGTGGTGAAACAGCTCCCCAACTACGTGAGAGGAAGCTCCTATGTCCCATTGACAGGGCTTCAGAAAGGGAAGGCCACCTTCATGATGCTAACGATTTCCTCCAAAGGACATTCCCCTCTTTTCCAGAGCCTGCCGCATTTCTCCTTCTAAAACATACAATTATTTGCACCCCTTCATTTTGAGGCACCCTTGTGGTTGCCTGCCCTTGTGGCACAGTGGGTAGCATCCCTACCTCTGAGCCAGAAGCTCTGGGTTCAAGTCCCACCCCAGGACTTCATGACCAAAGCGCATTCATAATGCGATCAAATAGATCGAGTGTCAATCTGCAAATCCTTCCAAACATGCCAATGTTTGGTAGTAAGAGCGGGAGAGACTCCTGGTCAGCCATTCTTGATGTGAAGTGGCACCCCGAAGCTATAAGGCCCTGGAAACAGACTAGCAACCTGTTCCACGAATTGCTAGCTACGGAACCAGTTGAAAGTCTGCCTTTGTGCACCACTAAGTGTGGAACAAGGATTAGAATTGTGGTGGCCTACCTGCCTCAGCAGAATCCTCCTCTCCGAGTGGGGTTGCCACGGTTCTAGAGCTGTTCACTCTATGATTGGGCTGACAGCAACAAGAGTCTGTAGGACTGCGAGCATGGAGGCAAACAATTAAGACCACCTCCATGAAAATAGCTTCCCTGATCTACCTCCTGGCAAGCGCGGACTTGGAAGCTCCATTTGGTCCAATTGTTGGAGTCCAAAGCCTATGGGAAAATCCTGCCCTTTGTCTCCTTCCTCCTTGTGAGGTGCCATGACTTATAGGGTTTTACCAAGGGTTTTATGTGTAAAGAGGTTAGTGGCAGCTCAGCCTGGCACCCCTCACCCACGAGGTCAAAGACCTAAAATGGACCTGAGTCTTTTTAATGTGTTACGGTACACAAGGATGGCGCATGTCGAAGTCTCTTTAGGGGTGGTGCATGCATGTGACTGACACTTTCAAGTGATTGTGTTTTCCAGTGATTGCCAACGTCTTGGCCAATATTTATTCCTCAGTCAACATCACAAAAACAGATGACCTGATCAATATCACCTCCATGTTTGTGAGAGCTTGCTGTGCACAAATTGACTGCCACGTTTCCTACATTATAGCAGTGACCGCATTTCAGAAAGTTCTTCATTGATTGTAAGGCTATTTGGGACATCTGACTTGGTGAAAAGCCTTGCATAAACGTGGGTCTTTCCTTTAACCGGGACAGGCTTGCATTGAAGGCCTGTCAAAACCAAAGCATGACATGGACCTGAAAATACAATGACAGGAGGGGCCCCCTTCAGGTGCACTGTGCCTGAGTTTAATCCAGGTGGAAAAAATATCACCATCTAAATGCCAGATGCTAAAGCGTCTCATTGCGGTTGGGGTGATGACAAAAAAAAATCTGCAACTGCTTTAACTATTCGGTTTTAAATAAATGAAATGCCTCAAGGTGCAGCAGTATACGGAAAATAAATCACTCCTGTGCAGTCTGACACACCTCACTGTGCCCATGGTGTTCATGTTTTTCAGCTGGGAGAATTCACAGGCTATTTCTTGTAAATCATTTCTTGTTGATTTGTATCCTCTATCTAATCTGGTCCTTGCCATATGTCCCACAGCTGCGTAAACCACGATTCATGGTTGTCTGATTTTCAAGTGATGAAATTGACCTGAAATTAATTAGTTTATCGGAAAAAAAGCAGTTCAGCTTTAGCAGTGATAAGCCTTGGCTAGGTGATAGATGGCCCGAGATGTTAGAAAGGAAACAGCGGTGCAGGTGCTGAGAGGAGAAGGATTTTCACTCAAGAATTATGGGGCGATTTTTCATCTGCTTAATTCAAATTCATTGCTGCACTCCTGAAATTCTCAAGAATTCAGCGTGTGAAGATGGCATCAGATTGAATCACGTCAGGATGATAGGCTGAGGGTGGCCATATGTACGCTGAGGTGATTTGACAATATTGAAACTAAACGGTGGCACAGTGGTTAGCACTGCTGCCTCACAGCATCAGGGACCCAGGTTCGATTCCCAGCTTGGGTCACTGTCTGTGTGGAGTTTGCACATTCTCCCCGTGTCTGCGTGGGTTTCCTCCACCGGGTTTCCTCCGGTTTCCTCCCACATTCTGAAAGATGTGCTGGTTAGGTGTATTGACCCGAACTGGCGCCGGACTGTGGCGACTAGGGGAATTTCACAGTAACTTCATTGCAGTGTTAATGTAAGCTTTACTTGTGACTAATAAATAAACTTTATTTTTTATTTATTTTAAATGGCAACGACCAACACCCTTCCACAGCAGCTCTTCATTTACCGAGAAAACTGCAGATTTGGGGTTGCATGCACTGATTTGTCTGACTGTAGGTTCTTAAAAAAATCCTCCACAGGCAGCTATTTGTTTGGGTGTAATTGTGTCCAGTAAGTGAGTTTAAAGTTTATTTATTGTGTCACAAGTAGGCTTACATTAACACTGCAATGAAGTTACTGTGAAAATCTCCTAGCCGCCACACTCTGGCACCTTTTCAGGTATACTGAGAGAGAATTAAGCACGGCCAATGCACCTAACCAGCACGTCTTTCAGACTGTGGGAGGAAACCGGAGCAAACACACGCAGAGAACGTGCAAACTCCGCACAGACAGTAATCCAAGCCAGGAATCAAACCTGGGTCCCTGGCGCTGTAAAGCAGCAATGCTAACCACTGTGCCACCATGCCACCCTTGAGCGTTATGTTGACTGACACAATGGTCTGGATGATAGAGACCCAGTAAGAGTTTTAACAACACCAGGTTAAAGTCCAACAGGTTTATTTTTAAACAAATAAACCTGTTGGACTTTAACCTGGTGTTGTTAAAACTCTTACTGTGTTCACCCCAGTCCAACGCCGGCATCTCCACATCGTGGTAAAGACCCTACAGCCCATTTACTCTGTGCCATACTGTCATACCTTCCTTCCTCCTACCCCAACCCCCATCCCACACCCATTGTCTTCCAATGACAATATCTAGCTATTTCTTCAATTACTCAAGTTTCTTGGCCTCAACCACACGGCTAGGAAACTCTCTAAGCTACCCGAGTGACTCTAATTACTTAAAGGTATCAATGAAAGAGGCAACAGTAAAATTGCAAAAGGCCTGGAAATCTGAAATAAAAGCAGAAAATGTTTAAATGCGCAGTGGGGATGAGTCATAGGGTTGCCAACCCTGCAGGATTGGCCTGGAGTCTCTAGAAATTGAACATCAATTTCCAGGATACAGCTCTGTGCAACAGAGAAAAAGCATCAGGACATTACAGAGATTGCTCTTTCTGTCATTTTCTTTGAACATTTCTCTTTACCACATCCTTGTTACAGTGTTATCTGAAAACTTCACTTGTTTGAATGGTTTCTGCGCATTGTGCTGATTATTTGTACAGGTAGAAAATAATGGGTGAAGTTCTCCCCTTTTGTGACTAAATGCGGTGGAGGGTGACTCTGGTGGCACCTGTCCCGCTGACCAGAATGGTTGCCTTCCTTACCAGATTCCGTGCTTGGGTCTAGCCAACAGAATCAGATAAACTGGTCGTTTGTTTTGTGGCTGTTTATGGGATCTTGCTTTGTGCGCAAATTGTCCGTCTCGTTTGCCTACATGACAGTGGCAGCACCTCAAAGGTTATACGTGAATCACTCTGAGATGTGGCTGCCGCAGTGCTTTGGTTCTTCCCTTTTGATTGTGTTGCGAGGAGCAGCAATCCTAAACATTGTGTTGTATTCTTTGCTCTCTGGATCCAATTCATTATGGAAAATTTCACCTTGAGGTGTATTAAAACTGAACTCACACAATGTTTTTTTTTTCTCAATTGCAAGTTCAATTGGGGGAAAATCTCCCTGCACTTTCCCTTCCCTGTGTCTCTGCTGTTCACACACTTTGAAAAGCGCAATTACTCATCCCTGAAATATCATCTTCTTTCTGACAGTTAATAATCTTTTCTCTCAAACCACAAGAGTAGCAGAAGTTGCCATCTGTAATTGCTCATAATAATAATGCTCTGTTAAATCAATGCCACATTTGCTTCATACTTTCATTTGTTGGAGATTACTGCTTATGCTTTGCTTCATTACAATCAATAAATAGAATAGCCTCAAGCTAATCAGGCGTGAAATATGGAATTGATTTTGTTTGGTATTCAATGTGTTTAAAAATTATCATACTATACTACACAGTGGTGTGGCAGGCAGCTGAGTTATTCAAGTAAACTGTTCCTGGAACTGCGCCTCCCTAAAAATTCTCCGAGGAGTAGGTAGCACCCTTTTGAATTTATTTTACTGGCCAAGCTGGCCAACGAAGCCAAATTATCTCCCTTCTAGATACACATGTGGTAAACTTCTATCATTGCAGCATTCCCAGATCCTTAATAAGGCCTGTTCACCTTGCTCTATGCTCACTGACATACACGGGCTTCCATCCAACAGTGCCATAATTTTGGAATTCTTAATCTTGTTTTTAAATCCATTTATTGTCTCATCCACTCACTTGGCAGTATTTTCTGGCCGTGCTCGCCCCAAGGGAGGAAAATCCCGCCCGAGGTCAACGGATCTTTGCACAGTCCGTGTCCCGCCCGCTATGATTCCCGTGGCGAGCCGGACGGGAAAATTCCACTCACTATTTCTACATAGCCTTCTCCAACCCTACAGCACTGCATATCAGTAACTGAAGTGAGATGGTCAGTGTATACAAATCACAGGTCACACAAATATCTTTTTATTAAAATTGGTGCAAAGTCATCTTCCAAGATCTCTGAGCTCCTCCAATCCTGGCCACTTGCTCATTATGTGGAGATGCCGGCGTTGGACTGGGGTAAACACAGTAAGAGTTTTAACAACACCAGGTTAAAGTCCAACAGGTTTATTTGGTAGCAAATACCATCAGCTTTCGGAGCGCTGCTCCTTCGTCAGATGGAGTGGATATCTGCTCTCAAACAGGGCACAGAGACACAAAATCAAGTTACAAAATACTGATTAGAATGCGATTCCCTACAGCCAACCCGATCTTAAAGATACAGACAATGTGGGTGGAGGGAGCATTAAGCACAGGTTAAAGAGATGTGTATTGTCTCCAGACAGGACAGCCCGCAAGTCCAGGAGGCAAGCTGTGGGGGTTTCCTCCACCCACATTGTCTGTATCTTTAAGATCTGGTTGGCTGTAGGGATTCGCATTCTAATCATTCTGTAACTTGATTTTGTGTCTCTGTGCCCTGTTTGAGAGCGCATTTCCACTCCATCTGACGAAGGAGCAGCGCTCCGAAAGCTGATGGTATTTGCTGCCAAATAAACCTGTTGGACTTTAACCTGGTGTTGTTAAAACTCTTACTTGCTCATTCCCAATTTAAATCACTTCAAAATTGGCAGCAATGCCTTCAGCTGATCAGGCCCTAGGATTCCCTTCCTAAATTCCTCTGCTCCCTCCACCTTTAACAACCTATCTCTTTGAGCAGGTTTTTGGGCATCGTACTAACATCTCCATTTGTGATGGAATCTCCAATTTGATGGAATACTCTCCACATTCCTGGATGTGTTCAGCTCCTTTGACACTCAAGAATCTCAATATCACTAGGACAAAGCAGACGGCTTGTTTGGCATTCCAACCACCACCTTAAATAGAAATTCCCTCCATCACTGACACACAGTGGCAGTAGTATGTACCATGTACAAGGTGCACTGCAGCAAGTCACCAAACCTCCTTTGATGGCATCTTCCAAACTCGTGACCACTACCATCTAGAAAGAGAAGGGCAACATAGAAACATAGAAAATAGGTGCTGGAGGAGGCCATTTGACCCTTCGAGCCTGCTCTGCCATTCATTATGATCATGACTGATCATCCAACTCAATTGCCTGATCCTGCTCCCCCCGCCCCCCCCCCCCCCCACCATATCCTTTAATCCCTTTAGCCCCAAGAGCAATATCTAACTCCTTCTTGAAAACATACATGGCCTTAGCTGCTTTCTGTAGTCGCAAA
Source organism: Mustelus asterias (assembly GCF_964213995.1). Classification (NCBI taxonomy): domain Eukaryota; kingdom Metazoa; phylum Chordata; class Chondrichthyes; order Carcharhiniformes; family Triakidae; genus Mustelus; species Mustelus asterias. The sequence goes on from NC_135822.1 coordinate 32,610,785, forward strand.
TTCCAGAGGTTTACGGTTCTCTGGGTGAAGAAATTTCTCCTCATCTCAGTGCTAATAGGTTTACCCCATATCCTTAGAATACGACCCCTGGTTCTGGACATCCTTCTTCAGATAAGGAGACCGAAACTGCACACATTATTCCAGGTGTGGTCTCACCAAAAGCCCTTTTTAATTGCATTAAGCTATCCCTGCTCCTGTACTCGAATCCTCTCACTATGAAGGCCAACATACCATTTGCCTTCTTTGCTGCCTGCTGTACCTGCATGCTTACCTTCAGCAACTTTGTGCACGAGAACACTCAGCTCTCTTTGTACATGGCTTCTCTCAATTTATAGCCATTCAGATAATAGTCTGCCTTACTGTTTTTCTACCAAAGTGGATAACTTCACATTTATCCACATTATATTGTATCTGTCATGCATATGCCTACTCACTCAGCTTGTCCAAATCGCACTGAAGCATCTTCGCAACCTTCTCACGGATCACCTCTCCATCCAGCTTTGTGTCATCTGCAAATTAGGAGATATCAAATTTAGTTCCCTCATCTAAGTCAGTGTTTCCCAATCAACATGCTGCGATGAGCTGCCAAGAGTGCTACTAAAAAGATTCACAATTCATGTAATTAAACTAAGATCAACCTTCTTGTTCAGCTCTATGGCTGCCATCACCAAGATCTGATGAACCTTGAGCCTCCAGTGCACGTGTTAGCTGGGAGAGAGCCCTACATGCATGGTTTGGATTTTTTACAGTGCTGAGACCCATGCAAATGACCAACGGGACCTGGAGCTGAAGGCAAAAGTCCCCATGCACCCCCACAAAAAGCAAAAACTCAGAAAGGTGCATAAACCCTGGGAGAAGCGGCCGATGCACTGAGTCATCTGCCATTGTCCATAAACCCAGCTTCGTTAGCAGTTGTGGAAGAGGTCGTGATGACCCTCAATTCTTTAGACACCTTGCAGGTGTCTGCAAGACAAATCAAGGCCTGGACGCAAAATCTACCGAAATTAAAACATATATTACATGGGGAAATCAAAGGACAGCCCTGAGGTGAAATGAAACACTGTTGGATGAAGAATGATGAGCTCACTGTTAAGGATGGCATCATCCTCTGGGATTCCATGTAGTTGCCCCTCAACCAGGAGGATGTCCAATACTTATGGAATTACACCATGGTCCTCCTGGGATTTTGAGGATGAAAATGCGAGCCAGGAGGTACGTATGACGGTCCAGTCTTGATGCAGACATTACTGACTTGTCAGACAATGCAAGTCATGCCAAGAGAATCAAAACCTCCCCCCCTCAGCCTCCCTATATCCATGGGAGTGGCTTGGCAGGCCCTGGGTGTGAGTGCATGTGTTCTTCACCCGGCCATTTCTGGGTTCCGTGTTTGTAATTATGGGCAATGCGCACTCCAAATGGTTGGAGATGCATCGCATGAGCTCCACCACTTCTCATGCTACAATTGAGAAACTACAACAAAGTTTCTGCACTCACAGGACAATGGCACTGCTCTTTACTAGCACCGAGTTTCAGACCTTCATGCTTTCCAATGGAATTAACCACAGTAGGATAGCACCCTATCACCCATCATTAAATGGGTTGGCTGAACAGGTGGTGCAGACCTTTCAGCTCGACAAGAAAAAGCAACAGGCAGCATCCTTTTTTTTCTGGCCAATTTGTATGCCTCTTCCTTGGATCTAATACTATCTCCAATTACCCTTGGAAGCCAGGGTTTGGCCATCTTTCCCATTTTAGTTTTGCACTGGACAGGAATGAACAATTGTTGCTGTCCACCCATGAGTTCTTTAAATGTTTGCTATTGCTTACCCACTGTCATTCCTTTAAATAACATTTCCCAATCAATTATAGCCAACTCGCGTCTCATTCCATCATAGTTTCCTTTATTAAGATTCAGGGCCCTAGTCTCAGAATCAATTACGTCACTCTCCATCTTGATGAAGAATTCTACCATATTATGGTCCCACATTCCCAAGGGGTCTTACACAACTAGATTGCCCATTATTCCTTTCCCATTACACAATACCCAGTCTTGGATGGCCTGTTCTCTAGTTGGCTCCTCAATGTGCTGGTCCAGAAAACCATCTTGTGTACACTCCAGTAATTCTTCCTCTATGGTACTGTGACTAATTTAATTTTCCCAATCTATCTATATGCAGATTATCCCGTAATTACAGATGTTTCTTTATTGTATGCCTCTCTAAGTTCCTGTTTAATGGCATCCCCAACATCACCATTACAATTTGAGGGTTTATACAACCCCACTAACATTTTTTGCCCTTTAGTGTTTCTCACCTTTACCCATTGCAGATTCCACTCCATCGGAGCTAATCCTCACTATTGCATTAATTTCGTCTTTAACCAGTGATGCAGCCCCAGCATCATTTCCTTTCTGTCTGTCCTTCCGAAATATTGAATACCCCTGGATGTTCAGTTCCCATCCCTGGTCTCACCCTACAGCCATATCTCCGTAATCCGAATCACATCATACCCAAAGCAGGTGCATGCAAATACCATCACCTGTAAAGCTTCCCCCTGGTCACACACTATCTTGGCTTGGAAATATTTTGCCATTCCTTCAATGCTGCTCGGTCAAAATCCTAGAACTCCCTTTCTAATAGTACTGTGGGTGTATCTACAACACATGTACCGCAGTGGTTCAAGAGGAAGCACACCACCTTCAGGGAGCGGAGTGGAGGAAATGCCCCTGTCTACATCAATGACAATGAAGTGGAAATGGTCGAGGACCTCAGGTTTCTAGGTGTCCAGATCACCAACAACCTGTCTTGGTACCTCCATGCCAATGCTATAGTTAAGAAAGCCCACCAATGCATCCACTTTCTAACGAAATTTGGCACGTCCACTACGACTCTCACCAATTTTTACAGATGCACCATAGAAAGCATCCTTTCTGGATGTATCACAGCTTGATTTGGCTCCTGCTCTGACCAAGACTGCAAAAAACTACAAAGTGTGGTGAACGAAGCCCAGTCCATCATGCAAACCAGCCTCCCATCCATTGATTCTGTCTACACTTCCCGCTGTCTTGGAAAAGCACCCAGCATAATCAAGGACCCCAATGCATCTTGTCCTCCTTCACCCCTATGTACTCTTTGAATGGTATGCTTTGTATAGCGTGTAAGAAACAATACTTTTCACTGTATACCAATACATGTGACAATAATAAATCAAATCAAATCAAAATCACTATTGTAAGAGCATTTAAGGAAGGGCAATAAATGTTGGCCTCGCCAGTGACACCCACATCCATGAACGAATATTGTTAAAATGTGGCTCAGTGTCAAATTTGATTCGCAATGTTCCTGTAAAGTCCATTGGAGCACTTTACAATGTTAATGGCACTATTTAAATGCAAGTTGTCGTTGGTGTATTCACAAAATCCCCAAATTGTGCTATCAAATGATCTCAGGCAAGAAAACTGTGAGGGAGCTACTGCACCTCAATGCCCCTGGTCTATGGAGGGAGTAGGTATCAGTCAGGGTCTCTGCTCCTGACTACAATCCAGTAACTCCTGCTGGAAAATAATGTGCTTGGATGTTGGTTCAAGACACGGTTGAGCTCAGCTGTAGCATTTTTGCACTCCAATAACTTGGTGCCAATCACCATCTAGGCTCATGATTGAAGAACAACCACTTGAGAGATACGACAGGGCACAGCTGTGGAGCCAGACCCAGAAAGAGTCTGCAGCGACAGGAGAAACTGAGAGAAAATTTGGACAAAGGTAAACAAATCTTGACAAAGATTTTATTGATTCAAATCTGTCAAATATGACTCTAAGTCATGTGTTTAATTTCTTTGTTTTGGTCCTCTCTTTTTCTTAATCTTGGTCATGTTTCTTTGCTCCTTAGCCATGTTTTCTTTCGTCCAATGAAGTCATCGGCTCGTTGTGTTAGCTGAACCAAAGCACCACCAGTCATGAAGCTAAATGTTACTTTACGGCTGATCAAAGCTGCAACTTTCCACTAAAATCAACTAATTAACCAACTGTTTAGTGAAAATTTAATGATCCAAAATGTCAGTTCTCATCCAACTCCTATGATAAATTAATTAACTTCCAACCTCCAGCCACATTAATAAGGCAATTAAGGTCATTAGTATGTAAATACAGCCAAAAAAAACCTTTCTCAATCAATTTTATTTTAATGCTGTAAACTAGTTCTATTTATTTTGCAGTAAAATAGATAACAAGCAACGTGAGTGATAGAATATTATATGGTTGTTATTGCACACTGATAGGGAAACTGTAATTGGATTTACTGGGGCCAGTAGATTGAATGTTGACTATTGATTTTTGTAATCCATGCATCTGATTAACTCCATCGGATAGGGTAATGGCGATGTCTGGATTAAGTATCCTGGCATAAAGCAGGGATAAATAGTGGGAATTTGGATGAAGAGATCTCGTCTTGGAATCTGCACCCTCCATATTATTCTGCTCACTCTATTTCGAGAATGTGATTTTGCAACGAATAAACAGAGATTGGTGGTGACCTATGATTTGGATACACTGACCACCTCACTTCAATTCCTGACATGCACTTCTGATTGGTATCATTTGAGAAAGGAAGGTTGGCCAAAATATGGGAAGCTCTAGCCTGCTCTTTATCAAATTCAACCATTATATCAACTCAAACTACAATAACAGTAAGACATCTAACACACTATCTAAAGATAGCACCCCAACAGTGGAGCATTTCTTTGGTGCTGCATTGAAATGCTTGGTCAGTCAATGTCCCGAGTGGAGGTTGGACTCCTGGACAATGTCACATTCTTACATTTGTGTTTTTGAATCAGTAACAGGTTAAAGGAGAACATTCTTGAAATACATATTAGGAAGAGATGGGTGAATGCTTTAGGATTTTGGGCTACAAATTGGATTGCCCTGTTTCTCGGGTGTTGAGTGTTGCATTTTGTTATTTGCTCGTACTGATTCCATTAGTGGACAGCGTGTAAAACTAGTGTCCCCACCTCATTATCAATTGTAGGATAGGATGAAGTGGGTTCCATGCTGCTGGCTGCCGTTTCACATTGTCAGCTGCTTCTGCACTGTGGAGGGGACTGAACCATGTGTGCTGAGTGCATGTGGTGCAGTCAGCCTGGTCTCCCTACAGGAAACCTGTCCCCCTTAAAGGGAAGTTGCATTGAATAATACTGCGGCAATTTAAATAATGAACAGCAGGGCAGATAAAGAGAGGGTTCCATGGTGAAGGATATAGCAGTATAGAGGTACTAAAGGTGGAGGTCAGCAGGAAGAGAGACGCCATGGATCCATAATGGGGACCAGGAATCCCTCAGGGACAAGCCTCAGAAGCAGTCGGAGCCAAGTGACCAGGGAGGTGAATTCCTGGATTCCTGTCCTGAGGAAGTAGTGCAACATGAATTCTATTGACCTTATGCAGGTGGTCAATGTCATTGAATGTCCCTTCACATGACCCACTGCTCCACCGGTCTCTCATGTTGCTCAATGCACCAAATCCCCCCATCACTCACCCAGCAGCACTTGCTGGCATTCTGGACTCACACCATAATCCACATCACTGCGCACACCTACCAATCCACAAGTTTCACCCTCACCTTTCACTGCTTCCACATACCTCTAGCTATTCAGCTATGGCAGGCATATCACCCAAAAAGAACACCGCACATCACCAACATTCTGCCCTCCCACAGACAGAGTCACACATATTCGAAGGGAGCAGAGCTGAAACAGCTGGGGATAAAGTCCCTGCATTTCCTGAACCCTATGGAAGAGCTGGCTCTCAGACTCCTGGGGCCGGTGAAAACAGAGCCTGTGGCATCCAGCATTGCTGAGTGCAGTGTGTTCCTGCCTTATGTCCCACCTCATCTCCCAGTCCACCCTCATCTGGAGTGAGCAAGGTGTGACCTGGGGCCTCTTGCTTCCCACTCCACCTCAGCCTTTCCTTACACCAAACTCCCCCCTCTGAGTTCCTGCTTTCAGATGCCCAATAACTGCTGCCCACCCAACCACAGCAGCCGAAGGAGCAAGTGCGAAACTGCACAGCACTGATAAAGAGGTCCCATCACTTGGTGTAACAATCGCAATCTCCAGCTCAGATGGAGTGCTGAACTCACTTTGGAGGCTGGGATAGAGTTGGTGTCATCCTACGGTGAGTCACAAGGGCAACAGCAAGGCTCTGGATGATTTGTTTGGCAGCACCATGATAGGTGAGATGGCAGACAGGTTGCAGAGAACTCGGATGAGGACCATGATGGGGCAATACACAGTAGAATGCTGATGGTCGTGCATGCCAAGGTGTTGGGTCCATTGGCTGGCCTGCCAGACAGCCACTGGACACTGAATGGAGGAACTTGTTTCCAGGTTGGCTGAGGGTATCACACAGAGCTTGCACTCTCCATAGCCTATGGTCTAACTCCCTCTTGAGCTGCAGGCCCAGCCGCACTGAAGCTGCAACCCTCATGCCTGTTGCGGTCTTTGCGAGGTCAGGTTACCTACTCTGCTTTGTTACAATCTACTTTGTATATGTCATTGTGTGTCTCCTATAGGGAGAGTGCTGCCAATGCAAAACAAATTATACAAATAGTGTAAATACTACTCACTTACAAAAGGAGTGGTTTCTCACAGGAGGCTTTTCTGAACATTGTCAAGGGTATTGTGTACTCATAGGTCAGTGTTTCCTGACAGTGGTTTGAGTTCAATATCCCCCACATTCTTCCCTTTTAGCCATTCAAGAGGATATAATAATTCTAACATCACTATTTGTACAAGGGAGGGGTGGGTGGGGCGGGGGGTGGGGGGGTGGGGGGAGGGGGGGGGGGGTGGCGGGGGGGGGGGGGTGGGGGGGTGGGCTGAGATATCTTCCTGCCCTGGCAACACCTACCCACAACCAACACTAAAAATGGATCAGTTGTTCAATTATTTAACTGATGCTTGAGAGGCCTTGCTGCAGGTGTGCAAATTAGCTGCGACATTTCCTAACTCAGAACAGCGACCGTCCTTTGGAAAGAGTTAATTGGATGTAAAGCGGTTTGTGAAACGCACAACATAGATGCAAGATCATTCCTCTTCCTAATTCATACCTTTTGTGTCGTGCCCCTGAAAATCAGAAGAAGTGCATTTTTTTATACTTCTTCAAAAGATTCTTCATTATCTCAGTGACCAACTGGAGCTATTTTCTCTGCTTTGCAACTGATCTTTCATTGGGTCATAACTAATTAGTGTAATGGATTAGACTGCCGGCTTTGCTGCTAATTGTTTTTCTACTGCAATTTCTCTCTTCTATGAACAGGTCAAGAGACAAACAACCTTTCCCATGTGTTTACAGTGATTTTTAAAAGAATCTAGTATGGTTAATAAATAAATAACTGCGTGATATTTTGGTTGCTAATTAATACTCTCTTTCCCCAAAGGCTGCATTTGATTTGCCTGGATGGTGACTTGAAGAATGCTTTAATTTCACCCATCAGAAAATGGATAGGTAAGTAGGAAGCCATTTGGCCTCTCAAATCTGCATTGACAACAATCCCACCCAGGTCCTATCCACCGTATCCCCACATATTTACCCCGCTAATTCCCCTGACACTAAGGGGCATGGCCAATCAACCTAACCCACACATCTTTGGAGTGAGGGGGCAAACCAGAACATCCAAAGGAAATCCACACAGACACAGGGAGAACCTGCAAACTCCATGCAGATAGTCACCCAAGGCTGGAATCGAACCCAGGTCGCCGGTGCTGTGAGGCAGCAGTGCTAATCACTGTGCCACCGGAACACTGTAGGATTCTGTGATTCTATAACTATTGCAAGCTTCCTCTCATGTCGACATTTGACAATTTCACTGTTCTCCTGTGCAGCAGGCACACAATGTTTAAAGTTTATTTATTAGTGTCACAAGTAGGCTTAAATTAAGACTGCAATGAAGTGACTGTGAAAATCCTCTAGTCGCCACACTCCGGTGCCTGTTCGGGTACACTGAGGGAGAATTTAGCATGGCCAATGCACCTAACCAGCACATCTTTCAGACTGAGAGGGGAAACCGGAAGAAACCCACTCAGACACGGAAAGAACGTGCAAACTCCACACAGACAGTAACCGAAACCAGGAAGCGAACCCGGGTCCCTGGCGCTGTAAGGCAGCAGTGCTAACCACTCTGCCATCCATATCGCATGTAATCAATATAAAGGAGGTAGGTAAACGTGTACATAACATGTTTGGTTTACATCATACTTTTATTGGATTCTTTATATTGGTCCCCAAAGAAGGTCATAGAAACCATAGAAACATAGAAACCCTAGTGTAGAAAAAGAGCATTTGGCCCTTCGAGTCTGCACTGACAACAATCCCACCCAGGCCCAATCCCCGTAACTCCACATATTTACCCTGCTAATCCCTCTAACCTATGCATCCCCAACATTAAGGAGCAATTTAGCATGGCTAATCAACCTAACACCCACATCTTTGGATTGTGGGAGGAAACTGGAGCACCCAGAGGAAACCCACGCAGATACAGGGAGAACATGAAAACTCCACACAGACAGTGACCCAAGCCAGGAATCGAACCCAGGTCCCTGGAGCTGTGAGGTAGCAGTGCTAACCACTGTGCCACCGTGCCAGGTCAAGATGTGTGCAGCAAAGTAAAAGTAGACACACAAGCTTCACACATATGTTAAAAGCAAAATACTGCTGATGCTGGAAATCTGAAATAAAAGCAGAAAAAGCTGGAAAAACTCAGCAGGTCTGGCAGCATCGATGGAGAGAATGTTTTGAGTCCGTATCAGACTCGAAACGTTAACTCTGGCCGGGATTTTTCAGGTGCCCTGTGGTGTGTTTTCCCACAGCAGAGGCAGCTCGCCATTGGCTGCAAGTAGGATCTTCTCATTCCACCAAAGTCTACAGTGTTTTCTGTAGTTCGTCCACCCCTTTGCCAGGAAACCAGCCTTTGATGGGACTAGGCAGTCCTACCGGTGGGAAGGACTGGAAAATCCTGCCTCCTGTTGCTCTTCCCACAGCAGCTGCCAGTCCTACAAATATATTTCCTCTCTTGCTTGGGAACACCAAGGTGAATTTTAGTGCCTTCACGCCACTATGTTTAATTGAACAATGAGGGAAACTATCAAATACTTCAGGAAGATACAAAATAATGGAATGAGCAGACAGATGGAAGATACTGGCCAGGATTTTTTGACCCTACCCTCTGGCGGGATCTTCCAGTCCAGCCGAAGCCCACCCCCTGCGATGGGTTCACCAGCGACGTAGCCAATGAGCAATGCAAATGATCATTGACTTCGATGGGACTGGAAGATCCTGCCAGCAGCCAATGGCAAGCTGCCTTCACCACCAGAAAACCCACCATGGGGGGGGGTGGGGTAAATCCCGGCCAGAATTGAATGCTATTGAATGCAAGGTAACACACTTTAGCAGACAGAAACAAGGAATTATTGTTCACACTTAATGAATAGATGCTAAATATGGTGGATAAATAAAGGAACTTATCTGTTCAAATATATAATTCCCTGAAAGGTTCTAGTGCTGACAAATAAAGCCACTAAATGTACCAATAAAATGTGAATTATATAAAGAGAAGTATTGAGTACAAGGGTAAAGAAATAATGATTAATTTATATCAGATATTAATTAGGTCACTATTATAGCCTCATATCCATTACAGGAAGGATATAGAGAGTGTGCAGTACGTGGATTCACTAGAGATGAGAAATTAAAAGTTACGAGAAGAAATAAGATATTTCTGCTGGAGCACAGAGATTTAATAGCAGATTTTATAATTATAGTAAGTTTTGATAAGAGTAAAGGGAAAGATTACTTCTGGTTGTAGATTTGAAATGAATATCAAAAGGAGAGAGATGTTTTGACAAATATGTTCAGAAGAGGGTTGTATTGTACAGAATGTTTCGCCACAGAGAACAGTGAGACAGTCACCATCGCATACCTTAGCAGACAATTAAATTTTGAAACACAGGAAGACTGAAGGCTACATGAGAAAGCAGGAGTAATTTTGACTGCTCCAGCAAAGACCCAGTGCAGACATTGTAGGTCTACCCTGAGGCTGTAAAGTTGACCCGATTACCTTGCTTCCTACCTTCCTCAGTCATAAAAAGAGGAAGTAGCAATCTGCCCATGTTCTGATTTTATTCTTACTGAGAACATTTGCTCCCTGTATCTTACAAGCATGCAGCTAGCAGCAAGAGAGCCATGACAACACAGTGAAGGCAACTCCATGTAAGTTCTGTCAAAGGCCGCCCTGAGGATGTGGTTTTCTAAGGTCTCTCCCCGGGGATGGGTTGATTGACAACAAAGATTAGCAGCTACCACCAAAGACATGTTGTAGGAAGTCCACTATCTTGCTTCTGCCTCGGGGTGGTTTTGATGTTGATGTCCTATATATGGACCTTGTCAGCAAACATTACACACGCTACAGGCTTACTAGACATGTAAAATCTTCAGTGGCTAAGATATTAAATATGCTTCATCTACGCTTCACACTCTGCATGCATTGTCATTTGCAAGTTTGTGGTGAAAGACTCTCGACTGGATTAAGTAAGTCTCCTGTTGAGGTTTGCTGTGGTCAATTAGGGAATAAAAGCCTCCCCCCCCCCCCCCCCGCCCCCCCCCCCCCCCACCACTCTGCAACCCCTCAGCAGGAAAGAAAACCTAGATGAGTCATTGGCGGAACCATAATGGACCGCATAATCAATCATGTTTAATTGGCCTTTGCAGATCTTATTGTTCAGAATTTTGTAAAAGACATGTTGCCGCAGTTTTATCAGAACTGCATAGTCTTACTCTCCCCTACATCTTTCTGGATATGTGGGTGACTGCTGTCAATATGAACAAAATGGATTTCCTAATTTTTTTTCCCCCAAATTTGTTCTGGTGTTCACCAGTTGGAGACTAGTTCTGGGTGTGGGATGATGTGGCTATCTGTCCAAATCACATCCTGACACATGGACATCTTGAAATTTTCACACAAAGTTCCATGGGGCAGCACGGTGGCACAGTGGTTAGCACTGCTGCCTCACAGCACCAGGAACCTGGGTTCGATTCCTGGCTTGGGTCACTGTCTGTGCGGAGTCTGCACGTTTTCCCCGTGTCTGCATGGGTTTCCTCTGGGTGCTCCAGTTTCCTCCTCCAGTCTGAAAGACATGCTGGTTAGGTGCATTGACCATGATAAATTCTTCCTCAATGTACCCAAACCGGTGCCGGAGTGTGGTGACTAGGGGATTTTCACAGTAACTTCATTGCAGTGTTAATGTAAGCCTACTTGTGACACTAATATGTTGGCTAGTTGCTTTTCTTTTGAATCAAAGCATGGGCAGACCTTGAAAATCCTTCAGATGTAGTAACAGCAGGAGGAAGAGGAGACAATAGTTGTATAAGTGGGGCATTTGTGCTGCTGATTTCTGAAATCTAAGAGTGGAATTCTAAGTAAGCGTTGAGTGCCCCAACGTCGGTTGGTACGTGACCTCAGACTTTTGTATCTCTTTCCCAACAGAAGAAGGTGGAAGAGAGTATGTCCGGAGTATGTGGTGTCCTCGATTATGCTTGTTGCTTTGCCGAGGCAGCGGGTAGTGTAGACAGAGTCAATGGATGGGAAGCTGGCTTGCGTCATGGACTGGGCTTCATTCATGATCTTTTATAGTTTCTTGCGGACTTGGGCAGAGCAGGAGCCATACCAAACTGTGTGGTGCTTGTAAAAGTTGGTGAGAGTCGTAGCGGACATGCCAAATTTCCTTAGCCTCCTGAGAAAGTAGAGGCATTGGTGGACTTTCTTAACTATTGCATCAGCATGGAGGGACCAGGGCAGGTTGCTGGTGATCTGGACACCTAGGAACCTGAAGCTCTCGAACGTTTCCACTTCATCCCTGTTGATGTAAGCAGGGGCACATCCTCCACTATGCTTCCTGAAGTTGATGACGATGTGCTTCGTTTGCTGACATTGAGGGAGAGAGAGATTATTGTCGTTGCACCAGTTCACCAGATCCCCCATCTCTTTGTGGGGGCTAGGAATTTATCAACGTGCTTAATCCCTCTCCTGAAAGCTAGAGCCATATCAGTAAAGATAATGACATGCCAATCGGAAAATCATCAGATTGATGGTTAATTGACTATTGGCATTAGCCATAGGTGGAGGCCAATGGGTGGTATCAAGAACACTGTAGGTTCTAATATGACAAAGAGAGATTCAGGTTACTGAGATCCATTTCTGTGAGAGTCGTAAGCTTGAACTGATTTCTTAGGCAGAGTCAGCGCCGAGAAAGTGAAAGATTAATCGCTGCTGTTAGCTATCAGTCAAAATGTGATGAAAACATGTAATGTAATGTCAAGGTCCAGAATGAAAATAAAGGTGCATTGACCTGTAAATTATCAAACCCTAGAGAATAACCCCTACGGTTATTAAAACAGGAAGAGGTGAGAAACCTGTGGTGTTCCAGAATAATGTCAAATAATGCATAGAGTTAATGGGACACTCACTGACAGCTAAGTTAGTTCCTGAAATATTATGATGGGAAACTAAGCTCGGGAGCAGTCTGTGGTGAACAGATGCAATTTGTGCACAGCAGTGATCCCATCCATCACTGGGTTAATGGTTGGAATTATTTAGAAGATTGAATGAACAAGACCTTTTTTTAATAAGGAAATTCTGTAAGTGAGTCCAATTGACTTTTTTTCCACTTTTTGTACGTATGAATGTGATGGTTGCCGGTATTGGAGAAGGAAAACATGTTCCATTTCAATCACTCGGTCATTATCAACAAACACTCCCAGGTCAGGTACTAATTGGTGAAATGTTCCATTATCGGCTTGGGGATAAACACTGAGTTAGATTGACTTCTGCCTTTTTATATTCTTGTTATTGAGCTGCTGTTCAATAGTCACTTCGTGCCTGCAAGAAGGATTTGAAAGGATAGCTACGGAGAAACTAATTTCTCCCGTGGGCAAATCAAAAACAAGGGAACGTAATCATAATGTTAGAGTTAAACCATTCAAGGAGCACTTCTTCATACAAAAAGAAGTTTGGAACAATGCTGCAGTTGGGCGGCAGAGTCTGCACGTTCTCTCCGTGGGTTTCCTCCCACAGTCTGAAAGACATGCTGGTTAAGTGCATTGGCCATGCTAAATTCTCCCTTAATGTACCCAAACAGGCGCCGGAGTGTGGTGACTAGGGGATTTTCACAGTCACTTCATTGTAGTCTTAATTCAAGCCTACTTGTGACACTAATAAATAAGCTTTAAACTTATAATCATAATATTAGAGTCAAACCATTCAGGAAGCACTTTTTCATACAAAAATTAGTGGAAGTTTTAAACAATGCTGCAGTTAATAATAAAAAAATACAAGACCAAGGCATCATTATGAATGTCTACGCAACACCATTTTATTGCAACTCACAAACGTACATGTATGATTATCAACGGCATTTTAAAATTTTGACTCATAGGACAATGCTTTTTCCCAAGTGCAATGTTAATAAGAGTTGTTAACAATGAAATAAGCCAGTTAGTTAACATCAACTTCCTCCTTGAATGAAAAAAAAGTATTGCAATTCTGGAGTTGGGTTTCTCTGGGGAGTTGGTTGATTTTTTTTTGGACAGTGTGTTGCTGTTTACATTTTCAAACAGGACTGTAAACTTTCATCGTTCAATTGGCTTTTCAACTTCTTTTTTATGATGTTCATACTTGAAAACACTTGCTCACACTGCAGCTGAAATTTTATCCTCAGTCTGCTGGGTTGGTCATATCTTCACTTCTCTTGTCCCTCTCTGTCTTTTCAGGTAAAGGCATGTCTTTCATTTTCTGAATAACTTCGCTTTTAAAATCATTGTACATCTGCTCAGAGATTTTGATAATGCATCTTTTACATATTCAACATCCATGAACAGCTTTCCTTACTTCACAATCTCTTGAGCTGCCACAAAACTAACAGTAGTTTACCTACTTGGTGACTTCACCCACTTAGCAAATCTATTGCTAGTTTCTCCGCCATGCACCTGCACAGCTTTCTTTCAGGTTTCTCCAGCTGGCTTTCAGCTTTGGAACTGTGCTTTGTAGTCAAATGTCTCTCACGAATTGACTTCTAATTGTTGGCCAAATTTGTTGGCCAAATGAGACATGCAATGAGACCAAACGGATTTGGGGTGAATGCAAATGAATCAGTCCATTCATCAGTGGCACAGTGATTAGCACTGCTGCCTCACAGCTCCAGGGATCTGGGTTCGATTCCTGGCTTGGATCACTGTCTGTGTGGAGTTTGCACATTCTCCCCATGTCTGCGTGAGTTTCCTCCGGGTGCTCCGGTTTCCTCCCACACTCCAAAGATGTGCGGGTTAGGTTGATTGGCCATGCTAAATTGCCCCTTGGTGTCAGGGGAATTAGCAGGGTGGATGTGTGAGGTTACAGGGTTGGGGCCTGAGTGGGCTTGTAGGGGGAAATGTGAAACCACCATCTTTGTAGGGGGCAGTGTGCAGCAGGGGTCATACTCTGAAATAATAGCTTGTTGTTGGTGCTGGTCTGATGGGCCGAATGGCCTCCTTCTGCACTGTAGGGACTCAATGATTTTATGATCTTGAAACTCTCGATTTTCTTCTTCAATTCTTCCCTTCTTTCCAAAGCAGCCTCAAAAACTAGGGCCAGAGTGTATTTATCCCTTCAATTATTTATCTGCCTGCTTGCGTGCGACGGTAGTGCTCACCAACACAGCCTCAGCACTAGGGCCAGAGTGCATGCACTCTTTTATTGATTAATGTGCCTGCCTGCACATGCTCATCAGCACAGTATGAAGACTATCAAGAGCACTCCTGTTACAGAATCAGGATCATAGTCGTACATCCACTCAATGAAGCATTAACCCATGAATACCAATCACTCAGGTTCCAAATTTGGTAATCAATCTGAACGCACTATTGTTGAAAAGATCTACCAAGATCACAGTGAGTGCGAAGTTTTATTGATTACGATTTCTTGTTTTATTGTACATGAATAGGCTTTCCTGTTTCTAAATGGAATCCTCCTGTCATTTTGCTCATTGTCCCATATCCCTTATTGTTTTTCCCTGGGACCATATTTGTCCCATATTTCTAAATATGGAGCAGCAGTACACCCGTCAGTGACCACGCGATGATATTGGATTGGAGCCCCCAGAGGAATAGTCAAACTTAAACATTTAATGATTTAAATTTAAGTTTTGTGTTCTTCAGGTTAACCGTTTGCAGTCGGGAATGGGTTAATGAACTTTGTCACACTTAAGCATTAAGACCCAAACTCTGTGATTTTGTTGAGAACACTGCAGAGTCCATGTTTTTGTCAGAGTTCGGTTTGCATTTTGAACCACTAATAGTGTCAGAGGTTTTTTACCTACAACACCGTTGCTATTTTTACACGGGATAATGCACAGCAGGGAGCATGTGCAACCACCATCTTTGTAGGGGGCAATGTGAAACCACCATCTTTGTAGAAGGCAATATGCAGCCAGGAGCATTTGCAACTACCATCTTTGTAGGGGGCAATGTGAAACCACCATCTTTGTAGGAGGCAATATGCAGCCAGGAGCATTTGCAACCACCATCTTTGTAGGGGGTAATGTGAAACCACCATCTTTGTAGAGGGCAATGTGCAGCAGGGAGCATTTGTAACCACCATCTTTTTATTTTGTATTTTTATTCCAATTCAATCAAGTCCAATTCAGAGTCTCAACAAGTTGAGACATTCCCGATCCAAGCTGTCAAGGCAGGGCTCTCACCTCCTGTCTTGGGCTTGATCTACATGATCCAAGCTGATTGGAGTAGGCATAGCTCCTCTTCCAAGGCTTGATCTCATTTGCATCTTAGCCAAAAGGCCGAAATGCCGCTTTTAAAAATTGCTTCAAATGAAGCTAAAATGTAACCTAATGACTTCAACCAAGCACAGCATGTTGATACTACACTTGATCTTAGCCAAAAGGCCGAGAAGTGGTAACCAAAATCTTTGTAGGGGGCAATGTGCAGCAGGGGTCATATGCAGCCATCCTGGGACAGGAAGCAAGATGATTGGGTCTTCGCTGAGTCTTCCGTCAACTATAAGAGCTAGACTGAAACCTACATGAAGTATCTGAAATAATAGCTTTTTTACAAGCTACTTAAAGCAGAATTTGCATGGTTCTATGATGCATTATATTTAGAACTATAATAATTATATACTGATGTTGTAATACATTATTGACACTTTGTTTTTGTTCGGGGGCATATACATCTTCAAGTATTAAGATGGAGTCACATTGGAAAATGGTTTGGGA
This sequence comes from Mustelus asterias, assembly GCF_964213995.1. Lineage (NCBI taxonomy): Eukaryota > Metazoa > Chordata > Chondrichthyes > Carcharhiniformes > Triakidae > Mustelus > Mustelus asterias. Next base: position 32,627,091 of record NC_135822.1, read on the forward strand.
AGTGCTGCTTTGGAAGCCCATTTAGGCACCTCCACTCACCCCACATCCCACCTACCACATCCCTGCTCTTGCGTACCACTCTCCCTACTCTCACAGTTAATCCCTTCGCCACTCCCATGGTCACCACAATCCCTCCCCTGGAGGTGCGACTCACATGATTGGATGGCAGGCAATCCTGCAATTTGTTATTTATGTCGCTGAAGCATTTGACAGACAGGAATTTTGAGATCGGTGAAGATTGTCATTAATGTTTCTACGTTGGGTGAACAATTCGCTGAAAACTCATTCCGTCAAATATCTGAAGGACCCATTCATTTGGGAGCCGCTTGAGAGTTCCATATTGGACCCCAGGGAGCTGCACACAGATCCAAAGCTGCAGCTTGCCGACCCATGGGCTAAATTGTTTACTTCTATTCTATTACAACTGTGAAAATGCAACTTAAAACTCTGGCAATGGATAAAGTGGAACCCTCTTAGTGGACACTCGAATGGGTTCCTCTGCAACACAAAGCATTTGTGAACACAAATCTCATCATTTACAGGCAAACAAAATTCAGTTGGCACGAAGCACCATAGTTTAAAATAGATCCATCGAAGAAATCACTGTAACAGTGATCAGAAGTGGGAAGACTGCCTGAATTTCCTCCATAGCTCAATAAATTGTCATAATCTACTGCTGCCATGGCCAAGATCAACTAACTCAGGGTCTCCCAAACTTTTCTGGCCAAGGAGCCCTTTGGACCTCTCAAGAGTACTGAGGATCTCCCACTCCCCTGGTCACTCCACTGTCTCATTCACTCTGCTCTCCCCGTCACTCCGCTCTGCTCGTCACTCTGCTCTTCTCCATCACGCTGTATTTCTCTGTCATTCCGCTCTCCCCATCACTCCGCACTGTCCATCGCTCCATCACTCTGCTTTCTCCGTCAATCCGCTCTCTCCGTCACTCTATATTTTTCCGTTACCCCACTCCCTCCATCACCCCGCTCTCCCCGTCACTCTGTATTTCTCCCTCCCACTCTGTATTTCTCAGTCACCCCGCTCTCTCTGTCACTCTACTCTCCCCGTCACTCTGTATTTCCCCGTCATTGGGATCTTCCCGCAGAACCTCAGGGTTCCACAGAACCCAGTTTGGGAAATCCTGATCTTACTCAGCACGAACATTTACCATTCATAATTCAATCTCATATTCATAACTGTTCAAAGTTCTTCCAGTATCAGAGATACTCAGCTGAATCACCACATAATGAGGTAATAAAGCAATCCAATTAGACTCTTGAGAATTAGCACATTAGCACTTACAAAGGTGAAAATGAGCCCGTTAACCTTCTGCCTTAGTCAGTGCAGAGAAGCTACAAAGCCTTCGCTGCAGTGTCCCAGCGACTTGGGTGTAGCATTTTAATGTCACGTTGATTCCACGTCATGAAGCATTTCTCCAAAAGCAACTTGCAATCCAAATGTTGAAGAAAATGCACATTAGTTTCTGTTGCAGTTGGTTACGTTCTAATGGTGGTTTCTGTTGCAGAGCCTGCTTTAGAAAGTGCGGAATAAAACAGATAATGCTGGAAAAAACACAGCATGTCCACCCACACATGAAGAGGAAAAAGAGATTAACATTTCAATCGCAGGGACTTGGCGAGTGGCCAGGAATTTAACCATAAGAAAGAAAAAGAAATTATCAACAAATCGCTCTGTGAAAATACAAGCCTTTCAAATAGTTTTTGTGAATGGCAAGGATAAAGTTTAAAGTTTATTTATTAGTGTCACAAGTAGGCTTACATTAACACTGCAATGGAATTACTGTGAAAATCCCCTAGTCGCCACACTCCGGCGCCTGTTCGGGTACACTGAGGGAGAATTTAGCACGGCCAATGCACCTAACTAGCACGTCTTTTGGACAGTGGGAAGAAACCGGAGCACCTGGAGGAAACCCACGCAGACAGTGACCCAAGCCGGGAAACGAACCCGGGTCCCTGGCACTGTGAGGCAGCGGTGCTAACCACCGTGCCACCATGTCACCCAATCCTTTTACAGCCTCTTTACATTTTTGTCACAGCTTATTTTTTCACCAACTTTGAATTGTCAGTAAACTTTGTGATATATTGTACTTGGCCACTTCATCTGAGTCTTTGATATTGATTGTAAAAAGCTGAGGCCTTAAGCTCTCATTTTTGCAGCGCTCCACTAGTTATAGCTGAATGTAAAAGATACCCATTTATCTGAGTTTTTGAAGTGTCCTTACCATGTTACCAAGTCCTTAATAATAGATTCCAACACTTTCCTTATGTCTGATATCTGGCTGACTTGCCCATTTTGTTCTCTCTTCCTCCTTTCTTAAACAGCACAGTTCCTATCTTTGCCTTCACAAGGTCTGTTCTAGTGTTGAAGGAATTCTGGAAAATCAATAACGTGAAATGAAGTTAACACATAAGAGGCTACGGAATCAGTCAATAAGAGAAATAGATGTTGGAGGTGTTAGGGACCAGATCAGAAACCCCAAGGTATATTATGAAGTTAGACTAGACCCCCAATTATTTTTACTTTTGGCACTAGTGTGAGGATGAGGTGTTTCATTCCAGCTGTGATTCTATTGACACACTAAGAAGCTTTTAGCAAAACAAACTTTATTTTAACAATACAGTTAAAATATAGCAAAAAGAATTAACATAACTTTTACCAATTGGAAATACTTAAGAATGATGGGCAGAATTTTATGGCCTCGCTCGAGCGAGACCGGAAATTCCCGCTCGAGGTCAACGGACATTTCCATTATCTGTCTCTCGCCCTCTCTGATTCCGTTCTGGGCGGGGCTAGAATTTCGGTTGACAAGTTATAATTCTTAACAGCTATCTATCTTTATAGTTCCAATTTAAGCAGTATCCTCATAAACATCAATCTCTCTTCAGAATCAGCACGAAAAAGATATGCTCACAAGGGTGCTACATTTCCAGCCTTTTAACCCCTCTGGACAGATACAGAAAGACACCTGCCTTCTGACTCTCATATAGCAACCTCCAGAGAAAGATCCACTCCCAACTAGCAGAATCTCAGAGAAAGAGACTCATTTCCTGGCAAAGTCTTAAAATCCAGAGAGAAAAAGAGACACAGAGAAAGGTACCTGTGTAAGCCTAGCTCCATCCAGTCACATGACTTTACTATCAATCAACCCAATCAAGTCCTACTCTGTAAAACCCCAGGGGAAAACACTAAAATAACAGAACTGCATTAATCCAGATTGAAACAAACATTCTAGCAATTAGGACCAATTATGCTGCTGCAAAAACAGCAGAGGCTGCCGGCTACAGATCAATCGGCACTGGTGTTAGAACCGACTGTTAAAAATAATCCTGCACCAAAACATGATCCAGATACTTTTCTTAAAGGCACAGTATCATCACAATGGTATTGACCTATAGCAGGAATAGAGGCACAGAGACAGGATGAGGAACATTTATGCCAAAGGTTGTGCTTTTCATATCTTTATATTCTCCCTTTGAAGAATGAGAAATGGTGGAAAAGCTCACAAGTTACGCAACAATCTGGCAGGTCATACTATGAACACCCCTTATTCTAGCTGATAGGGAGGCTTGTCATATGTTAGAAGGATGTTATGAGTTGCCACAACAGTAACAAATAGAGGATTAATAACCATACCCACCAGGCTCCTGAATCCCACCAGATGACAATGCATAATTCAGAGCTGGTTACCTCAACCTCTCTAACGTAGAGGCTGGAAAGTTAAAACTTAGCCAAAGGATCACTTATCAGTCACTGGTGAAGATGGAGCATGTTGTAACTGCACACTTCTCTTATTATGAGCAACAAATCAGGGGTGGCATAGGGCTCAGTGGTTAGCACTGCTGTCTCACAGCTCCAGGGACCCGGGTTCAATTCTGGCCTCGGGTCACTGTCTGTGTGCACTTTGCACATTCTCCCCGTTCTGTATGGGCTTCTCCCAGGTGCTCTGATTTCCTCCCACACTCCAAAGATGTGCAGTTTAGGTTGATTGGCCAGGGTAAGTTTCCCCTTAATGCCAGGGAATTAGCAGGGTAAATACCTGAGATGAAGGGACAGGGCCTGGGTGGAATTGTGGTCGGTGCAGACTTGATGGACCAAAAGGCCTCCTTCTGCACTGTAGGGATTCTATGATTCAATTAAATGAGCCAATATTATTTAAATAAGTGGGATTTGAGAAAAAATGAACAATGCAAATACTCTTTGAGAATTATTAGACATAAAACTTGATGGTTTAAGAAGAAAGAACAGTTTGCATTTATATACACACCATCAGGATGCGTTTGAAACATGGCCACCATATGCAGTGTAGTTTGAACTACCCAGATTAGAAAGCCCCACTTTGATCTCCAGGCTTATGCCAGGTTGAGTTAGCTGATCTCAGCTAGCTGGTGGGGAGGCACTATATTTGCCTGGGGCTGGAGAGGTGAGAAACAACCATGGGAATTCACCCTCCCGGTTGCCAGGCAGTGATATTTCTGGAAAGTAAGGAAGGCAATGAGCGTAGGATAGGATCAGACCTCCCACTACTCTGTTTGAACTCACAAATTAAGTCGAGGCATCTAAGGCCTAGAGGGAGTGGTAATGCTGCAACACTGCGCAAACCTGAGCCTTCCAGAGAGGGAACCTGAAAAAGGAAACTGCAAAACAATAGATGGGGCACAGGTATAATCAGAGACACAGAGTAGATGGGACAAGATGAAGGTGGGAGAAGGCTCGTATGGAGTATAAAAACCAGCATATAGGCCAGTTGAGCTGAATGGTCTGTTTCTGTGCCCTCGATGCTATAATGTACCAATAGTGCTTGAATCATTACTCTCCCCTTTGTGATAAAATCTTTGTAGAAGCATGGTGGCAGTATCTGTGAATCAGAAGTTTCTAACCTATGCCTACACATTTCAAGGGCAGGGCACAAGATTATCAAATTGCTATCCATCTGCTCGATATAATGTACATTGCAGTCATGTATTGAGAGTTTTGTATCCTAAACATTTCTGTATTTATTTCTGCTACTGAATTTTTTTTAAAGTCTGCAGTATAGCTCTGCCTCACTTTGGATGGCTGACACTATATTCTTTCAGAATATGGAACTCTCATGGTTGCATCAATTTTTACAGGGAATTCTCCCACACAGAAATACTTGTAGTGTCTCAACTCCAAATGCTCTTCACAGAAATGTATCATTTGCTAATTGTGATTATCCCCAGGACTTGCATGGGAAATCACTGATTGACCTCCTTGTAGGATTCGTTGAATATGAACTCCCTGGGGATTGGTAAATAACTCACCAAATGGAGCTCCTATACTGAGCAAGCAGGCCCCGGAGTGGATTCATTATTGCATTGTTCTGGTTGGGACCTATTTGTGTTCTTCAAAGTCTTGTGGTTTTTGCTTTATTTTGTGCAATGAAGCACTGTTCCTTTACAGCCGACTCCTGGAGTTATACCAATATATTATACAGCATGCAATGGTTAATTGCTGAGGGTTAATGCAATACATTGTCAGCCTTACTATCTTTTCAAAAGTGCCGTACATCATTTGAAGTTGAGTCTCTGGGGCCATTCTGTACCCAGTAGGTGGAACCAGCTTGTGTTTGCTGGTGAAAAATCCTTGACCAAGTCTCCAGTCTGAGGCAGAAAGTGATCAATTTATCAGTCCCTTATGCCGTTAGCTGGTCTGAACCTGCCCTGTAATAAATAGGCTTTAGCATTGTTATCTGTCTCTGCATAATGGCCTGTCACCTAAGTGCTGAGTTGGCCAGATTACTATCCTGAGATTTTTTGCTCTTTTTGAGAAATTATACTTGATACAACTTCTATTGATTCTTGAGCCTGGACTTGAAATTTGTATTAAATTTAATGGAGAATGTGCTTCACCTGAATGGCACTGTGCACTTTTCGTAACGCGATGATACCAAATAGTTCAGCTTTCTACAGAAATAGAATTATCTGCAGAATTGCGAGCTTGTTTGAGGCTCCTTACTAAGCTCCAACCTCTGTCACTGTGTAGGGCTGGTCACCATCTCTCAGCTTTAGCTTCATATCATCATATTGACGTAATTGCTTGTATAAATAATAACAGGGAAACAGATAATGCTGGAAATAACACAGCAGGTCCAATGCTTCCAATAGTTTCTGTCTTTACTTCAGATTTCCAGCGTTTGAGGTTTTGTTTTATTATTAGCATTAATGACGACATCTCCTATGGAGCTGGGACATAAATCCTGAAAATATGCAGCATGCTAAATGAGGCAAAAGGAAGTGTTCTCAGCATAGTGTTGAGTAATGCTTCTATGCCAGTTTTCTCCTTAGCGTTCACTCAAGCTGAAATACAGTTCCACAGCAACCAGCAGCCACAATGACCTTAGAACCACAGAATCATGGAATCCCTATAGTGCAGAAAGAGGCCATTTGGTCCATCGGGTCTGCACCAACTCTCCAAGAAAAGCAGCCCACCCAGATCCTGCCCCCCTGCCTATTCCCATAACCCCTTGCATTTACCATGGCTGACCTTTTTTTCATTCATTCGTGGCACATGGGTATTGCTGGCTGGCCAGCATTTATTGCCCATCCCTAGTTGAACGAGGACAGCTGAGAGTCAACCAAATTGCTCTGGCTCTGGAGTCACATGTAGGCTAGACCAGGTAAGGATGACAGATTTCCTTCCCAAAAGGACATTAGTGAACCACATGGGTTTTTCTGACAATCGACAATGGTTTCATGGTCATTAGTAGATTCTTAATTCCAGATACTTTTTATTGAGTTCAAATTCCACCATCTGCTGTGGCGGGATTTGGTGCCTAGAACCTTAGCTAAGTTTCTGGATTAATAGTCTATCGATAATACCACTAGGCTAGCACCTCCCCTGTGGTTGACTCTCAATTGCCCTTGGGCAACCAGGGATGGACAATAGATGGTGGGCAGCCAGCGATGCCCATGTCCCATGAATGATTTTTTTTTAAAGGAGTGCAAACAAGAAATCCCATAGGCAACCATGTTCCCTTCAAACACTTTATAATTGCGAATTACAGCAATAAGTAGTTGAGAAAACAGATATGTCGTCGTACACCAACACACTCTTGTGCGTACAGAAACCGTGACAGCTCCATAGCCCTTACAGAGCAGCCACACTAGTCTGCACATTGGATACGTTTGGAAATTTTAGGTATTTAATATAATATAAAATCGGTCTCAGTACACAGAGCGACTGATGACATCAGTGATCCACCAAAACCTGCTCCAACATTTTGAAACGTTTATGTGGAGCCATGTAATTCTGAAGTTCACCCAATAAAGTGTGAATTGTATTTCTCCTTTGAAGAAATCAAACTTCAATTTGCAAATATGAATGGAGGTTTGATAGAAAAACAATGACGCTTGAAGGGATGATTTGAGTTATTAGCACTCTTTCACAGCTCACATTCTTAATCTGTGATGATTTTATAGCGGGATTTTACGAATACAGACTGAACACCCACATGGTTCTCGTGCTGTTGCTTGCGCTTGTTAAAGTGAGATTACAAGCTCACCTATTCCCAATGAATTCAATTCAAAATCCTTATCTAGAGGTTTAAATTTTCCCAAGCCCTGTCTCCAATCCTATCTCTGTATTTTCCACCCATATCCCACCAGTCCTTTGCCCCCTTATTGGTAGATCGAGCCTTCAGCCATTTCGTGCTCCTCTCTGGAATTAACCTCCTGAAGCCTTAGTTGTGTTTTTTTTTCACCTCTCCCATCTCCTTTCAAAATACCAACGCTGCCTGAGACAGACTCTCCGAATCAGCTGGGAGGACAGGCGAACTAACATCAGTGTGCTGGATGGAGGCAAGGGCACCAGCATCGAGGCTACGATGATCCGAAACCAACTTAGGATGTCAAAATCCCGACTGCCAAAGCACACCATCCACGCCCAGCTCAAGGAAGGCTCCCAAACAAGAGGAGGACAAAGGAAGCACTTCAAAGACACCCTGAAGACTTACCTCAAGAAAAGCAACATATACGTCAATGCCTGGAAGACGCTTGCTGAGAAGGGACCTACTTGGAGGAATCTCCTGACTCGAAGAGACATTATTCATCGAGGGTACTCGTCAGCAAGAGGGGACCCGGAAAAGAAGCCCGAGAAAGGAATCCCAGCGATCTCGAGTCCCACCAAACCCTCCCCCTGGAAACAAGTGTGCCTTGCAAGGTGCGGTTCTAGGGTCGGGCTCATCAGCCATGAAAGGACTCACTGAACCCAGGACCAACAACACGGAGTTTCTGAGGTGGACAATCATACTCGTTGGCGAGTGATCGCCAAAGAAGAAGGGAGTGTGATCGGGTCCTGAAAGGTGGCAACGGGACCGAGCAATCCTACTGCTGGCTGCATGTTTGTGTTCACTCTGGTTATGTTAGATTAAGGAGAATGGTGGGGAAGATTAGGCGAAAGCAGGAAGTGCTGCTTCCTATCTTCTGCGAAATGAAGCAAATGATTACCTTGTGCATAAATCAGAAAAATGTCTCAAATTAATTTAATAATACACTGAAACATAAAAAGCTGAGAAATGTCAGTGACATGAAGGAAACCATGGGTATAAAGCACTCTTGCATCTTTTCTGTCTAACACTGCCATCCACAGGAAATATATTCAAACTGCAGCAGCAATGCAAATAACTTAGGCTTATCAAAGGTGACTAAGAGATAATCTTACAGGAAAGTAAAAGATTTGCATTTTTATAACTTGGGGCATCCCAAAGCATAGCCAATGAAATGTAGTCATATAAGGTCGTAAAGTGTACAGAACAAGTTAGTCTGGAACAACACTTCTTGAGGGGAGACGATGGCTTAGTGGCGTTATCGTTAGACTATTAATCCAGAAACTCAACTAATGCTCTGGGGACCCAGGTTCGAATCCTGCCACGACAGATAGTGGAATTTGAATTCAAGAAAAAAGTATCTGGAATTAAGAATCTACTGATGACTATTGTTGATTGTTGGAGAAATCCATCTGGTTCACTAATGTCCTCTAGGAAAGGAAATCTGCCGTCCTTACCTGGTCTGGCCTACATGTGACTCCAGAGCCACAGCAATGTGGTTGACTCTCAACTGCCTTCTGAATAAGGGCAACTAGTGATGGGCAATAAATGCTGGCCAGCCAGCGATGCCCATGTCCCATTAATGAATATAAAACAAAACTTCAAACTAACTGATAACATTATGGCAAGTTGCAGCTGACAAAAAATGAATTTAAGATTCATGGAAACTCTTCACACAAAGTGATGAGCACACCTGGTATGGTAGTGAAAGTGAAAGTTAGTTGTGTTTGGGAATAGTCTGCAAGGTCCTTGTGTATGAATGAATTAGAATGGACCATTTAGGATTCCGTACCCATATCTTTCTTTTGTCAATTTCTTTGTCAAACTTGTCAATTTTGTTCACTGTTTTCTGTCTGTCAGGAAGTTCAAACCCCACCTAAGACCTTCAACATATAATCTAGGCCTGAAACATTACAGAATGAGGGGATTTTACATTGCCAGAGGTGCCATCCTTCAATCCAAATGTTAAAGGAAGGTCCCATTTCTGTGTTTCTGGTAAAAGTGGAGGTTAAAGATCTTATCATAATCTGAAGAAGAGCCCAGTGCTTTTCCAAAGCCCAGACCAATGATTATGTATCAATCAACAGTACCCAGGTTAGATTGAATTCCCATTCATCTTATTGTGGGATCTTACAGTGTCCAAGATGGCAGCTGCAATTGTCCATTTGACAACAGTTACTTCAAAATAATTCAACAAATATGAAGTCTTTGGCAAGTTCTTAGAGACATGATTATAAAGTGCTGTTTAATAATACAAGTTCTTGTGATCTGGCAAGTTAGCAATGAAAATATATTCAGCAAACTTTTCTTGTTAAACCCTGATAAACCATGCAAGACTCAAACCACTTCATGAGATCTACTGAACTACACACATCTTAAAGCATTGTCTATAGTAACAGTTTACAAATTCAGTTAAGTCACAGTCTAAAATGCATAGCTAGTTTGCAGCATAACTTGTTATTGTGAAACATTATTAATTCACAGCTAGTTAACAGATTCAATCATATCACAATCCTTCAAATCAGTAAATTCCTGATAAATGGCTGCCCGGAGAATAGGGAAGTCCTGGTGATTCAATGGTAAATTGAATCACCAAGTTTAGCTCCCAATCACTGATTAGTTAGTTAATTGGTTAGTTAGTCAGTCATTTGTTCCCAATTGGAGCAGTACTGAATGCATAACAATTGTCCTTGGTGTCCATAGGTCGAGAAATGACAAAAAAAGGAAGAGTTTCCAGTGATCAGATGGAAAGTGGACACTAAATGAAGACAGATTCTGTATTAGCCTCTAGGGTAATACTCACTGTCCAGGCTCATATCTGAAAGCAAAAGCCTTGTCTGTTTGCATGTTAAATACCCTTTGACACTATTTGGAATAAAAGGATGGAATTCTCCAGTGTACTGACCATCATTCAACCAGCAATCTTTACCATACTCAACCATGACCACCTAACATTTCATTTCTGGTATTGGGATCATGCTAGGAGATGTTTTGAGAGGCTAAGGACATGATAAAAGTTTACACAAGACTCCCTTCCAAAAGCACAGTGTACCACAAGAACAGAAGTGGTTCAAGAAGGTAGCTCACCACCACCTTTTCAAAGGCAAATAGGGATGGGCAATAAATTCTGGCCTTGCCGGCGATGTCCCATGAACAAATAAATAATTTTTTAAAACTAAATGCGAGTGTTTTAACTCTTGCATCAGTCTGGCCTCCTAAAGTGCTCGGTGGGAAAATTCTTCAGCGTACTTCTTGATTTGCCACACTTCTGGTGAAGTCATGCCAGCAAAGGGGGAGCTACTCCAAGCAACCCAGCCATCGGTAGGCTCTCTCCAATAACACGTGTTTACAAGTGAGGATTAATGGGAGCAGAGGTTGTGATAATGCTCCAAAATTACATTGGTCTTGTTATAAATGTAAGATTACATCCTGGAAGTGAAAATGAATGGTCTCCTGAAGGAATATTGCACTTTAATGAATGACTCTGAATTGCATTGTTGGAGGCTTGAATAACTCCAAATTTCAATATTTTATCTCCGTATGCTTGCTTGCATGGTGTATTTGAAACTTTGTGTAAGTATAAACTGGACAGTATGAATAAACTTCAGAAAACTGAAGGAAGATGTTTGACAATCACAAGAGTTTTTTTTTACATGATCTCCACCAGCCCTTCTTAAACCAGCAGACTTAGACAATCATCTCAAACTGATAGAATATGGTAGCCATGAACAGGGTAGCTGCAATAATTCTTGTTCACCAGTTAAGGAAAAAACAACAACATGTTTATTTACAGGTAAAAGCTACACAATTCCTGAGAAGGTTCTGGAACAGCAAGCCCTGCTTACCAGGGTGATTCCCCTCCACCACCCCACCCCCTCTCCGATTGATTCTTTAGTGATCCTTAAAGGGACAATCACCAAAGCTTTTGATGAAGTCACAGGAGGTTTCTGGGTGGAAGTGGTTCTTTCCTCCATCAGCCACAGAAGCAACTGAGAGTGAATATTAATAAAGACTCGGGTCCAGACTCCGTTGTTCTGAGGTCAGTACAGCTGGAACTCCAATTCATGTCCTCGGGTACAAAGCAGAAATTGCCCTTAACTGTTTGTGTCCGTCAGTCATTTAGGTTTTCACCAGAGAGTCACATATAACAAATCCATGTACACATTAATAAGCACAGATCTCAGGTTGCTGATAGCAACAGGTCCTGGTGTTGTGATTTGGTTTCAACCATAAATGAGGCTTCAGCGCTGAAACGAGTACTTTCCAAACCTGGGTTAGGGTTAGCCCACAAAACTCAAAAGAACTGGCCAGTGAGTGAAAAAGTGGCAGGCCACATGGGTGGCACAGTGGTTAGCATTGCTGCCTCACAGCGGTTAGCATTGCTGCCTCACAGCGCCAGGGACCCGGGTTCGATTCCGGGGTCACTGCCTGTGTGGAGTTTGCACGTTCTCACCGTGTCTGCGTGGGTTTCCTCTGGGTGCTCCGGTTTCCTCCCACAGTCTGAAGGACGTGCTGATTAGATGCATTGGCCATGATAAATTCTCCCTCGGTGAATCCAAGCAGGTGTCAGAATGTGACAAATAGAGGAGATTTTCACAGTAATTTAATTGTAGTGTTAATGTAAGCCTACTTGTGACAGTAATAAATAAACTTAAACATGGGCCAGAATGTTAGCGCACATTTGTTCTACAAACAGGATTTTCCTGTCCCGCCACATCAGACCAGAAAGTCCTGCCTGAAATCAACAGACCTTTGGCTTGTCCGTCATATTTACTGTCACACCCGTGACGATTCCCGCAGCCGGCAGGACCGGGAGATTTAGGCCCTATATTCAAGCTTTGACAACCTGCTATAGGATTGTGGGAATCAAATGTAAATCTGCAGCAACCGTTGAGGCATTTTTACAGCCGGAACATTGAAACTGTGTAATTGAATCACAATTGTATTCTTAGCACTTTCAGCTTGCAGACTCTGATTGGAAAAAATAAATGCAGTCTGTGTTCTCAAGTATGTCAGTATATTGCAAAAACAAAGCAGTGAACAGTATTTGCAATGGCAGGGAGCCCCTCCAGCTTCTAATGTTTCCCACAAACTTAGAATTTCAAGTTGACAATCTTTTGCTGGTTTATGATGTATCAATCCCAAAAGGAAAAGCCAGGAAAACTCAGGAATGAAGGGTTCCAGTAGAATTTGTCCCAAATGGTCTGGTATACCTTGGAATGTAACTCCAGTATTACTGCTGCCAGTATTACTGATTTTTACTGGGATTTGAAAATTTGATCTGGTTTATGCGTGCCTTGCATCTGTTGTGTTTTGCTCGAGGGCAGGTTCTAACTCAAGGCTCACACATGAGGCTCTTCAGTCACTTACTGAGGGCTCTAATAGGTGAGATAGTTTCCTATTGCCATCTTCACAGCTTTTATCTTCAGAGTATATTCCTCTAGGTGGGCTTTTATCTTCAGAGTATATTCTTCTAGGTTCTTGATTAATAAGGGGATCAGGAGTTATGGGGAAAAGGCAGGAGAATGGGGATGAGAAAAAAAATCAGCCATGATTGAATGGCGGAGCAGACTCGATGGGCCGAATGGCCTAATTCTGCTCCTATGTCTTATGGGCTAAACCCAGGCGAGAGAGGTTCCACCTACTCTTTACAATGTAGGTTAGAGGCAATCATAATCAATAGATTCCAGAACTCCACTGCACTTCAATCCAATATTTAAAGTCAACTCACTGGTTGATTATAAGATCATAAGAAATAGGAGCAGGCATAGGCCATTCAGCCCCTCAAGCCTGCTCTGTCACTCAGTAAGATCATGGCTGATCTGATTGAGGCATTTCCCCCACCCTCACCCCACCTTAACCCTGTTAAATCAGCCTTGAATACATTAAATGAGCCAGCCTCCACTGGTCTGGGCTAGAGAATTACAAAGATTAACAACCCTCTGGGATAAGAAATTCCTTCTGATCTCCATCTTAAATGGGAGATCCTTTATTTTGAAACCATGCCTCCAGGTTCTAGATTCTCCAAAAAAGGAAAGCTTCTTGTTGTCTACCCAATCAATCCTGCTCAGAATCTGTTTCAATATGATCACCTCTCATTTTTGTAAACTCCAGGAGTATAAGGCCAACCCACTCAACCTTTTCTGATAAAATAACACCTTCATCCCAGGATGAATATTCTTTGAGAATATTCTCTGAACTGTTACCAATGCAAATAGCCCTCTCTTTAAATAAGGAGACCAAAACTGTACACAGTATCCTCGCTGCAGTCTCAATGTCCCATACAGTTGTAGACAGACTTCCCTACTTTTAAACTCCATCCCTTTCACGATAAAGGTCAACATTCTATTTATCTTCTTAATTACTTGTTGTACCTATATGTTAACTTTCTGTAATAAAAGCAAAAGACTGAAGATGTTGGAAATCTGAAATAAAAACAGAAAATGCTGGAAAAGCTCAGCAGGTCTGGTAGCATCTGTGGAGAAAGAAACAGAGTTAATGCTTCGAGTCTGTCTGACTTCTTCAGAGTTAAAGAGAGGGAGAAATGTGATGGATTTTATAATGTTTAAAAGGGGCAGAATAGCTGGAGCAACGCAGAAGGACAGGGACAGGAGAACTGGGAAAATTGGACAAAGATGTTCTGGTCAGTTTACAGCCTACTGGACTCAACATTGAGTTTAACAACTTCAGGCCGTGAACTCTGTCCATGTCCAAATGCATCAAGCCCTGAATAATATCCAGGCTTGGGACGAAAAGTGGCAAGTTATTTTCACGCCACACAAGTGCCAGGCAATGACCATCTCCAACAAGAGAGGGTCTAACTATCCATCGCCCCTTGACATTCAATGGTATTACCATCACTGAATCCCCCACTATTACCATTGACCAGAAACTGAACTGGACTAGCCATATAAACACTACCGCTTCCAGGACAGGTCAAAGGCTAGGAATCCTGTGGTCAGTAACTCACCTCCTGATTCCCCAAATCTTAGTCACCATCTGCAAGGTGCAAGTCAGGAGTGTAATGGAATACTCTCCACTTGCCTGGATGAGTGCAGATCCAACAACAATCAAGATTTTTTTAAAATTCTGCGATCTTACCTTTATGCCACAATCAACCTGTTCTTTAGGCCTTAAAACTACCAATAACACTTCCTTTGTCTTGTGTCCAAAACAACTTTGCTCAGTGTATCCTAACTCTCACCTATCCTTGACCTTTTACTTTGCTCCAGTTAATTCACCTCCTCTTATACAGTATAAAATCTATCACATTTGTCCTCTTTAGCTATGAAGAAGTCATACTGACTCAAAACATTAACTTTGTTTATCTCCCCACAGATGCTGAGATTTTCCAGCCATTTTTTTTTGTTAACTTTTTGTGATATCAGTACAAGGAAATCCATGTCCCTCTGTACCACATCATTTTGCAGACTCTTTCCATTTAAATAATAACATGTTTTTCTATTCTTCCTGCCAAAGTGGACAATCTCATCCATTATACTCCACCTGCCAAATTTTTGCATATTCACTTAACCAATTTATATCCCTTTGCAGGATCCTTGTATCCTCCTCACAACTTGCTTTCCTACTTACCTTTATATTGTCAGCAAATTTGGCTACACGTTCGGCCCCTTCATCCCAGCCATTAACATAGATTGTAAACAGTTGAGTGAATCCGTCAGGCACTCCACTAGTCACAGTTTATCAAGCTGAAAATGACCCAGTTATGTCAACTGCCTGTTCCCTGTTAGATAATCATCTATCCATGCATCGACACCATGAGCTCTTATTTTGCACAGTAACCTTTTATGTAGCACCTTAATGAATGCCTTTTGGAATCCACCCTACTTTTTAAATCCACTAAGAAGTCTGATAAATTTGCCAAATGTGATTTCCCTTTCACAAAACCATGTTTTTTGTAAGACTCTGCCTGATTGTATTATAATATCCTAAATGTCTGGCTACTGCCTCCTTAATAATTGATTCTAGCATTTCCCAATGACAGATATTAAACTAATTGACCTATATTTTCCTGCTTTTTGCCTTCCTCCTTTCTTGAACAGAGCTATTACATCTTATGATTTCCCAATACATTGGAACCTTTCCAGAATCAAGGACAACACAGAATTGCCAAGTAGAAACCGATAGCCAAGTCCTACGCTCATGAGGATGGTCTTAACTGTGATCTCAGGTTCATGTCATGCTACATGTAACCCCACCATATTGTTCTGTGGGTGAAAAATCTTCCTGACCGTCTCGTTTTGACACCATGCTTGATTACAGGTGATGATCTCTCTGCCTGAATTAGTTTGCATAGTGTTTAGCATCATCTCATTCTTTGATTATTTTTTATTATCTCTCTGCCTTAAATTATTGGTTCTTAGGTTATCCCTTCACTTGTTATATAGCCTATCAACACTTTACACATGCTGATTATTACTTAACTGCTTGCATTTGTCTATTAGTGAAGTTTGCACATTCTCCCTGTGTCTGCGTGGGTTTCCTCTGGACACTCCAGTTTCCTCCCACAGTCCAAAGATTGAAGTTAAAATTTTAAAGTTAAAGTTTATTTATTAATGTCACAAGTAGGCTTACATTAACACTGTAATGAAGTTACTGTGAAAATCCCCTAGTCGTCACATTCCATTCCCCCCACAGTCCAAAGATGTGCAGGTTAGGTGAATTGGCCATGTTAAATTCTCCCTCAGTGTACCCGAACAGGTGCCGGAGTGTGATGGCTAGGGGATTTTCACAGTAACTTCATTGCAGTGTGAATGTAAGCGTTACTTTTTACTTTACTCCGGCACCTGTATGGATACGCTGAGGGAGAATTTAGCATGGACAATCCATCTAACCAACACATCTTTTTGGAATGTGGGAGAAAACTGGAGCACCCGGAGGAAACCCACACAGACACGGGGAGAACGTGCAGACTCCGCACAGACAGTGCCCCAAGCTGGGAATCAAACCTGGGACCCTGGCACTGTGAGGGAGCAGTGCTAACTACTGTGCCACAAAGATGTGTGGGGTTAGGTTGATTGAGCATACTAAACTGACCATTAGTGTCAGGAGGATTAGCAGAGAAAATACGTAGAGTTACGGGGATAGGGCCTGGCTGGGATTGTTGTCAGTGTAGGCCTGATGGGCCGAATGGCCTCCTTCTGCACTGTAGGGATTCTATGATTACTTATAAAGACTTATTATTCAGCTGGCCTATACTGCACTGTGCTATCTGTACTTATCCTTTGACACTCTTGATTACCTGAGAGTATCAGGCTATCGTCACACTGTTTATATATTCTGAGCCTGTGTACCTCGCTCCACTTCACCTGATAAAACAGCAGCACTTCGAAAGCTTGTGAATTCAAATAAACCTGTTGGACTATAACCTGGAATTGTGTGATCTCTCATTTGGTGGGAATTGACAGAAACAAACTAATGCCCTCTGCAAATGACAAAATAGCAGATATCCCCACAAACTACAAAGACCATTTGTTTCCAAGACAGTGTATCAACAACCTGTCTTCCCTAGGACAATCCCACAGTGGAACAAGCTGACAAGTCTTTGTTTGACTGGAGTGAGACTGGGGGAGAGAGTCTTAGCAGGAGTGCTGAGAGTAAGCAAAGAAGTGATTTAATTATTCATTTATTCATTTAAGGGTATTCCTAGTATATTTCTCGGGCTTTTTTCAGGTTTTTGAATTGAGGAAGTGAGGTCAGCTGAAGGGGATTCTGGGAGGTTGAGTCTTAGTATAAAAGGCAGGTACCTGGGGGGTTCGCCGGGAGCAAAAAAAGCCGGCTGCACTATACAGCGGGCAGCGTCGGGAGCGGGCAGGGGAGTGAGTGGGTAGCAGAGTGTGAACTATAAGGGCTTTGGCTCACAGGGCTTGTGAGTGGGTAGCAGAGTGTGAACTATAAGGGCTTTGGCTCACAGGGCTTGAGTGAGTGGGTAGCAGAGTGTGAACTATAAGGGCTTTGGCTCGCAGGGCTTAGGCTGAAAGGGCGTGGCAAGGCTAGTTATTTTTTACCCAACCCTATAAAGGATAAGGGCAGGTATGAGTGATCGGCCAGTTCAGTGCTTCTGATCTGGGATGTGGGAGTTCCTGCAAACACCTAGCTTCCCAGAGGTTCACATATGTGCCAGGTGCGTGGAACTGCAGCTCTTGAGGGACCGTGTCATGGAACTGGAGCTGCAGATCGCTGACCTTAGTCTAGTCAGGGAAAATGGGAGAAAAATTGACAGGAGTTATAGGCAACTAGTTACACCGGGGCATCGGGAGGAAGACACGTGGGTCACAGTTAGGAGGAGTAAAGGGCAGAAGGGTAAAGTACAAGGGAGGACTCCAGTGGTGGTCTCTCAAAATAGGAAGGGCTTGGTGACAGGTGTGAGGGGGGAGGGGAGTGAACAGTTAGAAGAGGGGTCACCTGTGGTTGTCCCACTCCAAAACAGGTATATTGTTTTAGATAGTGTGGAGGAGTGCGCCTCTCCAGGGGTAAGACACAGTGACCAGGTCACTGGCACACAGTCAGGCTCTGTGGCCCGGAAAGGGAAGAGAGGGGTTAGGAGAGCGATAGTGGTGGGGGATGCATCAGTTAGAGGCACAGACAGGCGATTCTGTGGGGGCGAACGGGACTCCAGGATGGTAGTCTGCCTACCTGGTGCTGGGGTCACGGATGTCTCCGAGCGGATAGGAGGCATATTAAAAGGGGAAGATAAAGAAACGGATGTCATTATACACATTGGTGGAAATGACGTAGATAGGAAGAGTAGGGGGATCCTAAGAGAGCAATTCAGGGAGTTGGGAAATAGGTTAAAAAGTAGGGACACTAGGGTGGCCATCTCTGGGCTGCTCCCAATGCCTCGTGCCAGTGAGGCTAAGAATAGGGAGTTGGTACAAATGAATGCCTGGCTAAAGGACTGGTCCAGGAGGGAGGGCTTCATTTTCATAGATCAATGGGAGGTTTTCAGGAGAGGATGGCACCTGTACAAGACGGAGGGGTCACAACTAAGTTGGAAGGGCACAAATATCCTGGCTGGGAGCTTTGCTAGTGCAGTTCGGGGGGGTTTAAACTAGTATGGCAGGGGGGTGGGGATCAAAATATTAGGTCTACAAGTGTGGAGGCTGGGGACGAGCTTGGGGCTGGGACAAGGCTGGCAAAGAAGAAGAGCACTCTGGGGGAGGACGACCTCACTGAGCCTGGAGGTCTGGAGTGCTTATACTTCAATGCAAGGAGCGTAGCAGGTAAGACAGACGAACTTGGGGCCTTAATGCGCACGAGGAATTTGGATGTGGTTGCGGTGACAGAGACTTGGTTGAAAGAGGGACAGGACTGGCAGCTGAATATTCCAGGGTACAAGTGTTTTAGGCGAGACAGAGGAGGGGCCAAAAGAGGTGGGGGAGTAGCGGTATTAGTTGGAGAGCATATTACAGCGGTGCAGAGGGAGGACAATTCAGAGGGGTCGTGTAACGAGTCACTCTGGGTGGAGCTTAGAAACAGGAAAGGTGCAGTCACTATGTTGGGGGTGTACTACAGGCCCCCCAACAGCCCAAGGGAAGTGGAAGAATGGATATGTCAGGAGATACTGGATAGGTGCAGGAAAAATAGGGTTGTTGTAGTGGGAGACTTCAATTTCCCTGGTATAGACTGGAAATCGCTGAGGGCAGGGACTCTGGATGGGGAGGAATTTGTAAAATGTGTACAGGAGGGTTCGTTGGAACAGTATGTAGACAGCCCGACTAGAGAGGGGGCTATACTGGACCTGGTACTGGGGAATGAGCCCGGTCAGGTCTTCAAAGTTTTGGTAGGGGAACATGTGGCAAATAGTGACCACAATTCTGTTAGCTTTAGGATAGTGATGGAAAAGGATGAGTGGTGTCCCAAGGGTAAGGTGTTGGATTGGGGGAAGGCTAACTTTAGTGGGATCAGGCAGAAATTGGCAGCTCTTGATTGGGAGAGGCTGTTTGAGGGTAAATCCACATCTGGTATGTGGCAGTCTTTTAAGGAACGGTTGTTAGGGCTACAGGACAAGCATGTGCCTGTAAAAAAGGATAGGAAGGGTAGGATTAGAGAACCGTGGATAACCAGGGAAATTGAGGGACTGGTCAAAAAGAAAAGAGAGGCGTATGTTAGGTCCAAGCAGCTAAAAACGGAGGGAGCTCTGGAGGAGTACAAAGAAAGTAGGAAAGTACTCAAACGGGGAATTAGAAGAACAAAAAGGGGTCACGAAATGTTCTTGGCAGACAGGATTAAGGAGAATCCCAAGGCATTTTATTCATACGTTAGGAACAAAAGGGTTGTTAGGGAAAAAATCGGACCTCTCAGAGACAAAAGTGGGGACTTATGCTTGGAGCCCAAAGAAGTAGGGGAGATCCTAAATGAATACTTTGCGTCGGTATTCACAAAGGAGAGGGATGTGTTGACTGGGAGTGTCTCTGAGGGGAGTGTTGAACCGTTGGAGAAAATCTCCATTACAAAGGAGGAAGTGTTAGGTTTGTTAGAGAATTTAAAGACTGACAAATCCCCAGGGCCTGATGGAATCTATCCAAGGCTGCTCAGGGAGACGAGAGGTGAAATCGTTGGGCCTCTGACGCAAATCTTTGTCTCGTCACTGGACGCAGGTGAGGTCCCAGAGGATTGGAGGATAGCCAATGTGGTCCCGTTATTTAAGAAGGGTAGGAAGGATAACCCAGGTAATTATAGGCCGGTGAGCTTGACGTCCGTGGTGGGGAAGTTGTTGGAGAAGATTCTTAGAGATAGGATGTATGTGCATTTAGAAAGGAATAAACTCATTAACGATAGTCAGCATGGTTTTGTGAGAGGGAGGTCATGCCTCACTAACCTGGTGGAGTTTTTTGAAGAAGTGACCAAAATGGTTGACGAAGGAAGGGCCGTGGATGTTGTCTATATGGACTTTAGTAAAGCGTTTGACAAAGTCCCTCATGGTAGGCTAGTGAAAAAGGTTGGATCTCACGGGATAAAGGGGGAGGTGGCTAGATGGGTGGAGAACTGGCTTGGTCATAGAAGACAGAGGGTGGTAGTGGAAGGGTCTTTTTCCGGCTGGAGGCCTGTGACTAGTGGTGTACCGCAGGGCTCTGTATTGGGACCTCTGCTGTTTGTGATTTATATAAATGATCTGGAAGAAGGAGTAACTGGGGTGATCAGTAAGTTTGCGGACGACACAAAACTGGCAGGACTTGCAGATAGTGAGGAACATTGTCAGAGGCTACAGAAGGATATAGATAGGCTGGAAATTTGGGCAAGGAAATGGCAGATGGAGTTCAATCCTGATAAATGCGAAGTGATGCATTTTGGTGGGAATAATGTAGGGAGGAGCTACACGATAAATGGAAGAACCATAAAGGGTGTAGAGACGCAGAGGGACCTGGGTGTGCAAGTCCACAGATCTTTGAAGGTGACGTCACAGGTGGAGAAGGTGGTGAAGAAGGCATATGGCATGCTTGCCTTTATAGGACAGGGCATAGAGTATAAAAGTTGGGGTCTGATGTTGCAGATGTATAGAACGTTGGTTCGGCCGCATTTGGAATACTGCGTCCAGTTCTGGTCGCCACACTACCAGAAGGACGTGGAGGCTTTGGAGAGAGTACAGAGGAGGTTTACCAGGATGTTGCCTGGTATGGAGGGGCTTAGTTATGAGGAGAGATTGGGGAAACTGGGGTTGTTCTCCTTGGAAAGACGGAGGATGAGGGGAGACTTAATAGAGGTGTATAAAATTATGAAAGGCATAGATAGGGTGAACGGTGGGAAGCTTTTCCCCAGGTCGGTGGTGACGTTCACGAGGGGTCATAGGTTCAAGGTGAAGGGGGGGAGGTTTAACACAGATATCAGAAGGACATATTTTACACAGAGCGTCGTGGGGGCCTGGAATGTGTTGCCGGGCAAGGTGGTGGAGGCGGACACACTGGGAACGTTTAAGACTTATCTAGACAGCTATATGAACGGAGTGGGAATGGAGGGATACAAAAGAGTGGTCTAGTTTGGACCAGGGAGCGGCGCGGGCTAATTGTTCTTTGTTTCTCGTTTCAAGGCTTCATTCTATGATCATCTTGCTGGTGCCAGTACAGAGCGAGACTGCGGATAGTTGGGAACCTGTCTCGGGGGCAGGGAATTCAGATGGTGTTCGTAAAGCAGAAGTGGAAATGAATAGGGTTGGGAAGCATTTTCCGATCAGGGCCAGTGTGATCTCCTGGACTCGTTTCGATCGCCTCAGGGGGTCGGAGAGGAATTTCCCAGATTTTTTTCCCCATATTGGCCTTGGGGTTTTCACTCTGGGTTTTCGCCTCTCCCTGGAGATCTCATGGTCTGGAATGGGGGGGTGGGGGTGAGTTAATAGGTTGTGATGAACAAAGCATCGTAGCTGTGAGGGACAGCTCGGTGGACAGGATATTAGGATGTAGATAGGCTGGAAAATTGGGCGGGGATCCTGGATTCAGGATTCAATCCTGGACTGGGGAGCGGCGCGGGCTTGGAGGGCCGAAGGGCCTGTTCCTGTGCTGTATTGTTCTTTGTTCTTAAAAACAGTTATAGTCCCATTCCTTGAGATCTTCATGATCATTAGATTATTTCCATTTCTACGTTTATCATCATCAGGATTACCATATCGACTGGTCCCATCGAGTTAACTAGTCCTACCCATAAAAATGTTGGTGGAATACGGAGTCTGTAATTCCGAGACAACCAATGCAGGAAGAGAGGCCTTGGCGTATTAGTATTGTCATTGGACTAGTAATCCAGAGACCCAGGGTATTGCTCTGGGGACCTGGGTTCAAATCCCACCATGGTAGGTGGTGAAATTTGAAATCCAACCCATTGAAAACAGCTGATAACTCTACTGCCTGCAGTGTAACTGAGCCATACTCAATAGACTGGACCCAAGTTCCAACTTTCCCTTTGCGCGGAGTGAACTAATTTGAGCTGAAATGGCAGTGAGACATTGGAGCTGACCTCAGCATCTTGGGATAAGGAAAAAGGAATGTTAGGTGTGGCTCTTATTCCAGGACATTCCTACTGGGAAGTCCACGCTCTGATTTCAGATGCCGACATGACTGGATAGGCTGTAATGCCCCACCTGACATTCACAGGAACCATACCATAAAATTGGTCAGGTCTTTCAAGAGACAAGGTGAGGAAATTTGAGCAGGAATAAAACATAATTCCCCAGGTTTACACTATGTACTTATCATTTTGACAATACATTGGCAATAAACTCAATTTTCCCTCTCCGGCATCCCTGCTTAGACAACTACTCTTTAACTTTAAGACTTGGACAGTGAATTTCATTTTTACTCAATTCTCGAAAAATAAAATCCTGCACTCATCAGTGTGCGCACAAAATCGTGATGTATCAATCCTTGGCACTCTCCTAAGTTTCAGCCGTATGATCCTCCTCAGCAGCATCACACCCTCAGCTTTCACAAGTACGCTGACAACACACGATTCCGCCTCACCATCACTTCTCTTGTCCCTCCTCTGTCCCCAGATTTTCAGATTGTCTTGTTTGACCTCCATCCAGTGTTAGCAAAGCGGAAATTTCCACCAACTTAATATTTGGAAAACTGAAACTGCTGGGGGAAAATAATTCATTTAAAATATTTCCAATTCCCCAGGGGGGGGGCAGTGCAGCCTGCATTGCATTCCCCATGATATCCAAGTAAGTCTGTGCGGTGTCACATCACTCCACTCTCTTCAGTACCTGCCACAAACTTCATTTTCTAACCACCAACTCCAACCCTCTGCTGAGGCCGAACCACTGTTTGCAACCTTGGCTTCAGAATTGACCTCGAGATTAGCTTGCCATTGTAGAATCCACCTCCATAACATGGCCTGGCTCTATTGCAGCCTCAGCTCATCTGTTGTAACTCTCGGCTGTGTCTTTGTCACCTCTAGACTTGACTATTCCAGTGTATTACTGGTTGGCCTTCCTGGCTATATAAACTTGAGGTTGTCCAAACCTTTCCTGCCCAGGTTTAAAATTGCACCACGTCCTGTTCACTCACCACTCTTCTGCTCTCTGACATACTTGGGCTCTCAGTTAAGCAATGCCTTGATCTTAAAATTCTCATCCTTATTTTCAAATTTCTTCATGGCCTGGTCTTTTCCAATCCTGATAATCTCCTCCAATCCTAATAATCTCCTCCAATCCCACAACTCTCCGAACTATCGGCACTGCTCCAATTATAGCCTCCTCAGCTCCACTATCAATGATATTATCCTTTGCTGCCAAGGCTCTAATCTCTGGAATTCCCTCCTCTAAACCTCCTCACTTTTCTTTCCTCTTTTTAAGAAGCTGTTTAAAACTGAATGTGGGTGGAGGTTAGGAACAGGAAGGGGTCGGTAACATTGCTGGGTGTTTTCTATAGGCCGCCCAATAGTAACAGAGATGTTGAGGAGCAGATGGGGAAACAGATCCTGGAGAGATGTAGGAATAACAGAGTTGTCGTGATGGGAGATTTTAATTTCCCAAACATAGATTGGAATATCCCTAGGGCTAGGGGTTTGGATGGAGAGGAGTTTGTTAGGTGTGTCCAGGAGAGTTTCCTGACACAGTATGTGGATAAGCCTACTAGAGGAGAGGCTGTACTTGATCTGGTGCTGGCTAATGAACCTGGACAGGTGGAGGATCTCTCGGTGGGTGAGCATCTTGGGGATAGCGATCATAATTCTATCTCCTTCACGATAGCATTGGAAAGAGATAGGATCAGGCAGGCTAGGAAAGTGTTTCTCTGGAGTAAAGGGAAATACAGTGTCATCAGGGAGGAAATTAGACGGGTAAATTGGAAGGAGGTATTCTTGGGGAAAAGTACCGAAGGAAAGTGGAGGATTTTCAAGGAATGTTTGTCTGGAGCTCTGCATGACAACGTTCCGATGAGACAGGGGGGTGTTGGTAGGGTACGGGAACCGTGGTGCACGAAGGTTGTGATGAACCTGGTGAATAAGAAAAGAGAGGCGTACAGAAGGTTCAGAGAGCTAGGAGGTGTTAAGGATTTAGAGGAGTATACGGGATGTAGGAAGGAGCTTAAGAAGGAAATTAGGAGAGCGAGAAGGGGTCATGAGAAGGCCTTGGCGGGTAAGATTAAGGAGAATCCCAAGGCTTTCTACAAATATGTCAAGAGTAAAAGGATGAGATGTGAAGGCATAGGACCCTTAAAAGGTGAAGGGGGAAAAGTTTGTGCGGAACCGTTAGAAATGGCGGAGCTGCTTAATGAATACTTTACCTCGGTATTCACGGTGGAAAGGGATCTGGGTGGTTGTACTGCTGGTTTGCGGTGGACAGAAAGGATCGAGCATGTGGACATAAAGAAAGAGGATGTGTTGGAACTATTGAATGGCATCAAGGTTGGTAAGTCGCCGGGACCGGGTGGGATGTACCCCAGGTTACTGTGGGAGGCGAGGGAGGAGATTGCGGAGCCTTTGGCGATGATCTTTGCATCGTCGATGGAGACGGGAGAGGTTCCGGAGGATTGCAGATGTGGTCCCTATATTCAAGAAAGGGAACAGGGACAGCCCGGGAAATTACCGACCGGTGAGTCTAACCTCAGTGGTTGGTAAGTTGATGGAGAGGATCCTGAGAGACAGGATTTATGATCATCTAGAGAAGTTTAGTATGATCAAAAGTAGTCAGCACGGCTTTGTCAAGGGCAGGTCGTGCCTTACGAGCCTGGTTGAGTTCTTTGAAAATGTGACCAAACACATTGACGAAGGAAGAGCGGTGGATGTGGTCTATATGGACTTCAGCAAGGCGTTCGATAAGGTCCCCCATGCAAGACTTCTTGAGAAAGTGAGAGGGCATGGGATCCAAGGGGCTGTTGCCTTGTGGATCCAGAACTGGCTTGCCTGCAGAAGGCAGAGAGTGGCTGTGGAGGGGTCTTTCTCTGCATGGAGGTCAGTGACCAGTGGAGTGCCCCAGGGATCGGTTCTGGGATCCTTGCTGTTTGTCATTTTCATAAATGACCTGGATGAGGAAGTGGAGGGATGGGTTGGTAAGTTTGCTGACGACACCAAGGTAGGTGGTGTTGTGGATAGTTTGGAGGGATGTCAGAAGTTGCAGCGAGACATAGATAGAATGCAAGACTGGGCGGAGAAGTGGCAGATGGACTTCAACCCGGATAAGTGTGTGGTGATCCATTTTGGCAGATCCAATAGGATGAAGCAGCAGTATAATATGAAGGGTACCATTCTTAGCAGTGTAGAGGATCAGAAGGACCTTGGGGTCCGGGTCCATAGGACTCTTAAATCGGCCTCGCAGGTGGAGGATGCGGTCAAGAAGGCGTACGGCGTACTGGCCTTCATTAATCGAGGGATTGAGTTTAGGAGTCGGGAGATAATGCTGCAGCTTTATAGGACCCTGGTTAGACCCCACTTGGAGTACTGCGCGCAGTTCTGGTCACCTCATTACAGGAAAGATGTTGAAGCCATTGAAAGGGTGCAGAGGAGATTTACAAGGATGTTGCCTGGATTGGGGGGCATGCCTTATGAGGATAGGTTGAGGGAGCTTGGTCTCTTCTCCCTGGAGAGACGAAGGATGAGAGGTGACCTGATAGAGGTTTACAAGATGTTGAGAGGTCTGGATAGGGTAGACTCTCAGAGGCTATTTCCAAGGGCTGAAATGGTTGCTACGAGAGGACACAGGTTTAAGGTGCTGGGGGGTAGGTACAGAGGAGATGTCAGGGGTAAGTTTTTCACTCAGAGGGTGGTGGGTGAGTGGAATCGGCTGACGTCGGTGGTGGTGGAGGCAAACTCGTTGGGGTCTTTTAAGAGACTTCTGGATGAGTACATGGGATTTAATGGGATTGAGGGCTATAGATAGGCCTAGAGGTGGGGATGTGATCGGCGCAACTTGTGGGCCGAAGGGCCTGTTTGTGCTGTGGCTTTCTATGTTCTATGAATTACTTGCCCAAGCTTTTGGTCATCTGCCCTAATACTTCCTCACTTGCTGTCAGATTTTGTATGATAGTGCTCTTCTGAAGTGCCATGGGATTTATTTCTACTGCCTTAAAGGTGTTATATAAATGTAGTTGTTTTTGTTGTGGTAAGTATGATGATATGATGATTAGTTCACCAGTAAGAAACTATTGTTTAGAGCACAATATCCATCTACTTCTTAAATCAATACAGGATTTTTACCCCCACTACTCTACCTGAAAGTCAACTTCATGTTTTGTTTACTCTTTGTTTGAAAAACTTCCTGATCCTTCGGTGGCACAGTGGTTAGCACTGCTGCCTCACAGCGCCAGGGATCCGGGTTTGATTCCTGGCTTGGGTCACTGTCTGTGTGGAGTTTGCATGTTCTCCCCGTGCCTGCGTGGATTTTCTCCGGGTGCTCCGGTTTCCTCCCACAGTATGAAAGATGTGCTGGTTAGGTGCATTGACCTGAACAGGCGCCGGAGTGTGGCGATTAGAGGAATTTCACAGTAACTTCATTGCAGTGTTAATGTAAGCCTACTTATGACTAATAAATAAACTTTACCTTTTTAAGATTTGCATTTGACCGTGACTCTGTAATCCCTTCTCCTACAATCACAGTGGGCAGGATTTTCCAGCTACCCTCGCCCCAAGGCCAGAAAATCCCATCCGAGGTCAACGAACCTTTGCATGGTCTGTGTCCTGCCCGCTACAATTCCCGTGGCGGGAGGGATGGTAAAATTCCGCTCAGTATATTTCATGTGCCAAATGTATCTATTCTATACCGCTTATTATCTTTCATTCCTTTTTGAGGCTCACTCGTTAACACTCATGACAGAGCTCCAACAACACTCAAGAAGCTTGACATCAACTAAGACAAAGCAGCTGCTTAATTGCACTCCATCTACAAACATTCACTCCCTCCACCACTGAAGCACGGTAACACCTGTATTATCTAAAAGTTGCATTGCTGGAGCTCAGCAAGGCTCCTTAGTCAACTCCTTCCAAACCCACGACCACTATCATCTAGAAGGACAATGGCAGCAGACACATAGGAACACCATCACCTGGAAGTTTCCCTCCAAGCTACTCACCATCCTGATTTTCCAGCCTTGAGTGACTGTGTGAAGTTTGCATGTTTTCCCTGTGCCTGCATGGGTTTTCTCCCACAATCTAAAGATGTGCTGCTTAGGTGGATTGGCTATGCTAAATTACCTCTTAGTGTCCAAAAATGTGTAGGTTGGGGGATTAGTGTGGTAAATGTGTAGGGTTACGGGGATAGGGCCTGGGTAAGATGTTCTGTCAGAGAGTCAGTGCAGACTCGATGGGCCGAATTACCTGCTTCTGCACTGTAGGGATTCTATGATTCTAAAGGTCCAAGTTTCTCCATGTGTTTCCTAATAATCCTCCTGATGATCAGTCTCTTGCTTGACACCATAACTCAACCATCTCCCTTGAATTTGGATGCCATTCTCAAGGACTGGCTTGATCAGAGTACCCTTGTTCTGTGCTGTGATTTGTATTCCATTAGAACAAATAGATATGCTTTGTATTTAGGGATCATGGGGAGGATAGAATTGGGCTTGGATGTGATTCATCCCATTCATTGGGGCTAAAGGGATCATGGGATATGGGAGGAAGGGGGGATATTGAATTCGATGACCAGCCATGATCAAAATGAATGGCGGAGTAGGCTCGAAAGGCGGAGTGGCCTACTCCTGCTTTTAGTTTCTATGTTTCTAAGATGAAATAGCCCAGCAACAATCCAGGCTCACACATCAAGAAAGATCATTTGCATGAGGTATTGCAGGGAAACAAAGATTAATGTACATTTCAATCAGTGAAGCCTTTGATTTACTGATAGAGAGCATTACTTGGAGGAAAGGTGCAGGAACAGAATTGGAATTGGAGCTTCAGGAAATTTTGTGGTGTAGGGTCAAGTGGGATTCTAGTGTAAAGTGAGGTATTTTAAAGATACCAAGCAAAATTAAAGAAGCTTTGTTGTGATTATAGGAGTGGGAGAACAGAACCATTTTAGTGACATTTTGCAATTTAGTGGCAGATTTCAGTAATGTGGGGAACAGAAAATGGCCAGTCACAAAAGTCCTCAAAAACATGGGGAGTGCAATAGAAAATATAAACACCCACAAATATAGATATGGGTTGCACGAATAGCCTTAGCTCAAATTAAATCATTTACAACCAACTTTCTGTACAACATTGCAGTTTCTGTCACAATTCAATATGCGCCTTGATCTCCTTGTGTTAAATATCCTTGAGGTGCACAGATGTTGCTATCAGCTCCAGTCACTATTTCATTCATCTCAAAACAAATGTTTGCTTGTTAACAAGTGTCTTTGAATTGGGCTAAATATTTACGATCCTGGAAAACTGACGAAGCCTGTAACTATTGAAATGATTGAACATGTTCTGTCATGGTACAATCTCTCTCCTTTATTCATTCTTGTTCACTCTTTGTTTTTGTATGTCAAAGTAATTGACAATGCAGGAAGGATGTCAAAAGCAGATGTTGGGCTAGGATTCAGTCAGACTGGTTCTGAACTCTTGTTCTTGGAGATGAAAATTCCTAATGAGCTTCCACTGGGTTGTCAGGCAAATTACTCATCTGTGCGGTAATCAATCTTGCACAAAAGCCTAATGGAAAGCAGAGCTGATAGGAGTTAATATAGAGCATTAGATATTCATCATATAAGCATCGATGTGGACAGGCTACTGATGATGGCACAAGCAACTTGGGGGATTACTGTGCTTACACAAAGACTTTGCAAATTGAAAGAAACATTAAAATGGATGCTGCAAAATTCTAGAACCCATCAATAAACCGAGCTTGATTAGAATTTGATTTCCCCATTTATCTTGGTAGACAAAATGCAGCAAAAGACAGGGGACAGGCAAGGAAGTGTTGGGATTTCTGTGGTGCAATGCTTCTTCATCTGTTTGCATGAGAGTCAGTCTTAAATCATTTTTCAAGTCATTAGGTTGTAGGAAAATAATCTGTGCCAATTAATTACAGATCTTGACTGAATCCAGACTTACAAGTGGCGCATAGAAAGATAGGAAATGGAGAGTTGATTTTGGGCACTTCCTATTGGCTATAGATGAGCAAAGACAGATCTCTGGGAGCAATATGATTCACATGGAAGGTGGTGGTCAAAGGGCAAATGTAGAATGTTTAGCGCCCTAGCCTTGGGCTGGGATTCTCCCCAAAAAATTCTAAGTGTTGCATTTGTGGGAAAACTGGAGCAATTCACGTTTTTTCAGTGGGAGTTCACACTAGAATCTCCCACACACTGTGCAATGCAGAGGCCACCGGTGTGAATATCGTTAGATTTCAGGCAGCGGGTCCTATTCAAACCTAGGAGGCTAAAACCAGCAGGCCACTGAACTGTCAGTCTCCTGTTTGCTGGCCAGCCTGGGACCCCCATAGTGCTGCCCCTCCAACCCCTACAAAGCCCGATCCACCACCCCTCAATCCCCCTACCCCTCCCACAGTGCAGACACACCCAGAAGCAGACTACCCCCCCCCCCAAACATCCCCCCCTTTCCCCAGCAGACCCCCCTCCGATCACTGGCCTCCCTCCTGCCTCTATCGACTGCCTCCCCCTCCCCCTCCCCCTCGTACACTGATCGCCCCCTTGGCCCTGCCCCCTCATCAGGCCCCACCCCCCATGACACTTTGCCCTTGGGCAGGGGGCACCACCCCCCCACCACCCAACCCCCTGGCGGGCTCTGATTGCCCCCCCTTCCCTCCAGTGGGGTCGGGCCGCTAGTTCCCTGAAAGTGGGGAGCTACTCCAAACCCCGCTGGAGTGAAACACTCTGGCTGGTTGGGAGAGGCCTGGGTAATTCAGTCCCGGGCCCACGAATAGCATTTAAGTGATATTTAAAATACTATTTAAATACTAGCCCCGCCTCCCCACCAAATTCCGGCACAGAGCAGACCACGCTGGGAGACGCTAGCAGCGCACGAAGACTTGTGGGAATCCCGCGAATTGCTCCCCCGCACAATTCTCCCACCTGCTGCACTAAAATATTAGTGCAGCAGGCCAGGAGAATCACCCCCATGTAATGTGATTGACAGCAAATCTAATTGGATTGGAGGTGCCTTAAATTAAATAAACATAGGGAATATATGATTTGGGAGGAGGAGTAGGCCAATCAGCCCTTTGAGTCTTCTCCACTATGCAATAGAAGATTGGTTGGCTAACAGGAATTAACTATCTTGCTTTTCTATTCTTCCTGCCAAATTTTTGCCCACTCACTGAACCAGTCTATGTCCCTTTGCAGACTCTCTACCTCCTCTTGACAATTTACTTTCCCACCTATCTTGCTGTCATTGGCAATTTTAGCCACCATATATTCGGTCCTTTCATCCAAATCATTGATGCAGCTTGTAAATATCCGAGGCTCCAGCACTGATCTGTGTGGCACTCTACTTGTCATGGCCCACCAACCAGAAAAAGACCCATTTGTTCCTCCTCTCTGCTTCCTGTTAGCCAACCAATCTTTTATCCATGTCAATATGTTACCCCCCCTACACCACATAATCTTATTTTGTGTGGTAATCTTTGATGTTGCACCTTATCAAATGCCAAGTACACCACATCCACATGTTCTCCTTTATCTATCTTGCTTGTTGCATCTTAAAAAAACCCATAAAACATTAAACATGATTTCACTTTCACAACCCATATTTACTGCCTGATCAAATTAAGATTTTCTAAGTATGCTGACCTCCTTAATAATGGATTCGAGTAATTTTCCCATGACAGATTTAGGCTAATTGACCTGTAGTTACCTGCATTCTACCTCCCTCCTTTCCTGAATAAAGGTGTTGCACTAGCTTTTTGCAACCCAATGGGATCCTTCCAGAATCTATGAATTTTGGAAGATTATAACCAGTGCATCTGCTAACTCTGCAGCTAATGAGATGCCAATGGAACGGCAAGGACCTACCTAAAAAGGTGTTTTTCACTATTGCTTTCAAGGCAAGGGTTGCAGGGAAAAGCCTGGGAACTACAGGCCAGTGAGCCTCACATCTGTGGTGGGTAAGTTGTTGGAAGGTATTTAGAGAGACAGGATCTACAGGCATTTAGAGACACAAGGACTGATTAGGGACAGTCAGCATGGCTTTGTAAGTGGAAAATCATGTCTCACAAATTTGACTGAGTTTTTTGAAGGGGTAACCAAGAAGGTAGATGAGGGCAGTGCAGTTGATGTTGTCTACACGGACTTTAGCAAGGCCTTTGACATGGTACGTTGCACAAGGTTAAATCTCACGGAATCCAGGGTGAGGTAGCCAAATGAATATAAAATTGGCTTGATGACAGAAGCCAGAGGGTGGTTGTAGAGGGCTGTTTTTCAAACTGGAGGCCTGTAACCAGCGATGTGCCTCAGGGATCAATGCTGGGTCCACTGTTATTTGTCATTTATATTAATGATTTGGACGAGAATATAGGACGCATGGTTAGTAAGTTTACAGATGACACCAAGATTGGTAGCATAGTGGACAGTGAAGAAAGTTACCTCCGATTGCATCAATTGGGCCAGTGGGCTGAAGAATGGCAGATGGAGTTTAATTTATATAAATGCGAGGTGATGCATTTTGGTAGATTGAACCAGGGCAGGACTTACTCAGTTAATGGTAGGGCGTTGGGGAGAGTTACAGAACAAAGAGATCTAGGGGTACATGTTCATAGCTCCTTGCAAGTGGAGTCACAGGTGGACAGAGTGGTGAAGGAGGCATTCGGCGTGCTTGGTTTCATTGGTCAGAACACTGAATACAGGAGTTGGGACGTCTTGTTGAAGTTGTATAAGACATCGGTAAGGCCATACTTGGAATACTGTGTACAGTTCTGGTCACCCTATTATAGAAAGGATATTATTAAACTAGAAAGAGTGCAGAAAAGATTTGATAGAATGCTACCGGGACTTGATGGATTGAGTTATGAGGCGAGGCTGGATAGACTTGGACTTTTTTCTCTGGAGCGTAGAAGGTTTAGGGTTGATCTTATAAAAGTCTATAAAATAATGCGGGGCATAGATCAACACCATAGTCAATATCTTTTCCCAAAGGTAGGGGAGTCTAAAACTAGAGGGCATAGGTTTAAGGTGAGAGGGGAGAGATACAAAAGTGTCCAGAGGGGCAATTTTTTCACAGAGGGTGGTGAGTGTCCGGAACAAGCTGCCAGAGGTAGTAGTAGAGGCGGGTACAATTTTGTCTTTTAAAAAGCATTTAGACAGTTACATGGGTAAGATGGGAATCGAGGGATATGGGCCAAATGCGGGCAATTGGGATTAGCTTAAGGGTTTAAAAAAAAAAGGGCAGCATGGACAAGTTGGGCTGAAGGGCCTATTTCTGTGCTGTAAACCTCTATGACTCTATAATGCCTTATGTAACAAATAGATTCAATAGACCAAAGAGGCTGCCATTCGTTGTAATCATGGACAAGCTGAGCTTTTCAGCCCAACTTTTGCAGTCTATTCAATATAGTTTCCTGGTCATTGACTTTCAAAGATTTTCTTAACAATTAAGTAATCTTCTTCGCTGTTTGCTCCCTGGATCACCAGCAGTTCTTTAGCACCTCATCTAAATGCTTCTGTTCTGCTGTCACCTCAAAGTGTGAGAAACAATATTTAACAACACTGTGGGGCATAACAGCCCCACTGGCTCATCTGTCAACCTTGCGCTGGATGAGGAAATGGACAGACCAGGGACTGATTCACGAGGTTGATGCAAAATTGATGTGAAACTATCCTTATGTGGAGAGACTTGAAATTCTGGGACTATTTCCAAATGCAGGGGAATTTAATAGAGGCGTTTAAAATCAGAGTTTTGAAAGTGAATAAGGAAAAGGTACTTCGAGTGGTCCTCAGTTTAAACTTCCATTAAAGTATGAGGAGGAAAGTTAAGATAAATGCTTTTGCATAGGCTTGGACCATGGAATTGTTGAGGCCCATACTATTGCTCCTCTTAAGTGAAAATTGGATACATTTTAAAAGGAGAGGATGAAGAAATAAGGAGCGGATTAATGAGAATAATTTTGGATTGTTTGAGCAAAGACCCAGCAGAGGCACAATGTACATAATATCCTATTTGTTATTATTTTCTGTGATTTGTTTTCAAATGCAATTTTATAATGTACAGCCAATTCTTACAAACCCGTTCTCTTAAGAGCACAGAGATGTGAATTGTTTAAGATATAGAAATAGAATCTATGATTCTATCCACACCATTAATGCACCTGGCTTAAGCAGACAAGATGTATGCTCAAGCTGCTCTGAATATTCTTTGAATAAATGTGCTGACCAATGTATTCTTTATCGCATTACAAATAGATGATTAAATCTGAGCTGCTGTAGTCAATGGAATGTACAGGTTAGAATAGGATTGTGTTGTGTAACCCAGTTTCTAAACAGCAGGTGGCTCACTTCAAAAGCAACATTTAAATGCAAAATTTATATATTTTTACTTTAATTATTCTGAACATCTTGAAACAGTTAGGCCCCATCTGTATATGTACATGTATTTGTTCCCCTGGCATTAAGTTTTACATCCGCACTCACCATCTGACTAAAAAGACAAAGTTTAGAAACAATGCCCTAATTTTATGATTTTCATAGAATCCCTACAGTGCAGAAAGAGGCCATTCGGCCCATTGAGTCTGCACTGAACACAATCCCACCCAGGCCCTATCTCCATTACCCCACCCATTTACCCTACTAACCCCCAACACTAAGGGGCAATTTAGCATGGCAATCAACCTAACACGCACATAGAACATAGAAAAACTACAGCACAAACAGGCCCTTCAGCCCACAAGTTGCGCCGGTCGTGTCCCTACCTACCTAGGTTTATAAATAGACTTACCTATAACCCTCAATCCGATTAAGTCTCATGTACTCATCCAGAAGTCTCTTAAAAGACCCTATCGAGTTTGCCTCCATCACCACTGACGGCAGCCGATTCCACTCACCCACCACCCTCAGTGAAAAACTTACCCCTGACATCTCCTCTGTACCTACTCCCCAGCACCTCAAACCTGCGTCCTCTCGTAGCAACCATTTCAGCCCTGGGAAAAAGCCTCTGAGAATCCACCCTTTCTATACCTCTCAACATCTTGTAAACCTCTTTCAGCTCACCTCTTATCCTTCGTCTCTCCAAGGAGAAAAGACCGAGCTCCCTCAACCTATCCTCATAAGGCATGCCACCCAATCCAGGCAACATCCTTGTAAATTTCCTCTGCACCCTTTCTATGGCTTCTACATCCTTTCTGTAATGAGGCGACCAGAACTGGCCAAGTACTCCAGGTGGGGTCTGACAAGGGTCTTATAAAGCTGCATCATTATCCCCGACTCCTAAACTCAATCCCTCGATTGATGAAGGCCAGCACACCATACGCATTCTTAACCACCTCCTCCACCTGCGAGGCCGATTTAAGAGTCCTATGGACCTGGACTCCAAGGTCCTTCTGATCCTCTACACTGCTAAGAGTCTTACCCTTGATATTATACTCCTTGATCCCATTTGAGCTGCCAAAATGGACCACTACACATTTATCTGGGTTGAAGTCCATCTGCCACTTCTCCGCCCAGTCTTGTATCCTATCTATGTCACTGCAGCTTCTGACATCCCTCCAAACTTTCCACAACACCACCAACCTTCGTGTCGTCGGCAAACTTGCCAACCCACCCCTCCACTTCCTCATCCAGGTCATTTATGAAGATGACAAACAGCAAGGGTCCCAGAACAGATCCCTGGGGCACTCCACTGGTGACCAACCTCCATTCAGAAAAAGACCCATCTACAACCACTCTCTGCCTTCTGCAGGCAAGCCAGTTCTGGATCCACAAGGCAACAGCACCTTGGATCCCATGCCCTCTCACTTTCGAGAAGTCTTGCATGGGGGACCTTATCGAACGCCTTGCTGAAGTCCATGTAAACCACGTCTATCGCTTTTCCTTCGTCAATGTGTTTAGTCACATTTTCAAACAACTTCACCAGGCTCGTAAGGCATGATTTGCCTTTGACAAAGCCGTGCTGACTACTTTTGAGCATATTAAACCTCTCTAAATGTTCATAAATCCTGTCCCTCAGGATCTTCTCCATCAACTTACCAACCACTGAGGTTAGACTCACCGGTTGGTAATTTCCTGGGCTATCCCTATTCCCTTTCTTGAATATAGGAACCACATCCGCAATCCTCCAATTCTCTGGAACCTCTCCCGTCTCCATCGACGATGCAAAGATCATCGCCAGAGGCTCTGCAATCTCTTCCCTCGCCTCCCACAGTAACCTGGGGTACATACCATCCGGTCCCGGCGACTTATCTATCCTGATGCTATTCAAAATTTCCATCACATCCTCTTTCTTAATGTCCACAAACTCAATCTTTTCAGTCCACCGCAATCCTGTAGTACAACCACCCAGGTCTTTTTCCACCGTGAATACCGTGGTAAAGTGTTCGTTAAGCACCTCTGCTATTTCTTCCGGTTCTGTACAGACTTTCTCACCTTCACATCTCATCCTTTTACTCTTTACATATTTTACACATCTTTGGAGTGTGAGAGGAAAGTGGGAGCACCCGGAGGAAAACCACACAGACACAGGGAGAACGTGCAAACTCCACACAGTGATCCAAGCCGGGAATCAAAGCCAGGTCCCTGGTGCTGTGAGGCAGCAGTGTTAACCACTGTGCCACATCTTGTTAGAATGATCATGTTATGGAGTTTTAAACTCATTAGATGGAATTTAATACTTCAATGAACTGGTGGCAGGGTGGGGGAGCATTTGATTGGCTGGGAGGAAGTGGGGTGGGTATCCTGCCACCTCCCACTTCCACCTGATTCATTCTGGGGTGAGAAGGCTCATGGATGGCAAATACACTCAGCGATATTATGAGGCCCTTAAGTGGACAATTAATACCCACATACAGGCTCATCCCATTGCCACTATGCCACTAGTATTCAACCAGCAGCAAACAAGAGACTCACCATGTGGAGAGGCTGACGAGCAAACCCTATTAGGCTTGCTTGCGGCCTTCTGGATGGGGTGCGGGGTGTCCTTTGTTCAAACGACTCAGTGCCTGATTGAGGAACCTGACATCAGGAGGGGGGGGGGGGGGGGGGAGGTAAGAGAACATCTGCTGAAAGCCACCTCTTTCCTTTTGTTATGATTCCCCCTCCCTCCAGATAGTTACCCCTTCCCACAACCTTCATACACCTGTGGCTTGGGTCCCTTGACGATCCTAGGCCTCTCCTGGGTTCTTAACTGGCAGCAGCACCTCTCCCGATGTCACTACCTGCAATGGAGAGCTGCTGATCTCGAATTGTGATCCTAAATTCCAAGGAAGACTTGATTCTGGCCAGTTAAATTCATGATGGGTACTTAATTTAGTCAGGTCTTTTCCAACAGAGGTTTTACAGGACTTCCGCTGGTCCAACCAGTTTGTAGTTTGATATTTTCTTTCTCCCTTCTTTTTGCAATAGTGGTGTCACATTTGCTAATTTCCAATCTGCTGAGACGGCTCCAGAACCTAGGGGATTTTGGAAAATAATAGCCAGAGCATCCACTAATCGCTGCAGTTATAACCCCAAGGATGCAGGCTATCAGGCTTTGGGGATGTCATTTTTTTTTTTAAAAGGTTGATGTAAACTTTCTCCAGGAGGAGTGAATAATGTTCTCCCCAACCCATGGCCGCAAGCAAGCCCAATAGGGTTTTTGCTCGTCAGCCCCTCCACACAGTGAGACCCTTGTCTGCTGCTGGTTGAATATTAGTGGCATAATGCGAAGCATGTCGCTCTGGACTGGGAGTCAGGGGAGTTGAGTTGTTCAGAGGGCACCCGAGATGCTATGTTAAGCTGGGTATCAACAAGACTGGTGTGGGATGAGTTGTGCCATACTGGTGCACAGTACTCTGCGGTCTGTTAGGCAGTGGCAAAAGCTGAGGTCCTTAAGGTTTGAGCATCTGCATCCATGAAGAGCTAGCAAGTTTGCTGAGGAGATTTCCCTCCCTTCCCCCCCACCCACCTTCCCCTCCATACCGATCCCCCACCTTCCCCTACCCACCCTCTCCCA
Source organism: Mustelus asterias (assembly GCF_964213995.1). NCBI lineage: Eukaryota > Metazoa > Chordata > Chondrichthyes > Carcharhiniformes > Triakidae > Mustelus > Mustelus asterias. The sequence continues at coordinate 32,664,691 of NC_135822.1, forward strand.
CATCCCCCCCACTGCACCCTCCCCTCTCTCTCCACCCCCTCCCCAGCCTACCCTCTCCCTCCCCCCCCCACACTCTACACTCTCCTTATCCCCTCCCTTCCCCCACCCCAGGGAGTGAGAAAGCAGTAGATCAAAGTCAATTTATTAAAATGAATAACCAAAGGTTCATTACAATTGAAGTATGTGATTAGAAACAATGTATTACTGTATTTGAAGTATTTCCTCTCAAAGCTGACATTAATAAACATGACTATAAACAAAGTCAGTATATTGCTTTATCATATGAAATTAGGTCTGCCAAGTACATTTGACAGGCCCTGCCCAATATAAACCAAGAATTGTATAAAACAGTACAAAGACAATTGATTTCTACCAAATGGATATTGGCTGATAAATTCATTCAATCATGCTTGTGTGGCCTGGCTAATGTAGGAATATTTCTATATTAGTAACACTCATCTTGTCAATTTTAGTAGGTCAACTGAAAAAATATCCTCAAAAAATCCAATTTTTATTTATTCATTTAAACAGACTATGGCAGTTCTACATGTTATTCAATATAGGTTCACACTGGGTCTTATAATGGAAGGAGAAATTTGCAGCATAGGGACAGCTGTATTCACAGCACTACAGATTTATACCATTCATATTAGTCAGTGTACCCGGGCAAAAAATTTATTTCCAATGTCACGTATAAATAAAGCTTATGCAAATTTTCATGAACTAGACAAATGACGAATGAACAAAACAAACAAAAAAAAATCACTCCCCTAATACAAGTATTGTTTTTGGTATAAACTTTGAACTTGGAACTCTCGTAATAAAAGTTGCATCATACTCCATTTTTGTGAAGATTTCATTATATAATTGTGGTTATATTAATAACTTTGTGAAATATACAAAAGGCAGCACAGGTCCTGAAAGTCCATGTCAAAATTTGCACCATATAGTGAGAGTGATTTTGTATTGGAGTACATGCACCATTAAACTCAGTCACTTTTATTGCCCTCCATGCCAGATCATTAGTGCAATTCCTCTGATCAACACTAACATTGAGCTGACAACCATGTCTATACCTTAAAATTAATAACTCATACTCAGATTATATATCTTACTTGGAGCTGCACCATTTAACAATAAAAAACACCTGCTATAAAACCGTAGGTCCTTCAGAAAGTTAATAATTAAAGGAAACAATATATTGTATCTAATATTATTCTGATTTTATTCATTATACATGGCATGCTCTCATCTGGCTAAGTTTCTACAGCTTGTGTGAAATATGAACAAATGGGGCTTCTCAGGCCAACCACTGCGTGTTCAGCTGTAGCAATAAAAATGAAAAACAGTATTTGGCTTTTACTGGATCCACCCTCTAGTTATGTTCCACTGGACAGAAATTTAATCACACATCTTGCAGATTTTTATGACAACACATGGTCAAATATGAAAAACATCACAGTAAGCTCTTCCATTTATTATTTTAAGCCCAGAGAAGATGAAAGAGTGGCAGATACAGAAAACCTTGTATTTTTAAGAATTGGGATATGTACCTGAGGTGCCATAATCTACAGAACTACATGAGCTGGAAAGTGGGATCGAAAAGATTGTTCTTTTTCTGCCAACAGTTATAATGACCTATTTTGTCCTAAATGTGTTTTTAATTATGGCAATACTGCATACATCCACCTTACCTCAACATGGGATTAATGCATCTTCATGTGAAAAGCTCCCCTCGGATAAAGAAAGCTTAAATCATTAGCTAACTTCGCAGACAGCAAGGTAATCTAAATTAGGGCAGCCAATGAGTGACAACTGGTCTCAGTGCCTTCCTGGGACTGCAGCAGCATAAAGGTAACCACTTCAAACTGCAATCTAATGATCCTTGCAATGAAGTGTATATGAATGTTGGAAGAGCAAAGGATCAAGCTGAGTTTTATAGCTCTTCAAACAAAAAGCCTTTCTGTCTAATCTAGACTAAGTGAGGATATATGGTACTCAAGGAATTGGAGATACACAGATTGGCTTTGAAGAAATATAGTGGCAGGAAGTGGACTTTTTTTTTTGCAGCATGTGTTATGCTTCAAACGTGGCATTTACAGGGATAAGCTGAGTCCAAAGGATAACCTGACAATTATGGTATATAAATTTTAAGTGAATAGTGAAACACAAACTATTCTTAATTTCCTAGTTAAACTTGACATCACCCATTGCCAAAAAACAACCTAGCCTTCTCAAGGCAGACGACCAGCTAAATCAAACAACCAAGTTTTAAAATTGCCCTTAGAATTAAGGAAATGAGATGTCTTCTAATTGATCACTTATTTCAGTAATACCAATATCATAAAAATATAGATTTGCAGGCTCACGTGTTATCTTTTTGGATTTATTATTGTCACATGTATTGGTATACAGTGAAAAGTATTGGCTCTTGCACACTATAAAGACAAAGCATACCATTCATAGAGAAGGAAAGGAGAGAGTGCAGAATGTGTTAATGTCATAGCTACGGTGTAGAGAAAGATCAACTTAATGCGAGGTAGGTCCACTCAGAAGTCTGATGACTGTTTTTGAGTCAATTGGTGCATGTCCTCAGACTTTTGTATCATTTTCCCTACTGAAGGTGGAAGAGAGAATGCCTGGGTTGCGTGGAGTCCTTTATTATGCTGGCTGCTTTTCCGAGGCAGCGGGAAGCGTAGATAGTGTTAATTGAGTGATGGACTGGACTTCATTCACGACCCTTTGTTTCTTGTGGTCTTGGACAAAAGAGAAGCCATACCAAGCCGATACAACCAGGAAGAATGCTCTCTATGAATCATAGAATCCTACAGCGCAGGAGGCCGCCATTCGGCCCATCGAGTCTGCACCGACCACAATCCCACCCAAGCCCTATTCCCGCAACCCCATACATTTACCCTAGCTAGCCCCCTGAGACTAAGGGGCAATTTAGCATGGCCAATCCACACATCTTCGTACTGTGGAAGGAAACCGGAGCACCCGGAGGAAACCTACGCAGACAGGGCAAATGTGCAAATTCCACACAGGCAGTGACCCAAGCCAGGAATCGAACCCAGGTCGCAGGCGCTGTAAGGCAGCAGTGCTAACCACTGTGCCACCCTATAGGGACCAATCATGTACCAAGAACTTAGTTTGAAAATAAATGATGTAATTTAATGTAGATGAAACTCACCCAATGGAATATCTTGGGATTTTAAAAATTCCATTAGCTACAGTAGACCTGTACAGAATACTCAAGTGGCATTAAGCAGGCAAGGTTAACCAAGAAATGAAGCATCGACTTAGAATCAGAATCCTTACAGTACAGGAGGCGGCCATTTGGCCCATCGAACTTGCACAGACAACAAATCCACCCTATCCCCGTAACCCCATATATTTACCCTGTTAATCTCCCCGAAACTAGGGTTAATTTAGCATGGCCAATCAACCTAACCTGCACATCTTTGGACTTCATAAACATCATGCCAATGCAATCACTGCCACTAGGATTTTACTGTAATTGGGAAAATTGATTCTATGCCCACGAGAAACTCGAAAAATCTCAGCACTACATTTGTAGATGTTCTGTATTCATCTGCAGGATCATTTTGAGCTGGGAAGAAGCATTAGTTTATAGGTTTATGACTGACAGCAACTGGAGACGAACATCTACCAGTGCTATTTTTAAAATTTGGATGGATTAATTAGAAATTTTGGTAGCAAATATTACTCATACTTAGAGCAACAGGTTTTTGGTACAAAACAGAGGACAATCTCAAAAGCTCTGAATAGGCACCCTTGGTAGAAAAGATAAGCTTTTTTGTGGGTTGTGGGGAATGGAGGATACCCAAGAAAAATCAACGCTGAAACAAAAGTTTCAACTTGCTTAGAACAAGGCAGCCTTTATAACTCAACACAAATTAGAAATTAAATTACCATTTTTTGTCGGCAAATTTCAATTTAGAAATATTTGTTTGGATCAAACTGGTCATTAACCCTCCCGTTGCGAGTCTGCAAATCTGTATTTTTAAGATGTTGATGTTGCTGAAATAAGAGATGGTCCTGACAGTGCGATTTAAAAACCAGTCCAAATTTGACTTCATCTGGAATAGCAGCATAAACAGTGAAAATTGTAAACAAAATGCAGAGGAAACTTCCGTTTTTTTTAAAAAAAGCTATGAATCAGGAACCTATTCATAGGTACAGGGAATGCTGTGCCTTAGTCACAGCACCTTGAATCAACAAAATCTTAACATGCACATTTGTAGCATTTCATATTTTTATCTAATTATTAATCAACTTCTAACAATGGGAAATGGATATCTCCAATTTTAAATTATTTCAATAAAAAAATAACACTGCATTTAAGAGAAAATGGTAAACATGACTCTTTACTTGATAACAATAGTATTTCCAGTCTCTCCATGAAAATATGCCACTTTGAGCACAAAACATTACCTCAGGATGGAAAGGATGCTGATTTCCACAGGTTCTCATGGAGCCACTCACTGATGCTCCACTGTAAGAGAGTCCTTAAGTTGTAAGTCTCCAAATGGAGGGAAAGAAGTTTAAAATTAATTATAGCCAAAGCATATAACAGAACAATTCTGAAATGCGATACTCAGAATACTAGTGAACATCCAGACTTTCAATGATCCCAACCAAATATCTTCATTTCCTGCAAAGTATGAGGCTTTTCAACTTTGCAGCAGCTGTTTGCTTTTAAAGGAGTTTTGAGGGGAGAAAGTACTAACAATGTTAGTACTTTTTTCTCCACATTTCAATTAAGACAACAGCATAATTCAGTACTTTCATTATGAAAGCCAATATGCTTCATCCACAGAAAGATTTCCTCCTCCTCCACCATTTAAACACGTGCAGCACTGCAAAATCTGCCAATTTGCCTATTGGACTGCTGCCAAAGATGTCACTATTTAAATTAACGAATTGAGTAAAAGACAAACAAGAATCCATTTATTCCCTTTAGAAAAAATTGTGCACATTCATTTGAAATATTTTATAAAAGGAAAATTACAAAATATTAAATATTCCATCCCACTAAGTTTTCATTTCCAACTCTCGCAAAGTAACTGCCCTGCCTTGCAATCTACTCTTTAGCGCCAATTTATGCATTACAGCATTAAAATTCAATTAAGCATGTAACAACTTTAAATAATGAATATCAATCTTCATGAATGCTTACAACAGAAGATAGCACAGAAATACAATTACAATTCAGAAGTTCAAACAACCTCAGGAGCAAAAAAAATGTAACACTGAAGTTCTCAAATTGGAGTGAAATTAATCTTTGAAATGACTTACTAGGACCAATTTTCTGAGCATATATGTACATGTGCTACCAATTCACACTTTGGTGCTGCCAGACACTAATTATGCGATCAACATAATTTGTTCTTGACAACTGTGGCCTGTAAAGAGAAATTATATCACAAGTACACGTTTCAAACCATGACTGTCCTTCTCTAACCTTTTAATGCTTAAATGAAAGTTATGAGATGTAAAAATTGGGTATCCAATCCAAATTTCTATTGTCCATGATTAAATATTTACATATTTTAAATCTAGTTAAAAAGAGCAATACCAAAGCTTAGGTACAGTGACTAAAAATGCGGTGTAGTTTTGAGTTTAAATGCACTTGTGACATAGGTTTCCACTATCTGGCAGCACTTAAAAATAGGTCACTGCTTAATTTTTCAAATTATATCAGGTTGTTTTCCTGGTGCCAGAACCATGGGTTGAATGCATTTGTTTAAAAAGCACACTGTGCACCACCCAATTCTCACAAGCTTCTTTGCTAAGCAGTGGAAGGAGTAGTAGTTTGAAAAACAAACTAAAGTTTGTCATTTTGACAGGAATAGTGACTTAATTGGAACAGTTGTTTGCTCTTAGACTTGAAGTGAAAAAGCAAGTTTCTGCAAATTCGATTTGGACTTGAAATGGAGTCTGTGCTGTTATTAATTTGGTAATCTTCCAGGTGGTGCTAACAAGATGGCAAAAACATAGAACAATCCCAGCAAAAGATTCAGCTTTGCAGTCATCTGGGGAATTTTGGCGTAATTCTGGCTTCGAAACTGTCGCTCAAGTGAAAAGGCCAAAGGTACAGTCAAAAGTGGTAAAGCCAGGCTGATTGTATACCGTGTTGCTAATATACAAAATATCACGTAGGGTATGAATATTAACATATTATACACAACATAAGATAATGTTGGCCCAATAATGATAGCAAAGGTAACTATCCCAGCCTGCTTATCAGACTCCATGTCTCTGGTATTGTTACTGTGCAAGATGGCTTCTGTATTGAGTGCTAAAGGAATTGCATAAAGTAGTGGTGAAATGGCCAAGTAACCGACTTGAACAGAGTAGGCAAACATCACAGCTAATGGTCCAAAGGTGATCAGAATGATGATATCACCAAGAGCAAAGTATTTAAATCCAATACCTGTGGGGCCAAAAGGAGACAAGGCTTAGAAAACATTTTGTACACACTCATATGCATGAATATAATATCTCTGGCACAATCAGATAGTATTTAAAAATAAAATGGCCTCAAAATAGTTGACACTCTACCTCGGGCAACTCTGTTCATGGCAGTTCCGATTGCCACTGTCATTCCTCCCACCATCGAGTTTCCAATACTGTCCTTAGAACATGGTCATGTTCTGGTTCTTCTCTGGCATAGCTTGCTCTTTCCTGATGTTGCACCTTCCATTACTGCCAGCACAAGGCACAATACCTTGGCTGAGGTCTGACCCTTATTTTACAAAGAAAGGCTTAACACAATTCCCTGCTTTTGTTCCCTATTCCTTGATCAATAAAAGCCAAGAATCCCATATACTTTTAAACAGCCTTCTCAGCTTGTTCTGCCACTTTCAAAGATTTGTATACATACACTCCTAGGTGTTTTCTATTCTTGCTTCCCACTTACTTGATATTACATTTTGGTAAGAAGACTGAGGAAAGGTGTCACTTCACACTTCTGTCAAGAATCTGCCAATTTCATCAAAACACATCCTTCTGAAGTCTCTTGCTACCATCCTCATTGGTTACTGTATCCCCAAGTTTGCAAACATTGAAATGACACTATGCATATTTTGAAGTATATGCAAAAAGAAAACATTGGTCCTAACAATACCTCCTACCTTTTGCCGTTGGCACAATTACTATCCTAATCTATATTAAGACAACTGAAGTTCATTATTATGACAGCCTTGTAGTTCTTGAATCTTTTTGTAATTTCTCTACAAATTTGCTATCTTGTCTCCCTATATGGAGCATGTTGCTTCTCAATCTAACCACAGGGACGATGGCAGAGTGATATTATTGCTAGATTAGTAATTCAGAAACTCAGCTAATGTTCTAGGGGCCCAAGTTTGAATCCCACCATGGCAGATGGTGGAATTTGAATTCAATAAAACATACCTGGAATTAAGAATCTACTGATGACCATGAAATCATTGTGAATTGGTGTAAAAACTCAGTTGGTTCACGAGTATCCTTTAGGGAAGGAAAACTGCCATCCTTATCTGGTCTGGCCTACATGTGACTCCAGCGCCACAGCAATCTGGTTGACTCTCAACTGCCCTCTAAGGGCAATTAGGGATGGGCAATAAATGCTGGCCAGCGAGTGATGCAAATGTCCCACAAATGAATAAAAAAATTAAAAAGACCGTCCTGAATCCATCCTTTTTCAGAATGAAATAGTTGATCAATATAGCCATCTCCCTCCTTTTTTTCCTATCCTATTTTCCAGAATAGCTTTTAGCCACCTAAATGTTAAGTTTCCACAATCTTGAATTTACCTTTTAGTTAAAAACATAAATACTGAAGAACACAATTTGTTACCTTGTAACTGTAAAAATATTTCAGCCACTGAAACTCACTTCCCTCCATGGCAGTAGGTAACAGAAATAGAGAAGTGATACTAAGGAAGTTTAAAATAAAAACAAAGTACAGAGGAAGTAACTGAGTCTTGGGCGTGCACAGCCTCTTTAGATATAGAGGATTCAACACATGAAAATCATTCTTTTCTGCATGATACTGACTTACCTACGTGATTCTTATTTCCTGCTTTCAAATTTCTTAAAATCTGAGTTAATAAAAGTGTAGCTTTCGTTTAAGAATCCTTGCCATAAAAAGTTCTTAAAACTATTGTTCAATGGTTGTCAGGAAAACAGTAGCGTTGAGGTAATTTGAAAAGCAGCAAAACAATGATAAAATACAAACTAGTGGAGTTGAAAGAAGTCTTTAAACTGAAATAAAGATAACCTACATGTCCAGGGGGCAGCACAGTGGTTAGCACTGCTACCTCACAGCGCCAGGGCCAGGGTTTGATACTTGGCTTGGGTCACTGCCTGTGCCCAAGTCTGCACATTCTCCCCATATCTGTGTGGGTTCCCTCCGGGTGTTCCAGTTTCATCCCACAGTCCAAAGGCGTGCTGGTTAAGTGGATTGGCCATGCTAAATTCTCCCTCAGTGCACCTGAACAGGCGCCAGAGTGTGGCGACTAGGGGATTTTCACAGTAACTTCATTGCAGTGTTAATGCAAGCCTATTTGTGACACCAATATATAAACTTTAAATTCAAACATTTCCCCTCCTCACTCACCTCCAGTGTACAGGAAGGAACTGGACAGGCCCCCGAAGAAGATGAGAGCTAGGTGCTCAAGTTTCAGTTTGCACAAGAAGTAAAGGGAAGAGGCGCAGAGGCAGCCCAGGGTGTAGAGACAGGCTCCGAACCGCACCACGTCCTGTGGCTCCAGGATCCGGTCCACTAGAGTGCGGTCGTCGCTCTTCTTGTGGTCGATGCCCCGGCTGAAGTCGCAGTAGGTGTTGACCAGGTTACCGGCGCCATGGACGGCAAGCACGGCCAGGGCGGCCAGCAGCGAGATGGTCAGGTCCAACTCGCCCATGTTCTTATAGGCCAGCGCCGTGCCCAGGGCCACCGGGGTGAGCGAGGCGCTGAAGCTCCAGGGCCGCAGCGCCAGCACATAAGCGGCGCACTTGTGCTTCAGGCTCTTGCCGAGACCCGGCACCCCTTCGCTGTCCGCCACTGGGCCGTGTACCCGCCACTCAGCATCCACGTCCATCTGCTTCGCACCCCCATTCTCAGTCATCCTCTTGCGCCCGCCTTCGCAACCGGTAAGAGGGGTGGCCGAGCTGTCATCCGCCTGGGCGCCACCATCACCCGAAAGTCACGACCTCAAGCCCAACGCGCACGCGCAGTCACTTGCCCGTGAACCAGCCCCCGTCGCCACACGCCTGCGCACAACGCTCCGAGACGACAGGTGACCTCAACATCCGCGCGACCATAACGGATTTCCCTCGCGCCGAGCCGCATGCGCAGTCCTCAGTGCGACTTAACCTTCATCCAATGAGTCTCTCGTCTTACGTCATATTGGCCCGCCTCCTGAGCTCCTCTATTGGCTCCCACTGCTGTCAATCAGCCAGGATCCGCCCTCGGGATATTGATGAGCTCCTCGATTGGCTCCTACCGGTGTCAGTCATTCGCCGCAGCGCCTGTAGGTCATTTTGCTTCCTTTCAATATGGCAGCTTATATGAAGTAGAATAGTAAATTTGCTTTGAAGTGAAGAATATGTGATTTATTTACAGTGAAACGGCAAGAGCGTAAGTGTCCATGGATGGTAATGAGTTGTGATTATTTAAGTGAAACATTTATGGCGGTAAGGCTATTAGAAAGTATTTTAAATCCAAATTATGAGCTGTGTGGTGTATGTTATCTCCCAGGTTTGATAAAGTTTGGGATTTATTGTTATTTATAATTCATTGTGAGGCAGTATCTCTGATTAATTATTAACTAAGAAAAACATTCCAGGGTAAGTCCAGTGTGGAAGTATAACAAAAAGGCTGATATCAAGACTAGTTGCTGGGTGTTCTCAGGGTAGATCATGTGTTTCACAGCAGTGGGGAAAATATACTACAACTTAGTAAAGACGAGGGCCCACTTTCTTAGTGTTCAATTTACACACCAGAAGTCAAAATGCTTTTTATACTAATTCGCCTCATCAAGCTTGTTATTCTAAATCTTGTATATTTTTTCAAACATATAAGCTGGTTTTAAACATTAATTTCCAAGTCCCCGTCCTATAGTTTATCTTTAAATAAAGACAAAAGCCATTAAATATACACTCGTGCAAATGAGTGTACACCTTGCAAAAAGCTCTTTTCTCTTTAACCTCACAAATCCACTTCGTGGACAATGTGGAAAGCAGAAAAAATTGCAGTCACACTGGCATATGAATATTTGAAAAACTTATCTGTATTGAAGCATTGCTTTTAAGATGTTTCTTAAAATGTTCTGCATTCACTTTCCTAATATTTCCTTATGTAACTCAATGCCAAATGTTATTTGATAATGTCCCCATGAAGTGCCTTGGAACATTTTACTGTATCAAAGACATTGTATATTGTTTCTTGTCATTTTGATTGGCCCATTTGGTCAGTGTTGTCTTGTGAGGGCCTGATCAGTTGGCAGATGATATGATCATTATTTGTTATAGCAGCTTCTTGGTTCTGTAGGAATTGTGCGATTTGTATATGACCAATTATTTTTCCATCAATCTGATTGGTCTGTGGAACCAGGTGATTCAGTCATCAGATTGCTTTTACTTTTCTTATGATGGTGACTATTTTTACCTGAACTGTTCCTGGTATTTCTTTAGGTGACTTTTCTCAAACCAGTCTCCCGGTGCCCTTGGTTGTCTCGTTCTCTTTTCTGTCTGGTTGTAAGTTAAAGTCATATCATTTTTACTTTGTAAATTTGATTAAGCTCATCCATAAATGAATTTAATCAACTATCTGAATTGGAGTAAAGCAGGCATTGCTCAGAAGCAGATTTGTTCTGATGCTGTGTCATATGGAAGGGCATGCATGTAATGCAACCAGGAAAACATTTTTCTGCAGGATTCTTATAAACCAAGAAGATTTCCATGCAGCTGAGAAAGTGATGAATTGTTAATTGCTGAATAGATACCACCTTTGACTATGTAATCATTGCCAGATACCCATTCTCTAGAGTATTTTGAATATGGTATTATAAAGCATCTTCCAAACTTTGGTAGGTTATTGCTCAGTATCCATTTACAACAATACAATCATGTTTCTTCAAATATTATTCACAGTCATTCGTTTCTTTCAACCTTATTACATTTTAAATTTATTTTGCTACTGTAAATGGATGAGTAAATTAATTCATGCATACAATGATACTGAGGGATGGACTGGCTTATTTATTATACTGGTTTATTAATTATATTGATGAAAGGGCTGTTACTAGTTTCAAGACAGTATATATTATTGTAAACTTCCTTTTTCATAACGCACTTCATGTGCATAAAGAAAGACATGCATTTATACTGCACAGAATATAACAAAGTCCTTCACAGATAATGATGCATCTTTAAAGTGGAGCCACTGTTGCAATATGTTTAGCTAAGAATCTGACCAATATGATGGAAATGTCTTGACTTTCGGAAACTGTTAGTTTGATTGAAAAAAACTTTGCAAAGACAGCCAACATCCTGGATATATCTGTGTTTAATAAGGCAGACATCCCGTAACAATTCATTGCTAACTGTTCCCTTGATTGTTCCAAAATTGAGACAATGGGAGCACTATTAGAAGATTTTAAGCAACATTTTATTTTTGCATTGTTTAACTCGTATTTATAAAAAAGCAAGACATGTTTTCAGTTAGACCTCGTAAAAGCAGTTTGTGAAAAATTGTTTTGGTAAAATGAAATATAAAATAATTGTTCTAAGTTAATGAAATTTTCTTAATTTATCCATATTATCAGAAATGCCTCAAAGTTTTAATGTGACTAAATTGAGTTAGAAGGTTGCAGGTTCAAATTGCAGAAACTAGACTGACATGTAGTATAACATTGAGGGCTGCTGCATAGCTGGAGGTGCTTTTCTTATGAGTTGTTCGAGCAAGACAGTATCTGCACGTTCAGGAAGATGCTAAGGCTTCCACTATTCAAAGAATTGTGAACTCGCCTGTTCTGAAAATCATCTTTTTTCAGCAAACAACTCCAGAAAGATATGAACTGATTATTCATTTAATTGCTGTTTGTGCAATTTACTGCTGCATCTTGGGAGGCCCTTAAGAGTCTTGCAGTTTTCTTTTTGTGTGTCTCTCTTTCTTTTTTCTCCTTGCTGTTTATCTCTCTCTCTCTCCTATGCTTGTTCTTTCTCTCCTCTTTTCCTTTGTCTTTGATTCTCTTTCCATCTCTCTCTTGTCCTTTCTGTATTTGTCCCTCTCTCTTACTTGCTTCTGATTCGTGTCTGTGCTTCCTGTTTTGGAAATCACACTGAATAGGCTTTTTTCATTCTTTTATATGTGATTTCTATCCATTCATCCTTGCGATGAGGCACATGATTCACAAACAGCATTCAGTGTTGGAAAATTTAATGAGTTTAAATAAAGAAAATCAGCAGCTACATGTTATTTAAGAAATAACTAGTTCTGTGGGAAGGTTAGGAATCTAGTACTGTCAACATAGACTTTGTGACTGCATCCATCAGATAAACCAACAGATTCTGATTGCAGTAAGAAATAGAGAACAATAGACTTGAAAACAATACAAGGAGTGAAAATAGTGCAACTATTACCATGAGATATACATTTTAATGATTCAGCAAGTTTAGATTTAATATCAATTTCTTAAAATTGTGACTTGTCATTAACTTGAGACAGAATATCAGTTGGGTTCCTTGCGAACCAGATGGTACAGAGAGTTAGACAGTGCTTTGATTTTAAAACTCTCATCCTCATATTCTTGTTACCTGTCTTTGCCCTTCCCTAACTCTGAAACATTTACTAGCTCTAGTCCTCCAACTCAAGTATATTGTGTATTTCAAAATCCCTGTCCCCAGCATTGTTAGCCATATCTTCAACTTTGTCAGTTCGACATTCTAGAATTTCCTTCCCACAACTCTCCACCTCCTTTCTTCTCTCTTCCTTTAAGTCCTAGCTCCTTGGTCAAATATTTAGCCACCCCTCCCAATATCTCCTTTTTCATCACAATGATTTCAGTCTGTTAATCTGTGAAGCATCATGCAATGCTTTGGCATACATAAAAGTGAAATGAAAGTCGTTTGCACTGAAACATGTAAACCCTACTGTAGAAGTGGCTAGTGGTAGAATACGTTGTCACTTGGATTTCAATCAAATGCAATTGAATGAAATGTTTGGGAACTTTCCTGTCATTGGTCTCGTATGTCTAGAACTTAAGTACTATAATGAGTTCGAATCATATTAAAATGTACGAGTACTGTGGAGAGGATTTAAAACTATTTTGGAAGACCAGCAAATAGAGAAGGAAGAAATAGATCATAAGGCAACCGTAAAATTAGAAATATTTTTAAATTGTATGTATGTCAATGTCCATAGTGTAACTAATAAGGTTGGTGAGCTGCAGGCACAAATTGCTGCGTGGAATTATGACATTGTTGCATTAACAGAGACATGGCACAAACAAGGTCAGAAATGAGTTCATAATATTCCTGTTTGCCAAGTATTCAGGAATGATAGAGAAAGGGTGGCTCGGTGGCACAGTAGTTAGCACTGCTGCCTCACAGCTCCAGGGATCCAGGTTTAATTCTGGCCTTGGATGACTGTTTGTGTAGAGTTTGCACAATCTCCCCATGTCTGTATGGGTTTCCTCCCACAGTCCAAAGATGCGCAGGTTAGGTGGACTGGCCATACTAAATTGCCCTTCAGTGTCCCAAGATTTGTAGGTTAAGTGAATTAGCCATGGTAAATGTATGGGGTTACAGGGATAAGGAAGGGGAGAGGGCCTGGTAAGATATTCCATCAGAGAATTGGTGCAGTCTCAATGGGCCAAATGGCCTCTTCTGCACTATAGGGGTTCTGTGATTCTGTGAAAAGAAAAGGAGGCATACTAGTCCTGTATTATTAAGGTTGATGTTGCTGTTCTAAATAGCAAACATTCACTACATGGTTCTAGGAGTGAATCCATTTGGCTTGAGCTGAGCACAAAGCTGTAGCTATTAAATGGAAAGGTATTTTTTATACAGCTACAAACAATGAAGAGGAGTTAGGTGAGCAAATTTGTCAGCAAATTTCAACGGTGTTAAAATATATTAAAATTAGGACAATTGAGCTAGGAGAAATTGGACAAAGATGTTTTGGGCAGTTTACAGAGTCTGGATTCAACATTGAGTTTATCAACTTCAGGCTGTGAACTCTCTGCTCCATTTTGAGACCACCTTAAAAAAACATTTTTGTTGTCCCAATGCCCCCCCTTTGGGGCATCTAAACTTTGCTCTCACAGGATGCTGATTTTTTGTTCTGCTAGTAACACATTGTATTACAAGTTCCACAACCAACGGATCAGATCTAAGCTCTGCAGTCCTGCCACTCCAGACATGAAAAGTGGTGGATAATTAAACAACTCACTCAAGGAAGAGTCTCCACAAATATCCCCATCCTTAATGAAGGAGGAGACCAGCACATCAGTGCAAAAGGCTAAACCAGTCACAACAATCATCAGCCCAAAATGCCAAGGATGAACCATCTCGCCCTCCTCCAGAGGTCTCCAACATCGCAGATGTCAGTCTTCAACCAAATCGATTCATTCCATGTAATATCAAGAAAGGGCTGAAGGCACTGGATACTGCAAAGGCTATGCGCCCTGGCAATATTCCAGCAATAGACCGAAAGATTTGTGCTCCAGAGCTTGCTGTGCCCCTCGCCAAGTTGTTCCAGTGCAGTTACAACACTGGCATCTACTCAGTAATGTGGAAAATTGCCCAGGTGTGTCCTGTACACAAGAAACAGGATCAATCTGCCATTGTCAATCACTGCCCCATCAGTCTGCTGTTGATCATCAGCAAAGTGATGGAAGGGGTCAACAGTGCTATGAAGTGGCACTGACATAGCAATAACCTGCTCACGGATGCTCTGTTTGGGTTCCACCAGGGTCATTCAATTCCTGACCTAATTTCAGCCTTGGTTCAAACGTGGACAGGCGAGCTGAATACCAGGGATGAGGTGAGAGTGATTGCCCTTGACATTAAAGCAGCATTTGACCGAGTATGGCATCAAGGAACCCTAGCAAAACTGGAGTCAGTGGGAATGAGGAGAAAACTCGCCACTGTTTGGAGTCATACCTGGCACAAAGGAAGATGGATGTGGTGTTTGAAGATCATTCATCTCAGCTTCAGGACATGACTGCATGAGTTCCTCAGGCCCAACCATCTTTAGCTGCTCCATCAGTGACCTCCCTTCCACCACAAGGTGAGAAGTGGGGATGTTCACAGATGAGCAATGTTCAGCACCATTCATGACTCTTCAGATATTGAAGCAGTTCATGCCCAAATGCATCAAGACCTGGACAATGTCAGGCTTGAGCTGACAAGTGGCAAGTAACATTTACGCCACGCAAGTGTCAGGCAATGGCCATCTCCAGCAAGAGAGAATTTAACCATTACCCCATGACATTCAAAGGCACTCCCATTGCTGAATCCCCACTATCAAATCCAGGGAGTTACCATTGACCAAAAACTGAACCCAACTAGCTATACAAATACTATGGTGGGAAGAACTGGTCAAAGGCTAGGAATCCTGCGGTGAGTAACCCATCTCCTGACTCTTCAAAGCCTGTCCACCATATATCAGGCACAAGTCGGGAGTTTAATGGAATGCTCTCCATTTGCCTGGATGAGTGCGGCTCCAACAACACTTGATAAAGCAGCCTGCTTGATTGCTACCCCTTCCACAAGTATTCAATCCCTCCAACACTGATGAACAGTAGCAGCCATGTATACCATCCAAAATATACACTGCAAGAACTCACTAAGGTTCCTAAGGCAGCACTTTCCAAACCCACGATTACTACCACCTAGGTCAAGGGCAGCAGATGCCTGGGAACGCCACCATCTGAAGGTTCCCCTCAAGTCACTCACCATCCTGACTTGGAAATATATCACCGTTCCTTTACTGTTGCTGGGTCAAAATTCTGGAATTTCCTTCCAAACAGCACCTCAGGGACTACAACGGTTCAAGAAGGCAGCTCACCACCGCCTTCTGAAGGGCAATTAGAGATGGGCAATAAATGCTGGCCTAGCCAGCAATGCCCACATCCTGCAAGATAAATTTTAAGAACTCTCTACATTGTCTCTCCTTGTTTTTCCAGCCAAATTAATCACTTCACACTTTTCTGAATTGAAATTCATCTGCCATTTGTCTGCCCATTTCACTCACTTGTCCTGGTCCTTTTGAGATTCTACACGATTGCCATCACAGTTCACAATGCTTCCAAGTTTCATATCATCCGCAAATTCAGAAAATTTATGTCCTGTGCACCAAGGTCTAGGTTGTTAATATATATCCAGAAAAATCACAATCCCAACACTGACCCATAGAGAGTGCGACCAAAATCTTGCTCCAGTTTGAAAAAACATTCATTAACCGCTACTTTGTTTCCTATCACCGAACCAATTTTATATCCAAGTTTCCACTGTCCCTTTTATTCCATGAAGTATAAGTTTACTCACATTCCTGTTTAGGACTGCATCAAATGCATTATGGAAGTCCATGTACACCACATCAACAGCATTTCCCTCATCAACCCTCTCTGTTATTGCTTTATAGAACTGCAGCAAGTTAGTTAAACACAATTTACGCTTAACAAATCCATATTTACTATTATTTAATATTATCCCAAATTATTGTTTTCTAGAAATTGCCACACCACTGGAGTTAAATTGGCTGGCCTGTAGTTACTGGGCTTATCTTTAAACCCTTTTTTGAACGAGAGCGTAACATTTGCAGTTCTCCAGTTTTTGGCACTACCCTTGAATCAAAGAAAGGCTGAAAAGTTATGGCCAGTGCGTCTGCAGTTTCCACACTGTCTTCCCTCGGTACCCTTGGATGCATCTCATTTGGTCCTGGTGGTTTATCAACTTTAAGTTCAGACGTCTATCCAATACCACCACCTTATCAATTGCAAATCCACCTCATGTATTAGTTACCTCCTCTTTCAGCATCACCTGGTAGCACCATCTTCTTTGGTAAAGACAGATGCAAAGTTTTCATTTTAAGATCTTCTCTATGCCCCCTGCCTCAGTGCATAAATTTCTATTTTGGTCCTTTCTTTCCCCTTTTTCCTCCCCATAAATAGTCTGTCAATACTTGCTGCTTAAGATATAGAGTTTGCAAAGGGATATAGATGAACTGTGAGTGGACAAAAAGTTGGCAAATGGAGCATAATGTGGGAAAGTGTGAGGTTATGCACTTTGGAAGGAAGAATAAGAAAACAATATTATTTAAATGGAGAGAGACTACAGAATACTGCAAGAGAGAAGGATCAGCGTGTCCTCACATATGGATCATGAAAAGTTAATAAGCAGGTACAATAATAATAGGCAAATGGAATGTTGGTCATTATTACTAGTGGATTAGAGTATAAAAGTAGGGAAGCATTTTTTTACAACTGTACAAGGTGTTGTTGAAGCCACACCTAAAGTACTGCATGCAGTTTTGGTCTCATTTATAGAGCATTTATATTCAGGAAGTAAAGAACAGTATTCTTTTTACTTTTAATCTTCAGTACATTAAATCATTATTAATACAGTATATAGATACGTGTTCTGTATAACTTCATAATTGCTTCTGGTTAGTAAAGTGATGATTTGTATTGGGGGGGACATCGGAATCTGGCTAGCAGAGAATTCCGGTTGGTGGAGTGCCAGATAACACAGTTTGCTGTACTTGCACTGGAAGCAGTTCAGAGAATATTAGCTAGGCTGATACCTGGGATGAAGGAATTGCCTTATGAGAAAATGTTGAGCCTATACTCTTTTTTTAGAGTTTACACTAATGAGAGGTATAGATTCTGAGGGCTCTTGACCAGGGTGGATGGTGAGGATATTTCCCTTGTTGTGGAATCTAGAACTAGGGGATATAGTTTCAAACTAAAGAGTGATGCATTTCAGATGGAGATGAGGAGGAATTTACTCTCTGAATGTTGTTAATCTTTGAAATTTTCTACCCTAGGCACCATTGGACGTTGGTCATTGGATATGTTCAGGGCTAAGTTTTGATCTAAAGGAGAGTTGAGAGTTATGGGGAGCAGACAGGTAAATTGCCATGATCAGATCAGCCATGAACTTACTGAATGGCAGAGCAGGCTCAAGGTGCTGAATGGCCTCCTCCTGCTTCTATTTCTTATGTTTAATTGCCCAAATATAGACTTGGAAAATCATCGTGCTAAGGATAGGGAGATAGAACAATTTCTGATGTGTGCACAAAGACATTTCTCAGTCAAAATGTCTCCAGTCCATCAAAAAAGGAAACAGCCTAGGATCTAGTTCTAGGTAACAAAGTAGGGCAAGTGGAATGTGCTACAATAAGATAGCCACGATCGTGGCATAGTGTGTTTTAAAGTAATTATGGAAAGAGATCAGAAAATATCAAAGTTAAAATTGCTCAACTGGGGAACAGCTAATTTTAATGTGTTCAGAAGGGACTTGCAGATGTAAATTGGGAAAGGTGATTGAATGATTAAACAGTAACGGAGCTATGGATGGCAATAAAGAGAGAGTAAGTTCAGATAGAAACTGGGCATATTCCTTTGAAGGGAATAGGTACGACATCTAACGCTCTTGATAACAAACAAAGAAAATAAAAATGAACATAAAACAGGAAACGGTGACTTATGACAAGATTCAGTTAATAACCAGAGAGATTATGGAAATTATTGAAGAGAGTTTGAAAACCTAATACAGGAGAGGCAAAAAAATTGAGAAATGATTAGCAGGCAACATTAAATCCTTAAGATTTTATAAACATATAAAGTGTAAGTGAAAGCAAAATACTGCGGATGCTGGAGATCGGAAATAAAAACAGATAAACTCAGTGGGTCTGGCAGCGTCTGTGGAGAGGAACAGTGTTACCGTTTCCGATCTAAATGATCCTTCCACAGAAAGTGGGACGTACTGGTTTGCTGAGAATAAAGCATATTAAAGATCCAAATGGAAAATCTTCATGCAGGGGCAGAGGACTTGGCAAGGGTATTAAAAATGTACTTTGCATTTGTCTTCATGAAGTAAGAATGTTACACTAAAAGAGGAGGGGAAAGCTATGGACAGGTTTGTAATAAATAATGAAGATGCACTTCTTATCGAATACAGGAGTAGTGCCGGAGAACTAGAGGTTTGCAAAAGTTATACCATAATTTAAAACAGGGAAAAGGATAAACTGGGAAACTATAGGCCAAGCAACCTCACATTGGTGGTGGGAAAGTTATTGGAAACCATTATCAGTGGTAAAATAAATTTTCTTTTGAAAAGACATGAGTTAATCAAGGAGAGTAAGAAGTCTCACAACACCAGGTTAAAGTCCAACAGGTTTAATTAGGCAGCACTAGCTTTCGGAGCCTCAAGCTCCTTCTTCAGGTGAGTGAGGATTTGTGTTCACAAACAGGGCATATAAAGATATAAACTCAATTTACAAGATAATGGTTGGAATGCGAGTCTTCACTGTTAATCAAGCCTTAAAGGTACAGACAATGTGAATGGAGAGAGGGTTAAGCACAGGTTAAAGAGATGTGTATTGTCTCCAGCCAGGGCAGTTACTGAGATTTTGCAAGTCCAGGCAAGTCGTGGGGGTTACAGATAGTGTGACATGAACCCAAGATCCCGGTTGAGGCCGTCCTCGTGTGTGGAACTTGGCTATCAATTTCTGCTCAGCGATTCTGCGTTGTCGTGTGTCGTGAAGGCCACCTTGGAGAACGCTTACCCGAAGATCAGACGCTGAATGCCCGTGACTGCTGAAGTGTTCCCCGACTGGAAGGGAACACTCCTGCCTGGTGATTGTCGAGCGGTGTTCATTCATTCGTTGTCGTAGCGTCTGCATGGTGTCCCCAATGTACCACGCCTCAGGACATCCTTTCCTGCAGCATATCAGGTAGACACCATTGGCCGAGTCGCAAGAGTATATACCGTGTACCTGGTGGATGGTGTTCTCACGTGAGATGATGGCATCCGTGTCGATGATCCGGCACGTCTTGCAGAGGTTGCTGTGGCAGGGTTGTGTGGTGTTGTGGTCACTGTTCTCCTGAAGGCTGGGTAGTTTGCTGCGGACAATGGTCTGTTTGAGGTTGTGTGGTTGTTTGAAGGCAAGAAGTGGGGGTGTGGGGTTGGCCTTGGTGAGATGTTCGTCTTCATCGATGAGATGTTGAAGGCTCCGGAAAAGATGTCGTAGCTTCTCCGCTCCGGGGAAGTACTGGACGACGAAGGGTACTCTGTCCGCCATGTCCCGTGTTTGTCTTCTGAGAAGGTCGGTGCGGTTTTTCGCTGTGGGATGTCGGAACTGTCGATCGATGAGTCGAGCGCCATATCCTGTTATGAGGGCATCTTTCAGCGTCTGTAGGTGTCTGTTGCGATCCTCCTCATCTGAGCAGATCCTGTGTATACGGAGGGCTTGCCCGTAGGGGATGGCTTCTTTAACATGTTTAGGGTGGAAGCTGGAGAAGTGGAGCATTGTGAGGTTATCCGTGGGCTTGCGGTAACAACTTCTTGGACACGCGCATCTCCATCAAGGACGGTCACCTCACTTCACTTTACCGCAAGCCCACGGATAACTTCACGATGCTCCACTTCTCCAGCTTCCACCCTAAGAACAGGATATGGCATTCGACTCGTCGATCGACAGTTCTGACGTGCCACAGCGAAAAACCACACTGACCTCCTCAGAAGACAAACATGGGACACGGCGGATGAGTATCCTTCGTCGCCCAGTACTTCCCCGGAGCAGAGAAGCTACGACATCTTCTCCAGAGCCTTCAACATGTCATTGATGAAGACGAACATCTCGCCAAGGCTAGCCCCACACCCTCACTTCTTGCCTTCAAACAACCGCACAACCTCAAACGGACCAATGTCCGCCGCAAACTACCCAGCCTTCAGGAGAACAGTGACCACGACAGCACACAACCCTGCCACAGCAACCTCTGCAAGACGTGCCAGATCATCGATGCCATCATCTCACATGAGAGCACCATCAACCAGGTACACGGTACATACTCTTTCGACTCGGCCAACGTTGTCTACCTGATACGCTGCAGGAAAGGATGTCCTGAGGCATGGTACATTGGGGAGACCATGCAGATGCTATGACAACGAATGAATGAACATCGCTCGACAATCACCAGGCAGCAGTGTTCCCTTCCAGTCGGGGAACACTTCAGCAGTCACGGGCGTTCAGTCTCTGATCTTCGGGTAAGCATTCTCCAAGGCGGCCTTCATGACATACGACAACGCAGAATCGCTGAGCAGAAACTGATAGCCAAGTTCCGCACACATGAGGACGACCTCAACTGGGATCTTGGGTTCATGTCACACTCTCTGTCACCCCCACAACTTGCCTGGGCTTGCAAAATCTCACTAACTGTCCTGACTGGAGACAATACACATCTCTCTAACCTGTGCTTAACCCTCTCTCCACTCACATTGTCTGTACCTTTAAGACTTGATTACCTGTAAAGACTCGCATTCCAACCATTATCTTGTAAATTGAGTTTGTGTCTTTATATGCCCTGTTTGTGAACACAAGTCCTCACTCGCCTGAAGAAGGAGCTTGAGGCTCTGAAAGCTAGTGCTGTCAAATAAACCTGTTGGACTTTAACCTGGTGTTGTGAGACTTCTTACTGAGCTTACCCCAGTCCAACGCTGGCATCTCCACATCTTAATCAAGGAGAGCCAGAATGGAACATTAAAGTTAAATCGTTTCTGATTAATTTGATTGAATCCTTTGAGGTAACAGCCGGCTGATGAACAAAGTGTTGTTGATATATGGACTGTAGGAGGCATTTGCCATACAGAAGGCTTCTTACGAAAATGGAAGTCACATTGAATTAAGGAAAAAATGGCAGTATGGATGCAAAATTGGTTCAGTGACAGGAAGCAAATTATGTCGGTGGATGGATTTTTTAAAAAAACTGGAATGTGGTTGGCAATGGAATATCCCAAGAATAAGTTATAGCTTCATCTGTTTTGAGTTTTGTCTCAACAGTGTAGAGAGCTTAAGATATAAAATTTACAAATGATATGAAACTAGGTGATGATGAACATTGTTGTAGACTTCAGTATGACAATGACAAGATGGAGAAATTAGAAGTGTTGCAGATAGAGTTCACTTTTAAAGGGTGAACACGGAAAGACAACATTCTATAAATCGCATGATTTTGAAAAGTGTACATAGGCTCATGTCTATATGCGCATCTTCAAAGGTAGCAGACAGAACAACTTGATAAGGTGTTTGAAAATGAAAACATGGGTTACTTAGGTTTATAAACGAGAAATAGAATATAAAAGCAAGGAGATCATGTTAACTTTATAAATCACTGGTTTGGCTTCATCTGGAGTATGTGGACAATTCTGGACATCACAGTTCAGGAAAGCTGAAAAAGACTTAGAAAGGTGATGGAGGAGGTTTAACAGAATGTTAACAGGAAAAAGGGAATTATGAGTTCTAAGGAGAGGTTAGGAAGTTAGTCATGTTCTCTTTGAAACAGAAGTGACCTGACAGAGGTTTTCAAGATGTTAGGAATTTGGAATAGTTGGTGAGTGGCTCTGTAAGTAGAGGTCATAGATTCAAAATCATTGGAAGTAGATCTGGAGGGGAGACAGAGCGCTGTAGCAAATAAGTTGACTTTAGAAATAATTTAAGTGTTGCGCAGTTGCTTGAGGAATTTGCACAATTATGAATGAAAAGCTGTTAGGCTGAACCAGACTGTTCTTTTGAAGAGCCAGTACACACATGATGGGCTGAACAACTGCCTCCAGTGCTGTTAAGTTCTTACGATGCTATATATCCACTTAAAATATAAATTTGACTGTCCTTTGATGCCAGTGTATTTAATATGGCATCAAATTGGTATTAGAATGCATGAACTACTGGTCCATGTCAATTCTAAAAAATGTCATGTGATTTAAAATCACTTCATGGCTTATTTTTTTTTCCAAAAATACATCTCTTTATTCATTGTCTCAGTAGCCTGCTTCAGGGTAAAACTTTAACTACATAGGCTTTGTATCAGTGACTATGTTTATACAGGATATGTAGTTTGCCCAGACTTCTTTTGAATTGATAGCGTTATCTTTAATAGGGGTGGAGCAGTGAGAAAGGCTTTTACTTTAACGGACAGAATATCAGCAGGGCTGGGGTAGGCACCTATCTTGCCGAACATAAACAGTCGGACATGAGACATTGGAAAATACGAAGAACTTCCTAAGTTTGTTTCCTTGCCGTTTACTAAACTCAACGAGATTAGAAGATGACTGCTGGAAAGATGAGTAACTTGCATTTACATTTTGGGTAAGAACATGTGTATATCCTTTATATTTTTGTGCTGTAGGATATATCAGTTTTAACCTGGTACATGGTTCTATGAGCTCTCCTGAATCACACCATCATGGCTATCAATTGGATATAACACAGAAAATGCTGGAAATACTCAGTAGGTCAGCTGCATCTGTGGAAAAAGAAATAGAATTAAGATTTCAGGTAATGACCTTTCATCAGAATTGGAAAAAATAGGGATGGAACAGAATTTAACTAAGTACCGAGGCAGGGATAGGGAGCGAGGAGGATGGTCTGCAATGATCTGGGAGGCCAAAATGATTTAAAATGGTGGTGATAATAAGAAAAGGGGAAAAACTTGTTTGGACAAGACATAGAATGGGGGCAGTGGTCATGATCTAAAGTTGTTGAATTTAATGTCGAAACTGTTAAGTGATCTTCTTCTATGAGCTTAGATTGTGAGCACTGGCATACTATTCTCCTCGAGGGTAAATTATAGCTGAACCAATGACAAAACTAAGTATGAAGCATGAATTAAAAGCAGATTGGAGTGGTGGAGTCATTGTGATTTTAAGTATGTCATTGAACAGAAACACCAGAGACTGGAAAGGATTAATGAAATCACTGTACCCTGAATTAATTAAAAAAACAAGCAAACAGACTGGCAAATTTGCAAGATACTAAACTCCTGTGTATTTTTAAAATATCATCATTTTTATTTGTTCAGGAGATGTGGGTACATTTATTGCCCAACTCTAGATGCTCTAGAAAGCTGATTGTGAGGCTTCTCTTTAAACTGCTACAGTTCATGTGATAATGGAGATCTTAAAATGGTATTGACAATTCCAAGGTTCTAATACAGTGATGATGAAGGTATGAGAATGTATGCACGAGACAGAATGATGTGCAAGTTGAGGAGAACTACACCATGCTGCTCTTGTCCTTGTAAGTAATAGATGTCGGAGTAGAGGGCGGTGCTGGTGAGTTGTTGTAGTGCAGGTGTGATGCCGTAACTATGTTAGGGGTTATGGGTATTAAAAAGAAAAAGATGTGGTTTGTACAAGTAAATTCAAAATAACAACAACATGTTTATGATATGAGCTGTTGCACGTACAGAGTAGAAAGCAAAACGAAGGCAGGAGCCTGTGAAACACCCTAATCGCATCACCATCAATCATGCGACCAACTCTTACCGTAACATCCCTTCCCCTTTACCTTTGTGGTTGTTACAGCAAAGACACAGTACTATGCACCATTAATCATTATACAGTTCATCAGGAGGACGTCTGTTCTTTTTTGATCGTATATAACATTCTGGAATTTGGCTGTCCTTGACCCTAGAAGCACGATTTGGAACTTCAGTAGACACTTCTTCTATTGGAACTAATTCTGCACCATTTGCACATGGTATAGTAGCAAAGATACAAGCATCAGGCAAGTCAGATTCAACTAAGTCTTCCATTGTAGTTCTCACAACACTAGGGACTAAAGAAGTTGATACTTCTGGAAATGATTCTGAGAAATAATTTCAAGATGACAGCAATTGGTCAGCATGGTGTCGCCAAACGAGTTCATCTTCAGTTTGAACTGTGTAAGAAATTGGATTTGTTTTTGCTAAAACTACGGCTGATACCCATTTCTTGTGGCATAATTGTGAGCTAACACTCGATCTCCTTGTTGAAATGAGCACTGTTTTGCCCTCCCTTCTCGTCTAGCAGCTTGAGATTGTTGTTGCCGCTCTACTACCTCTGAAATTTCTGGAGATAATAAATCAAACTTAGTTCTCAACTTTCTCTTCAGGAAGAGTAAAGCTGTTGAACTATGGTAGTATCATGAGTAGTATTTCTATAAGATGCCAAAAAGCTATTCACGTGATGTGATAATGAATCTTGCTCTCCTAAAGCTTTTAAAGAATGTTTCAAGGATTGTACGAATCGTTCAGCTAATCCATTGATTAATAGATGATAAAGTGTTGATTTTTATATGTGGAATATCATTTACTTTGAGATAATCCTCAAACTCTTGTGAAGTGAGCTGTGAACCATTAGCACTAACGATCTGTTCCGGTTTACCAAATCTTGCAAAGATTTTGTCAAGTTTTTCAATGATTTTGTTCAGTTGTAGTCGATCTTATGATAGCAACTTCTGGCCACTTTGCGTGTGCATCATTTATGATCAAAAACATGTAACCCTCAACCGGGCCAGCACAATTTACATGCAATCGTTGCCGTGGCATTTTAGGCCACTCCCAGTGGCGTAAAGGAGACATTGTTCCACTTTTTCTTCAATCTGAGAATCCAGATCTGGCCACCAAATATAACTGCATGCTAATTCCTTCATCAAGACTATACCAGGATGTCCTTCATGTAGTTCTTCAAGAACTCTTCCATGCAGACTAAGAGGAATGATCACTCGGATTCCCACAATAGACACCCACCTTGGATGATCAACTCAAGCTTTCTTGACACGTATGGTTTCAAATCAGGATGCGGATGGTGCATTCCAGCTATCGTTCCTTTCAATACCATCACCTTCCTCATCACAGGATCGTTTCTGGTATGTCTCTGAACTTGAGAAGCTGTGACAGGCAAATGATGTACACATCAAAATAAAGAATATTAGCAAAACTAGTTGGTGGCATCTGCTCAGTAGATAAAGGTAATGCATTAGCATGGCACTCTGATGGGCGATACTTTATATCGTAGGAGTGTGCAGATAAGATCAGTGACCATATTTGCAATCAACTAGCAGCTAACGAAGGTATTTATTCGCCCCAAAATAGTAAAGGGTTGATGATCAGTCAATAAATGTGAAATGAAGACCAAATAAATAATGATGGAACCTTCTTTTTCTAGCTGAACATCGTTTCAGCATTAGACAGAGTACACAAAACAGACGTTATTGGTCATTGGTTGGGGGTAGGGTGTTAGCGTGGATTGGGGATTGGCTATCAGACAGGAAGCAGAGAGTCTGAATAAATGGGTGCTTTTCTGGTTGGCAGATGGTAACTAGTGGCGTGCCGCAGGGATCGGTACTGGGGCCTCAACTATTTGCCGTTTATATAGACGATCTGGAGGAGGGGACTGAGTGTAGGGTAACAAAGTTTGCAGACGACACAAAGATAAGTGGAGAAGTGAATCGTGTGGAGGGCGTAGAAGGTCTGCAAAGAGATTTGGACAGGCTGAGTGAGTGGGCGAGGATCTGGCAGATGGAGTATAATGTTGACAAATGCGAGGTTATTCACTTTGGAGGAAATAATAGCAAATTGGATTATTATCTAAATGGAAAAAAATTACAACATGCTACTGTGCAAAGGGACCTGGGAGCCCTTGTGCATGAGACGCAAAAACCCAGTCTGCAGGTGATCAAGAAGGCAAATGGGATGTTGGCCTATATCGCAAGGGGATAGAATATAAAAGCAGAGATGTCTTGCTGCATCTGTACAGGGCATTGGTGAGGCTGCAGCTGGAATACTGTGTGCAGCATTGGTCCCCTTATTTGCGGAAGGATATATTGGCCTTGGAGGGAGTGCAGAGAAGGTTCACCAGGTTGATACCAGAGATGAGGGGGTGTTGATTATGAGGAGAGACTGAGCAGATTGGGTTTGTACTCGTTGGAATTTAGTAGGCTGAGGGGGGATCTTATAGAGACCTATAAGATAATGAATGGAGAGATTCTTTCCACTTAGAAAGGAAGCTAGAACTAGAGGGCACAGCCTCAAAATAAAGGGGGGTCAGTTTAGGACAGAGTTGAGGAGGAACTTCTTCTCTCAGAGGGTGGTGAATCTCTGGAATTCTCTGCCCACTGAAGTGGTGGAGGCTACCTCATTGAATATGTTTAAATCACGGATAGATGGATTCCTGATCAGTAAGGGAATTAGGGGTTATAGGAGTCAGATCAGCCATGATCTTATTGAATGGCGGGGCAGGCTCAAGGGGCTAGATGGCCTACTCCTGCTCCTATTTCTTATGTTCTTATTCTTCTCCCGAAGGCATAATATGTGAAATGACTGCCCCAACTCCAAATGGTGAAGCGTCACAAGCTTCAGATGAAAACAAACCAATATTTTAGAATTCTGCAAAACATCTTTGACACCATTGTATGCTTTCTCACATTCTGCTGTCCAGTCCCACGATTGTTTCTCACACAGTAAATTATGCAATGGCTTCAATAATTTAGTTAAATTAGGAACAAATTTGCCACAATAATTTACTAATCCTAGCAAGGACCTCAATTGTTAAATCGTGGTGCTTTTAAAATAGGTTCCATCTTTTTTGATGCTTTATGTAAAATCAGTAACGTGACTCAAATACTGGACTGACGTCTGGAAGAAGTCACGTTTCTTGATACACAAACCATGTACTTTAAGACATTCCAATGTTGCTTCTAAATTATCCAAGTGCTTCTGTTCATTGGACCTTGTAATTAGAATATCATTCAGGTAATATTGTACATCAGAGAGACCACTTAAAATCTGATCCATTGACCTTTGGAATAGGGCTGATGTGGATATTATTCCAAAAGGCAATCTTGTATAATGTAGAAAACCTTAATGAGTACTGATGGGAATCAAGGGCTGAGATTCAGCAGCTGTGTTCATCTGTAAATATGCTTGTAAAAGTTGAATCTTGTTGACCCCTCACCCCCGCACCGATTAATCCAGCAAACAAATCTTCTATTAAACAAAGTGGATATTGATTAGCGCACAGCACCAGATTTATGGTTGTTTTAAAATCACATGACAAGTACGATGGGTTCTTGCCCACTCACTCATTGCAATCAGCTTCAACACACCAGTTTGATAAGTCGTACTACTTCTTCTTTGAACTTGGGACGAATGACCTACAGCACCGCTCTTGCTTTGAGACATTTTGGTTGACCATTACCTTGAGTTTCGCTTGAACTCTCTTCATTGAACCAAGTGTCTCTTCGAATACACTCTTGTATTTATCCAGAGGAGCTACAGGTCTGTTTTGGCATCGACCAGCAATCTAGTTAACCTTTATCTTCTCCAACCATGATCTCCCAAATAGAGCTGGTAAGTTAGATGGACTCAACTCTATGTTGACCATGATGTAACCTTTAAATGGCATGATGTCTTCCATGTTTGTCCTTTAAAATCACATCAGCTGGTTTTAAAGGAAGATGCTTCAGCTTTTATTGAAGTGTAGTCTCAGGAATTCAAGATACAGCAGCACTAGTATCAGCCTCCATCCCAATAGGTTTTCCGCTTAACTTCAGAATCACCCACAATCTGTGATTCGCCCTGTATGGGCAAGATGTTCAGTTGGAGCTCTTCATTATATCTGTGGACATTTTCTTCTTGGTCGTAATTCTTCCATGTTCTAAATTCTTTTTGTAGAATGCAACTTGTTGTTGTTCTTGAAGGTACCCAGATTCTTCTGAATATTCTTCTCGGGGGAAGCTGGTATAGCCCATCAAGCTTTTGAAATGTGACCCATTTTGTCACAACTCTTCACCCTGTAGGAATTGGTTTCTGTTCTACTTGGAGGAAGAAGTGAGCTATTGGTAAGTATCTGGTGAGTACCTGGTAAATAGTCAAGATCTATTTTCCTAAGGTTTAAAATAGTGCTTGATTTTGTGATAAGCTTAGTAAGTACCTTTTTATAGTAAATAAATAATTGAATAAAATAATTAAGTAGTGGCCTCCAACACAAAGCTGAAGAGGGAGCCACGGCTGGAAAGCTGTCCCACAATGGGAAAAATATCTGCAACCAGCGATCACCATCTTGGTCATCGGTACATTCAGAAGCAGTGACCCTTAGTTTGTTAATGGTAAATACATTTTGTTCATGCTGTGGTTAATCCTCCAGGATGTGACTGAAGCCCAGTTTGGAGCCAGCTTGCGGTGATCTTGGCTCATTATAGGGCAATCAGGAAAACAAAACCTGTTCTCTTTAGTTCTTTGCCACTTCACTGAAATGTAAATGATTCATTTACATTGCACTTAAATATTTTTGACTTATAAATAAGTTGTACTTCAATGTTTATGTCATGAATTCAGGCTGAGAATCTTGGAATAGAAACACTGCTCCTGATATTGCATACATTTTAATGAGAAAACTTATTTCAATATATGTACAATTAATTAACGTAATGGTTGCCAGCAATGTACTACAGAGAATGGGATATTCCTGCAAATCAAAATAAGAACAATGGAATGGGGTGGGATATTTATCTCTGGGAAGTAAGTTGTTACCTTTGCTCTATGGCAAGGGGAAACATAAATTTAGCAGGGGGAAATCAAAAATTCACAATCTGGAAATGCATTATGCCTCAGCATTCCTAACTATCCCAGTAGATAATGAAACAATGCTTATTTTGTCCTGATTGATTCTGGAACTCCCTCCCAAACAGCACAGTGAGTGTACCTACACCACACAGACTTTGGCAATTTAAGGCAGCGCGCCACCACCTTCTCAAGGGCAATTAGGGATGGGCAATAAATGCTGGCCTTGCCAGAGATGTCCACAAACCATGGGTGAATAAAAAGTGAAAGGATACATTAATATTGGTGATGGTGCTATGCTATTGTCACCACTGCACTCCATGGTGGGAATACAAGTCTCTTGCACAAAAACTGGAGAAGAATATGATTTGTTTTCTACCATATTTTACAATGAAATATAGAGCTGCAGAATTGTGCAAGAACATTTGGAGGAAATATATTTTCAGCTATCAAATTTTATGAAAGTTATATCCTAATGGTTTTCCAGCCTGAATATTTTCTAAAATTGGAGATTTTTCAGCCTGAGTTAAAATCAATCACATGTTTAGCTGCAATAGTGCTATCTTTTAAATCTTATCAGTAGACTAATATCGTGATGCTTTCAACAAAGTCTTCACAATAACTGATTCATGTTTCTCTTTTTGAAGTATCTGCAGAATCTGCAGTTATTTAGATTACGCCATGTCAGGAGTAGGATCTGTCCTTCAGCAGTTTGTCAGTGGGTTGAAGAGTCGCAGCGAGGAGACCCGGGCTAAAGCCGCTAAGGACCTGCAACACTATGTTACTACTGAACTTCGCGAGGTACAGTCAATTAGTAAAAATAAGGCTGGTCAAAAGCCCTTTTTTTGGATAATTCTACTTATTGTGTATATTTGCAATTGCTCACTAAATGTGTTGATTGGGCATTCAACACTGAACTGATTTAATATAATAAGAACATTTCAGTCCTGAATTGAAAGCCAGTGAGCATATTAGTTTTGTTGGATGTAATTTGCTTTTTTTGAAGTGTAAAGCTATTTCTCTTTTGTGGGTTTACATGACTGTATCATCTTTGACATGGTTAGATTGTGAAAGAGTTAAAGTCTCTTCTGTCCTCGTGTTTTGTGTTGTACTACCAGTATCCAATCTGCTTTTTGCTCCAGATCTTCTATCTCATTCCATTTATGTGAAAATCTAATTTAACAATTGGGTAAAATGTAAACTAAATGCTATCAGCTAGTCATTGAACAACTGCATTCATTAGCCACTATCTTGTGATGAATTACACTGGAACATTTAAGTGTAGGCTAGCTTATTGGCTGAAATAAAGGGATATTAGGACTAAACATAAATTGGATTAGGTCTACTGCACAAGTTGAGGACAAGTATCTTCAGAGACTGATTGGGTCAAACAACCTGTTGTATTATGATTACTATATACTGAGACGAGGCAGATAGATGAGTGTGTGGTTTTCCAACCACAGTTTGTTTCTACAATATAACTTTAAATTGTATACATTGGTGTTCTGAACCTGTAGACACACATTTGTCATATGCTGCATCAATTTTTAAAAGTATTTCCTTTATTATTTTAGTTTAGTTTATTATTTTATTTATTAGTGTCACAAGTAAGCTTACATTAACACTGCAATGAAGTTACTGTGAAAATCCCCTCGTCGTCACACTCCGGCACCTCTTCGAGTACACTGAGGGACAATTTAGCATGGCCAATGCACCTAACCACATCTTTTGGACTGTGGGAGGAAACCAGAGCGCCCGGAGGAAACCCACGCAGGCATGGGGAGAACATACAGACTCCGCACAGACAGTGACCCAAGCCGGGGATCAAGCCAGGGTCCCTGACTCTGTGGGGCAGCAGTGCTAACCACTGCCACCGTGCCGTATTTTAAATACTGTGATGGTATTTTTCTTGCCCCATCCTTTGTTTTCCTTCTCATTGTTCAAGCAAATAAATTCCTGTTTTCATCTCTGGTGCGATATTGCCAACCCTTCAGTTGGCAATGAATTATATCTGCTTCCTTTGTGCAATGTAACATTTTTAAAAGTTTATTTATTAGTCACAAGTAGTCTTACATTAACACTGCAATGAAGTTACTGTGAAAATCGCCACACTTCGGCGCTTGTCCGGGTACCCTGAGGGAGAATTTGACATGACTAATGCACCTAACTTGCACATCTTTGGACTGTGGGAGGAAACCCAGGCAGACATGAGGAGACCGTGCAAACTCTACACATCCAGTGACCCAAGCCGGGAATCGAACCTGGGTCCCTGGCGCTGTGAGGCAGCAGTGCTAACCACTGTGCAACTGTGCTGCTCCACTGTTCTATTTACTGTTCTATTTTCGGTCCCATTGAGCATGTGGGCAATTGCAACTGAGGTCTTGCTAGTCTGTTGTTCATTATTGAAGAACACCAATCAATGGTGGCATCAGAACCTTTTACTTCCCCATATTTTTAATAGATGCTTATGTCCCACTTACCTCGCAGTATATCCTCCAGTGACAAATCAAAGGCAAGTTTTAGCATAAGTAACATGGTAACATTACTGTCAAAAGCATCAAAACCTTTAGGAGGTTTTCACTACTTTGTGATAGAAGAAAAGTATCTGGGGCAGCAAAAGTAAATGGAAGATCCTACTGGCACTTTGTCTCGGTCAATACATTTTGATTCTGGCTTTAGGCAACCTAAGCTAATCATTTCGCCGACATTTCCAGCCTTTATGAACCTTTCCTTGGGATTGGGCAGGTATAGTCTGGTTTTTTTTTGTATTATTCATTCAAAATAAATTGCACCATTTTATTCAAGTTTTAAATTTAAATATGTGTTCCTTCAGGTCAATCAAGAGGAAGTTACTTCATTCTATGATGAACTGAACCACCATATTTTTGAACTAGTTTCCAGTTCGGATGTGAACGAGAGGAAAGGAGGAATCCTGGCAATTGGTATGTGCAGCATTTTTCTAAAAAAAGAGAAATAAAGGTTGATTGTAATACAAAATGCCCACCCATGTTTAAAATATAAAAAGAATACATCATATTTCATAGAAACATAGAAGGTAGGAGGAGGCCTTTGAGCCTGCTCCGCCATTCATTACGATCATGGCTGATCATCCAACTCAATACCTAATCTTGCTTTCTCCACAAATCCTTTGATCATCGCCCCAAGTGCTATATCTAGCCACCTCTTAAATACATTCAATGCTTTGGCATCAACTACTTCCTGTGGTAATGAATTCCACAGGCTCACCACTCTTTTAGTGAAGAAATGTCGTCTCATCTCCATCCTAAATGGTCAAATCCAAATCCTCAAGCTGTGAGCCCTGGCTCTGGACTCCCCCACCATCAGGAACATCTTCCCTGCATCTACACTATCTAGTTCTGTTAGTCCCCCTCACTCGTCTGAACTCCAACAAAAACAATCCTGACCTCATCAATCTCTCCTCGTACATCAGTCCTGCCATCTTCGGAATCAGCCTGGTAAACTTTCAGTGCACTCCCTCGAGAGCAAGAATATTCTTTCTCCGAAAAGGAGACCAAAACTGCGCACACTGTTTAACTGCAATAGAGTTTAGAGTTTAAATAATCATATTTCTAATTTAGGATGATACCTTCACTCAGTAGTAGATCATGTGAAAAGATGCATGAAGTTATTCCTGTGGGAGAGCAGCAATTATTACGTTTCCATTTACTCAGCAAAGCACAAGTGGTTTATGTACCTAAACTAATCTTTAGCTTTAAGCAGCAGTCTTAAATTTAAACTTTTTGTTGTGTATGATCTATAAATGATGGTGACTTTCTTAACAGCTTTTTTCTTGCCATAGAGTTTTTGTTGAATTATTGTGGCTTGGAAGGAAGCCATTTGGCCCATCTAGTCCATGCTGTTACTTTGGAACAATCCAGTCAGTCCTGTTCCTCTGCCCTATTCCAATAGCCATGCAAATTTATTTTGCTCAAGTGCCTATCCAGTTTACTATGCTAGTGAGTTTGCTACATAAGTCTGTTGTTTTCCTATATTTGATATGTAAACTTGTTCTTTGCTCCCAATGCAGTGAGCCTGATTGGAGTTGAAGGAGGAAATGCCACCCGAATTACACGCTTTGCCAATTACTTGCGGAACTTACTCCCATCCAGTGACCCTGTTGTTATGGAAATGGCTTCAAAAGCCATGGGCCGCCTTTCCATGGCTGGTGATACCTTTACAGCCGAATATGTTGAGTTTGAAGTCAAACGTGCACTTGAGTGGTTAGGAGCGGACCGGAATGAAGGAAGACGACATGCTGCTGTAAGTCTTGTCTTGGACTGGTTAAAATGCAAACATAAATCAAAGAATGGGTCTTGGTTGTCAGAGGGGGAAGGGGGGAGAATTTGTTCGCATGTGCCCTTATAAGTTATTCTGATTTTGCCCATTTTATAAATCTGAATGTCTTGAGTTAGGGGCAGGTGCTCTGTTTCTAGGGATTGCTATTTTCAATTGGGTTCAAGAAGATATCAATGCTAATGTTTTTTTAAAAAACCTTTCCTTGCATGCATGCAAGTGGATAGCAATGTCACAGGATAAGTATTTTCTACCAAATTTGCTACCAAATAAACCTGTTGGACTTTAACCTGGTGTTGTGAGACTTCTTACAGGATAAGTAATCCAGAGGCCTAGGCCATGACAACAATTGATTGTTGTAAAAAAAAATCCATCTGGTTCATTAATGCCCTTTAGCGGAGTAAATCTGTCATCCTTACTGGTCTGGCCTACATGTCACTCTAAACCCACAGCAATGTGGTTAACTCCCTGTGTAATGGCCTAGCAAGCCACTTAGTTCAAGGGCAATTAGGAATGGGCAACAAAGGCTGACTTTGCCAGGGGCAACCATATTCTATAAAAGAATGAAGGGAAAAAAAGATTTTATATAAACTTTTGAAGCAATTGTACACTAAGGTTTATATTTGAGATACTTATGCCAATAACATAATAACTAGCTTGAAAAATGTCTCATTTATTTCCTCTAATTAGACATTTAAAATTAAATAACTTAAACTTCTGTCATAAAATCAGGATAGCCACTAATCGTCTACCACTAAATGATAGCAGTGGTTTTATTTTCACAAACTTTTTAAAGCAATAAGCCAAAACGATTATACAATAATTCTAGAGCTACCTCTTTTAACTGAGTTGCTGGTCTAACACTGCTGGTTAGGGACAGAGTTAGGGAAGCTTTTTGTAGAAATAATTTGTTCCCGGTTTTCAAGAAAGGCTTGCATTTATATAACATCTTACCAATCTCTCAGAAACATCTCAAAATATTCACATACAATGAAGTACAAAGTGAAGTGTGGGAGCCATTTATCACACAACAAACTTTCACAAAACAACAAGCAGTTGACCTGTTTTTAGTGGTGTTG
Source organism: Mustelus asterias (assembly GCF_964213995.1). Lineage (NCBI taxonomy): Eukaryota > Metazoa > Chordata > Chondrichthyes > Carcharhiniformes > Triakidae > Mustelus > Mustelus asterias. The sequence goes on from NC_135822.1 coordinate 32,699,698, forward strand.
GTTGAGGAAGGAATATTGGCTCAGTTGGAAGGAAAACTTGACTTTTCTTTCAATATTGGCTTTGGATCTTCAAGTCCCACTGCAGTCATCAGAACAGGCCATTTCATTTAAAGGAAGGGGGCCCAGCAATTTAGAGCTCCTTAAATACTGCATTAGATAGCCAACTTAGCTTGCATCTTTAAGTCTGACGTAGATATGGACACTCAGCCTTTTGAATGAGAGATGAGATTGCTGCCAACTGCATTAAATTGATGTTCAGTAACCTACTTTTTATCCAAAAAATGTGAAACATCTATTTCTTTTGGTTTTTATGTGTTTCACCATTTCAACGCTGCCCCCCATAAGTGACTTATGGGTGCTACTGCACAAGTAACTGTATTTGATATTTGAGAATAGCGAATGTTGGGAGACATTTCAACCATTGAAGTATCACAGCTAGGGCTGATGCCGTCATTACTTGACCACATAAGTAATCCTACAGAGGTTCCAGGAAAGCTATCATCAGGAAACTTGAGTTGATTTATTTTTTAGCCCTCTGCAGTTCTTCAGTTCTGCCCTTTCACCATAGGAATGAAGTCGGTTGCGGCATTTTTAGCCTCTGCATCACCCAATGAGCCAATGATCAAAACTGGGACTTTTCTAGTTTGTGTGGTTCAGTTGCTCACTGTAAAAACTTACTGAACAATTGTCCAGAATTTGTTTACCATTTATTGATCATTTGAATAACCTCAATTTAGAAAGATCTAGTGAGATAAGTAGAATTATGAGGAGTAGGCATCCAATATTCTGTGCGCAGTCAGGGCCCTGACCTTTCCATTGCTTGCCATTTTAAAACACGATCCTGCTCCCATACCCACATGTCTGTCCTTGGCCTGCTGCAATGTTCCAGTGAAGCTCAACGCAAAGGGGAGGAACAACACCTCATCTTCCGGCTAGGCATGTTACAGCCTTCTGGTCTCAACATCGAATTCAACAACTTCAGAGATTAGCTCTACCCTCACCTCGACCCCTTTTTCTTTTCATTTTATTTAATTTTGCTCCTCTTTTTTCCCCCCATCCCTCCCCGCGCGTGCGCGCACACACACACACACACCACAACTTCATCTGTCACAGTTTACCCTCTGATTTCAGCTTCTCTGTTGTTTGGCCATTCACACCTTCTATTCTCTCTGTGGACTGCCATTAGCAGCCTTTCCCCTTGTTTTTGTGGCTGTGACTCATCTTTCTTTCCTTCCCACCCTAAAGTATAAATATTTCCCAATTTCTGTGCCTTTTAGCTTTGACAAAGGATCATCTAGACTTGAAACATCAGCTCTTTTTTCCTCTTACAGATGCTGCCAGACCTGCTGATATTTTCCAGCATTCTCTCTTTTGGTTAGGCATTCAATAATGAAGCCTTTATTTTGCTTGTGTGTGTTATTCCAAAGATAAAGTTCAGAAAAACATGCACAAGATTGAGAATAGGAAACGTCTTCACTAAATATGTTTTTCAAGGAGATGATGTTCCAATTTCCAATGTTTTGCTCTGAATGTTATGAATCTCCTTAGCAACTGTGATCCTTTGTATGTTTTTGATTACTAGAATAATATTTCTTTGTAATCTTTTGGTCTCTGTTTCCAAAGAAATTAGAGTTTTTCTTTTTGAAGTGAAATATCGTACAAAATAAACCTAACACTGCATGTCTGAGATCAAGATGCCTTCGGCTAAGGCAGACACTCTCACCAGTATAATTCTTGAATAAAAATAAGTCTTTTACTAAATATCCTTGCTAAATGTTGCATTAAGTTTTGCAAAAGATTGAGAACTGGATGGTCGGTCAGTTTAACATTCAATGCTATGAAAATGAAGACCTCTACATTTTTTATTCCAGGTTCTGGTGTTGCGGGAATTGGCTGTCAGCGCACCGACTTTCTTTTTTCAACAAGTGCAGGCTTTTTTTGACAATATATTCTTTGCGGTTTGGGACTCCAAGCAGGCCATAAGAGAAGGTGCTGTTGCTGCTTTGCGGGCTTGTCTGATTCTCACTACGCAGAGGGAGACCAAAGAAATGCAGAAGCCCCAGTGGTACAGAGTAAGTGATTGGATATTGATCTGCCATCAGCAAATATTGAAAAACCTGTCAAAATATCATAAAAATCTGGTTAAAATGTTCTTGCCATTTTTCTTTATGAATGATAGATTAGTTACAGCAAAGGAGGAGAGCATTTGGTCCTTTAAGCCTGTGCCAGGTCTCTGAAAGAACAGTTAGCTAGATCCATTCACCCACCCTTTCCTGGGAGTCAGATTTGTGGGATGATAGAAATGCATGTGTTAAAGCTTTCCTCTAGGGATCAGCAAGTTTTGAATAGTGCTGTAGGCAAGGATGAGAGAGAACTGAAACTCCTTACTTCTGTAATCAGTTTGTTTTTGAAAAAGAAGAGGTGTGTATAGTCAATTTGAATAATCAGCAGCAAGTCTTTCCTGGGTTTAAATAAAGAGAATTATTTACTCATTCATTCACCTGAAAATCTAATGCTCGGACACGCACACAGTGGTTAGAGAGAATAGTGCACTTTTACAAGATAAAACAAATGAATAATTTGCAATTCCCATGTTTGGTTCATCTTGATAGAAAGCAGGGGGTTGCAGGCCTGATGAAAAAGATGTTTTCATTCCTCAAGTGTAGTCTAGGTGGATGGTGGACTTGAAAAGGAATGGGCTTGGAGACCTTACTATCTCCAGCTCTCGAGACATAGCTGTTTTCTGAAGCTGCAGTTGTTGTTCTGAGTAATTCTGCAAACAACACTTAAAGCCTTTTTCAAAAGGGTGATCAACATGGCTGTCCTACCATGTGGTCTTTCACAGCTCTCTCCCAACCTGGGTTTTTGTGTTTGCAGACATTCACCCTGGGAGGTTTGAGACAATCAATGTCTTAGTTTCAGAGCAACCATTCAAATCAGAAATGCAGCTTGGATGGTCTCAGGATATGGTTAGTTACAGCTCTTTATTCTGGATGTCCCTTTGTCCTTTCACGGCAGTGTGGAAGTTCTTTGGAATCTACAGCCCGAGAGTCAGGTGACCCCCTCAGTGGCCATCTTTTGCAGCCCATCAGTGTCCATTAAAAAAAAAAGTTAGTTCTGGAAGATTCTGAACAGATTACAGTTTTTGTTTTAAAAGTTGTGGGTAGGACATATCCCTCCTGGGATAACATGTCTAATGATAGATGTTCACTGTATTAGCTGCTTTGTTGTGCTGGTGAAAATGCCAAAATTGATCTCTCTGCTTCTGGATAAGACATCCTCTTGTGGAAGTTGAAAGTCTGACCTAGAAATCTCTCTCTACTAAATTGCTGAAGTTTACCCACCATATATAATGCATGATTTGGGCTCTCGAATGAAGAGTGAACACACTGGTAACTGTGCACCTTTGATTGTGGTGATCCATTAAGTTTGTTCAAAGTAAGATGGCTTCAGAAACTTATTTGACCATGAACTGGAAATAATGTCCTTTATTTTTCTCTCCAGATAGTGCTCTTAAACTATTAAGTCTGTTGGTTCAAATAATGTTTTGATGTTTTATATCTAGCAAACCTTTGAAGAGGCTGAGAAGGGGTTTGATGAGACCCTAGCTAAAGAGAAAGGCATGAATCGGGATGATCGTGTACATGGTGCTTTACTTATCCTAAATGAACTGATTCGAATCAGCAGCATGGAGGGAGAGGTAGGTTCAGGATTCACTTTCTGCCAGTTACTGGCAATACTTGCATTATGTGGCTCTGAGATGCTATTGAAATGCTAGTTAGATTTTTGATACGATACAGACTCCGGTGCTGGATACTCACCTACATCACAAAGAGGATATTTAGTCTGAAATGGTTTTATGTGGTTAGTTCCTTGTGTGAGAGTTATACAGGATCTCTTCACACCAAGTTGAAGCACTGCTCCAGAAGTTCCAATGTATGTGTAATTGGAAATGTACTGGCAAATCCTGGCTTCTCCCAATTATTGTCAAAAAATTGATAAATTGCATTTAGTCACAGAATCCCTACCGTGCAGAAAAAGGCCATTTGGCCCATCGAGTCTTTCTGCACTGACTCTCTGCTCCCACCCGAGCACTCACCCGGTAACCCTGCCCACTGACTTCTCCCAATTATTGTTAAAAAGTTGTTAAATAGCATTTAGCCATAGAATCCTTACAGTGTAGAAAGAGGCCATTCGGGCCATCGGCTCCGACTCTCCGATCCCACCCAAACCCTTCCCACCTAACCTATACATCTTTGGACACTAAGGGGCAATTTAGCATGGCCAATCCACGTAATCTGCATGCCTTTGGACTGTGGGAGGAAACCAGTGCACCCGAAGGAAACCCGTGCAGACGCGGGGAGAATGTGTAAACTCCATACAGACGTCATTCAAGGCTGGAAGCGAACCTGGGTCCCTGGCACTGTGAGGCAGCCGTGCTAACCACTGTGCCACCGTGCCATCCACAACAATTACTCTTTTATTTCCTAACTCGCAACAGCAATTATATTATCATGTAAAGATATTATGGTTTTGCTGGTTCAAAACTTAGCCAGACAAACAGTTGAGGAATTAGCTCATTTAAAGTCTTTCTTCTAGAAGAACCTATTCAGGATAGAATTAGTAGTCCCATGGAAAAATGTGGGTTGAGTTGGAAGAGCCAGCATGGATTGCTAAAGAGAAAATTGTGTTTAACTAACTTGCTTAAGCTTTGAAGAGTAACAGAAAGGGTGGATGAAGGTAATACTGTTGATGTGGTGTGTATGGACTATCAAAAGACATTCAATGCTGTGCCATACAACAGACTTGTGAGAAAAGTTACAGCTCATGCAATAAAATGGACAGTAGCAATGTGGATACAAAACTGGATACAAAGTAATAGGAAACAGAGTAATGGGCAATAGATATTGTTCAGGCTGGAGAAAGGTTTGTCATGGAGTTCCCCAGGGTTAGTTTTGGGGCCCTTGTTTTACCAGATGTATATTAATGATCTGAATCTTGGTGTGTGGGGATAAATCCAAAATTTGTAGATGACACAAAATTTGAGAGCATTGTAAATCGTGAGGAGGACAGTGTAGAACTTTCACAACGACATAGGTAAGTTGATGCAACAGGGAGTTATGTGGCAGGTGAAGTTCAATGTGGAGAAGTGTGAGGTGGTGCATTTTGGTAGGAAGAGCATGGACATAAAATATGGGAGACAAATCTGAAGTGGGTGCAGGAGCAGATGGACCTAGGTGTAAATGTGCATAGATCATTCAAGGTTGCAGGACAGGTGAGAGAGCAGTTACTAAAGCCTGGGCTTTATTCATGGGGGCATAGAGCACAAGAGCAAAGAGGTTTTGCCAAACTTATGACAAGACATTAGTTAGACTTCGGCTGGAGTATTGTGTGCAGTTCTGGGTGCCACACTATAGGAAAGATGTGAACACATTGGAAAGCATGTAGAAGAGGTTTACAAAAATTGTTCCAGAGATGAGAAACTTCAGTTATGAGGTAAGATTAGAGTTTGGGACAGTTCTCCTTGGAGAGAAGATGGTTAAGAGGAGATTTGATAGAGGGGTCTAGACGGAGTGTATAGGGAGAAACTGTTTTCCACTCGTACAAGGATTGAGAACGAGGGCACAGATTCAAATTGATTTGCAAAAGATGCAAATGTGGAGAGTTGGTGCAGGCATAATAGGCCGAATGGCTTCCTCCTGCGCCGTAACAGTTCTTTGATGTCTGCTCCTCTCCCCCAGTCAAAGCATATATTAGCTTTTATCTTGACCCACCCTCCACTCATGATGAGTGGGAGAAGGGCTGAGAAATTTAAGTGCAGAAACATGACCCACCATGCACTTGCTGCCATTTTTATGGCAATGGATATTGTGGTGTCTCACTGTGGAGAAGTGAGACAATTAATCAATGTGTATAAATTAGACTTCTGCTGTGCTGGTTTACAAGGATTTGGAAAATTAATAACTTGGAGGAAGGAAGTGAATGTATCACAGCCAACTTTGCAGATGACACAAAAATAGATGGAAAGCTAAGTTGTGAGAGGGATACAAACAGTTTACAAAGAGATATTGATAGGTCACGAAAGTTGGCAAATGGAGTATAATGTGGGAAAATGTGAAGTTGTTTATTTTGGAAGGGAGAACAAAAAAACAATTATTTAAATGGAGAAAAGCTGCAGTACAAAGGGGCTTGGGTGTAATTTTGCATGAAATACAAAGGTGCAGCAGGTAATCAGGAAGGATAATGGAATGTTGGCCATTATTTCAAGGGTGTTGAAGTACAAGGTACCAGTGAGACCACATCTGGAGTACTGTGGACAGTTTTGGTCCCCTTATTTAAGGAAAGATATCATTTCATTGGAGTCGGTTAAGAGAAGGTTCATTAGGTTGATCTCCAGAATGGAGGGATTGTCTTATGAGGAAAGGTTAAACAGGTTGGGACTCTACTCGTTGGAATTTAGAAGAATGGGAAGTGATCTCATTGAAATATATAGGTTTCTTAAGGGGCTTGACAGGGTAAATGCTGAGAGCATGTTTTCCCTCATGGGAGAGTCTTGGACCATAGGACATAATCTCAGAATAAAGGAGTGCCAATTTAAGACTGAGATGAGGAGGAATTTCTTCTCTCAGAGGATTTTGAATCTTTGAAAATCATTGCCAGAGAGCTGTGGAGGCAGAGCTCTTGTGTATATTTAAGACTGAGATAGATTTTTGATCAGTAAGGAAATCAAAGGTTAGGAGTAAAGGGCAAGAAAATGGATGTCAGGTGTGTTGGATCAGCCATGATCCTATTGAATGGCGGAGCAGGCTCGAGGAGCTGAATGGCCTACTCCTGTTCCTATTTCTTATGGTCTAAAACTAGGCAGTAAAAAGAAGGCGAGAGTTATCGGCTCCACAAGCTGAATGCCTCTTTTAGCAGTCCTGTTGACAGGCTCCTCAGTGAAGCTTTTGGTCTTGCACCAGCCTGAACATCGGTCTCTTGATTTTGGGCCTCTCCAATTGCCAGGGATTGTCCCTAAGTATCTCTTCTTCACCTCCCTGAAACTATGGGGCATTGTCTCTTAAGTAGGCCAATTAAAGCCAGAAACTCATTAATCGTGTGTTACAGTGAATATATTTTCCTGAAGATTACAGTTATGTTTTGTTTTAATTTCTTTAAACATAAGAACATAAAAAATAGGAGCAGGAGTAGGCCATCTCGCCCCTCGAGCCTGCCCCGCCATTCAATAAGATCATGGCTGATCTGAAGTGGATCAGTTCCACTTACCCGCCTGATCCCCATAACCCCTAATTCTCTTACCGATCAGGAATCCATCTATCCATGATTTCAACATATTCAACGAGGCCCACCACTTCAGTGGGCAGAGAATTCCAGAGATTCACCACCCTCACAGTGGAATTAACATAACAGAAAATAATGAAGCCTGTTTCTCAAGTATCGTTTAATCACACAGTATTTAAATATATTTCACAAGCACAGTGGACTAGGGTTGAATTGCTTTCTATAATAATTGAGGGAAGCTGGAACCAAAAAAAGCTTGTTTACATGTCAATATTGTTGATGTAGACCTTGCCTGTTGTGTAGCCTATTGGTGTAACAGTTTGAATTGAATTTCTTCTTTGCACCTATTGTTATTTTTTGAACATTGTTTTGATTTGAATTCTTTTTTTAAATACAGCGCTTGCGTGAGGAGATGGAGGACATCACCCAACAACAGTTGGTACACGATAAGTACTGCAAGGAGTTGATGGGATTTGGGGCCAAACCCCGTCACATTACATCCTTCACAAGTTTCCAGTCTGCGCAGCCCCAACAATCAAATGCTCTTCTTGGGCTTCTTGGATACAATACACCGCAGGGCATCATAGTATTTGGAACTACCCCTGCTCCAACCAAACCAACTTTGGTGGAAAGCAGATACTGCCGTGAGCACATGGAAGTGCGATTTGAACAGGTAGCAATACCTTACTTTAATATTAGTTTTTGTTATTTTGTGTCTTATTTGCTATATATGTGACCTCTGTACAATCTTCATCAGTTATCCATGAAATGCAGGCTGTTTACCTAGATCCTTAGCACTGTCAGTGTGGTTTCGTAGCTGGCATAACATTTTGCCATATTGTAGTGTCAGGCTGCCATTTTACAGTCTTAACAGCACTTTTTGTTTTTCCCCAACACTATTTGTTGAAAAGGTAGAAGATTTGAGGTAGAATGTATGATTCTATGACTATTCGTTGAAAAGATAGAAACTTCACTATTGTTTAGGTAGTGGTGTTCTTCGTTATAGAATTATACAGCTCAGAAGGAGGCCATTTGGCACATCGTGTCTGTGCTGACTTTTTGAGAAGGCTGGCCAATCAGTTCTATATAGTCCAGCGAGTTTTTCCATTTCAGATATTTTTTGGCCTAATGTGAAGTAAAGTTTATTTATTAGTCACAAGTAGGCTCACATTCACACTGCAATGAAGTTACTGTAAAAATCCCCTAGTCGCCACCCTCCGACGCCTGTTCGGGTACATTGAGGAGAATTTAGCATGGCCAATGTACCTAACCTGCACATCTTTGGACTGTGGGAGGAAACCTGAGCACCCGGAGGAAACCCATGCAAACACTAGGAGAACGTGCAAACTCCACACAGCCAGTGATCCGAGCCGGGAATCGAACCTGGGTCTCTGGCGCAATGAGGCAGCAGTGCTCGTCAGCTGTGCTGTATATTCCATTTATTCCATTTTCTTTTGAAAGTTACTGTTCAATCTTTCATCTGCTTTCACCATCTTTTCAGGCAGGGTGTTCCATAAATATCATTTCATGTAAATATTCTTCAAATTGCATCAGCTTATTTTATAAATTTTATTTTAAATCCAGAAACTAATTTTTTGTTTTAAAATAATTAGTTTTTTAGTTTAAGTACAAGTTAATGGATTTGTGAAATGTGGGAAACTAATAAACTAGAAAGGCAGACGGCATCTGGCAGATTTAAGTAACAGGTGACACGGGAGCTAGAAACTGCAACTCCTCCTTTTGTGAAACCTCATGGTGTGTGATTGTGGAACAGCATTCACATTACCTCAGGAGAAGTCTGGAAAGACTGGACTGGATTTGGCAGTCATCAGTGAAGCAAGGGTGCTCACCACTGACTTTCATAGAAATCATAGAAACCCTACAGTACAGAAAGAGGCCATTCGGCCCATCGAGTCTGCACCGACCACAATCCCACCCAGGCCCTACCCTCACATCCCTACATATTTTACCTGCTAATCCCTCTAATCTACACATCCCAGGACACTAAGGGCAATTTTAGCATGGCCAATCAACCTAACCCGCACATCTTTGGACTGTGGGAGGAAACTGGAGCACCCGGAGGAAACCCACGCAGACACGAGGAGAATGTGCAAACTCCACACAGACAGTGACCCAAGACGGGAATCGAACCCAGGTCCCTGGAGCTGTGAAGCAGCAGTGCTAACCACTGTCCTACCGTGCCTTTGAAGAAAGCTGCACCGAGATTGAGTAATCTCTTTGAGAACCTTCATCTCCTCGGCCTGCAATTGATTGTAGTGTTCTTCACTGGGTGTTGCCAGTATTGAGCTGCAGTATTGTCATCAAGCTGTATCTTAAGCAGCCAATCATGTTAAAGAATTCTCACATGCAGCCAACCAGGAAATGAAAAGCACTGAAGAATCACTTCCTAAAATGTTTTATACAGAGCAAAATAAAAATTGAAATATTCACAAAGGGTTAAGGTAGAAGTTAAAATAATAAAACTTAAATATATCTTTATTAAAAATAGTAATTAATCAAAATGGAGCCATTTCACAACAGATTTTATTATCAGGGCCTGTATGCTGTTCAATAGCAGTTATTACTCTGATTACCCTTAAAAAACAGTTAATCTTCATTGAATGAGGCTTAACTTTTTAATGGTGTTTCTGACAATGACAGGAGAGTGGAAAAAGGAAAGGTCTTGCCAGATTAATCAATTTTGTTGATTGCCTTCCATGGGTTGTGCTGTAGGTCTCCACCACCCTCCCAGATCCAGTAGTAAATAACAGACCATGACTCCAGATTTCTGTGGTAATCTGTGCTGGGAACTTAAATTGCAATCAAATTAAGGGGTGTAACGATGGTGAACCCTGACAGTTCACCATCAAAAACCCTGCAAATTTGGGCAATTGTGATTGTGGTGTAGAAAGATGGCTGGCTAAACGTAGCATAGCATAATGGCCAATACTGAAGGGCTCAAAATGGTTTTACTTGGTTGAGCTTGGCTAAAGATTGTGAAACATATAACAGATCAATCACTAAAGATAGATAGGTTTAACATATCAGATTTGGACTTTTCGTGAGTTTTCCTGAGCACTGTGATGTTTTTGTAAGCTGCTTTACACCCAAAGAGATTCAAAGTATTCAGGCTGACTCATTCACAGTGACAGTTTATAGTTACTTTGACTTTCCATTTCCTTGGAGAAGCAATGACCTTTCATTTTAAGATGAAAATGTTTGTTATTCCCTCTGTTAGTAGTTAGTGGTTTATGTTGGCTAAGTAAATCACATCCTCTTTTTATTACATGGAATCCCAGGATTTTAATTAGTATTTGAAGGTCATGCTTTGTTGTTCGGTATTTTTTTGTGGATTTTGAGGGGGAATATTTTCCCACTTCATGGTAACAATTCATGCAAACTCAAGCCATGCAGATCTAACAGTGCTGCCCAATGTAAGAGCTGTCAGTAAATAGGGAATGCTTAATGCTAGACTTGACAAATAAACATGTCAAGTGGAATTGACATGGGGAAGTGTAATGCTGGCAGTAGGAGGTGTAGGTCCCCATAAAACAATACCTAATAAAAACAGCAGCTTATATTCATATAGCATTTTTAATGTAATGTAATGTCCCAAAGTGCTTTACAGGGACATTATAAAGTATGACACTGAGCCACATGGGCAGATAATGGGTCAGATGGTTGAAGAAGTAGGCCTTATGGTGCCATAAAGCAGGAAAGAGAGGTGTAGGGATGGAGGGAACTCCAGAATCTGGGTCCTAGGCAACTGAAAGCAAGGCCACCAAAGGTGGAGTAATTAAAATTGGGGATGTACAGAGGTCAGCATTAGAGGAATACAGGTATTTCAGAAGGTTGTGGGGCTGGAGGAGATTACAGAAATAGGGACAGGCGAGGTCACGGTGAACACCAGAATGAGAAATTTAAAATCAAAATGTTGCTTGACCGGAAGTCAGTGTAGGTCAGAGAGCACGTTGGGGATAGTGATGCAAGTTGAGACACAGACTGCAGAGTTTTGGATAACCGCAAAAGTTTATGGAGGATGGAATGTGGAAGACTGACCAGGAGTGCATTGGAATGTTAATATTTGAATCTAGAGGCAACAAAGGCATAAAGGAGAGCTAGAGTTTATGTCCATCTAAAAAATTTTCAATTATAGATATAGAAAACATGTGAAGTCATAGGATTAATAAAAAACTGGCCATAACATCAATTAAATTGATAATGGCACACACAACCAAGCAATCTAAGAAAGGAAACCACTCGCTTTCTACTGGTTCCTGTTGGCTAACCTCAAAGATGAGTGTTTCGAAACTGTAAATCTGAAGAGAAATTTCACAAGACCAAGGGTCAGGAATAGGCCATCATTCAGTGAGGCCATGGCTGATCTGTGGCCTATTTCCCCCCTTTTTGCATCATTTCCTTTTAATACCTTTGGTTAGAAAAACTCTTGTCAATTCCAGTTTTCAAATTGACAAGGGATCAAGTATCAATAGCCGTTTGCAGAAGAGTTACAAATTTCTATAGGTCTGACACTATCTGTTTGACTATGACTTCTAGTTTTATCAGTTCAAACAGTAATTAACTTATGTTTGACTTTCGGCTGTGGCCACTTCCTATAATGAGCACACTGTGTCTCCTCAGGCTGGTTAAACACAGTTCTGTGGGAGTAGGCACTGTTGGCAGACAGTAAACCTATTAGGAAAAAAAAACATAATGAAAGATGTACTTGCCTTATTTTTAGATTAATAAAAACATTGTGCAGTACATTATATAACATTCCTGATTTTGAAGCTGTATTCTCCAATTTGCCATGACAACACCACCAGTGATCCACTGTAAGATGTTAATTTATCATCTTGCAGGGTTGAAATGGCACTTGCTAATTATGGTTGATCGTATGTTAAAATGAGATTTTCTTTTCATTGAGTCAGCCAAAATCTCCCTTTATTCCAATTCTCCTCCCCACCTTGATGTACCTTAATTGGAGGGGTCAAGGAAGAAGTACAGCCAACCAGAGCCAGTGCTCGCTAATTTTATGATGAGATTCTTTCAAATACTAAAGGCACTGAATATACTGTTGGTGTCAGTGCCAACAATCCCCTCATTTCCTTCCAAAGATTGCAGATAGAATCTAGTCTGGGAGAAGAAAATTGAGTTTTATTTAGTAATTACAATTGAATCCTATGTTTGCTTCAATTTCATTTGGCCTAAAGCCTGGTATGAGATGGAGCTGAAATTTTAGACCATTGCATGTTTTTTTAAATGTTCTTTGATCTTTGCACAGGTAACTCGTTGGGTTCTGAAGTATCGTAGTAGTAAGAATCCACTGATTCAAATGGCAATCTTAAACCTGATTCCTCGTCTTGCTGCTTTCCAGCCCCATTTATTCACAGGTGAGCCGATAAAAGGTATGACATTTACAGTTACAATTAGATACCGTATTTTATATATTACTGTGAATGACAACTAAATATGAAATAAAGATTCTGAAAATACACAAGTTATAGCACTTGAAAGAAAAAGGCAGGTTAGCTTATTTGAGTTAGATAAACTTTCACGTGTATCTATACACATGCTCTCTGTTATTACAGTGGGCTGAGTTTGATCTACAAATTAATTTAACCATGGGAAAGGCTGTTGGTATTGATACCATCCAATTTTTGGCTCTGCACCATCTGAATTAGATAATCTTAGGAGCTTAATTAACACTTTGTCAGTAATGGTAACTCCAGTACGAAATTGCATTTCTGTATCACTTCTAAGTAAAATGACCTTAGGCACTTCTCAGGAATGATAGCAATTGAATTGTTAACACTGAACCACAAAACTAAATATTAGATCAAGCAAATAAAAACTTGGTCAGAGATAGGTTTTAAAGAATGTTTCAAAGCATGAGAGAGCTAGACAAGCAGAAGGACTTAAATGGGGGATTTCAGAGCTTGGGGCCTAGGCAGCTAAAGATAGGGACTGTAATGTAGAAACATTCACTGTTTAATCGTAAGAAATGGAAACAGCATATGGAAAACCACATGATCCCTTGAGCCTGTTCTACCGTTTTGTGAGATCATGGCCAATGTTCCCTCTAGGCTGCGGAGGTGTGCAGTTGCACAACAATCAGGAATGTGCAGGGGAGGAACCAAATATACCACATGCAAGTTTATCGTCCCTTTTAAGATGCATGCATGCTAGGCTGCACATCAATCTTAAAGGAGTCATGAGATGCAACAAGCCAGCCCCCCCTATAAAACAGATATTAGAAGGAACATTTATCATAGCTGATCCTTGATAATTTCACTTTCCTGTTCAAACCCAATTTTCCTTGCTTCCCCTAGAGTCCAAAAATCTATCTCTCACAGCTTTGAATGTACTCAACCACTGAACATCCGCAGTCCTGTAGTGAAGAGAATTCCAAAGAGTCACAATTATATGAGTGAAGCAATTTCTTCTCATCACAGTCCAAAATAGTCATCCCCTTATCCAGAGACTGACCCCGAGTACTAGGCACTTCAACTAGGCAAAACAGCCTTTCAGAATCATATATGTTTCATGTTCATGTTCTTCTAAACACCAGAGTGTATACACGTTCTATTCACTCTCTCCTGTTATCTAGTGAACTCTTATTGCATCCCCTCTAAGGTATGCATATCATAGAATCCCTACAGTGCAGAAGGAGTCCATTCGGCCCAATGAGACTGCACCAACTCTCTGACAGAGTGTCTTACCCAGGCCCTATCCCCGTAACCCTGCACATTCACCATGGCTAATCCATCCAACCTACACATCTTGGGACATTGAAGGGGCAATTTGGCATGACCAGTCCACCTAATGTGCACATCTTTGGATTGTGGAAGGAAACTGGAGCACCTGGAGGAAACCCACGTAGGTAGGGGGAGAATGTGCAAACTCCACACAGTCATCTGAGGCTGGAATTGAACCTGGGTCTATAGGGCTGTGAGGCAGCGTGTCGCCCTTCCTTTGGCGCAGAAATAAAAACTGTGCACAGTACTCCAGCTGTTCCCTGAGCAAAACCCTGCACAACTGCAGCAAGACTTCCTTACTTTTGTACTCCAACCCCTTTGCAATTAAGGTCACCATATCATTTGCCTTTCTAATTACATGCTGTACCTGCATGTCAAATTTGTATTTCTTTTACAAGGATTCTCAAATCCCTCTGAACATCAAAATTTAATAGACTTTCGCCATTTTAAAAAGTTTAGATTTTCTACTTTTCTGTTAAAATGAATAGTTTCACATTCCTCACGTTTTATGTCATCTCCTACCTTCTTACCCACTCAACCAATTATTTTCCCTTTACTGTGACCTCCCAGATTACTTTCCAAACTAGCTTTGTACCATCAGCAAACTTGGACATGTTACACTTTGATCCCTTAATCTTAACTTAGTCATATAGTTATAGTAATAAATTACTAACATAGATTGTAAATACTGAGGTTCCGGCACCCCACCAGTTACAGTCTGCCAACCTGGAAATGATCCAATTATTCTTGTTTTGCTTTTTTTGTCTTTTAACCAATCCTCTATTCATGCTAATACATTGCATTAAATCTCATGAAACTTCTTATGGTGCAACCTTTCATCTGGTATCTTATCAAGTCCCTTTTGAAAATCCCAACATAATATAGATACTGGCCCCCTTTTATCTACCCTGCTGGATAAATCCTTAAAAAGTCTAATGGATTTGTGAAACACTATTTTCCTTTCATAAAGCTATGTTGACTCTGCCTAATCATACAAACATATGAACAAGGAGCAAGAGTACGCCATTTGGCACCTGGAGCCTGCTCTGCCATGTAATAAGATCACGGCTGATCTGACAGTAACCTCAAATCTGCATCTCACCTATCCCCGACAATCGATCATGTTTACCAAGAATCTATCCACAGAAACTAGAAGCACGAGTAGGCCATTCAGTCCTTCGAGTCTGCTCTGCCATTCATTTTGATCATGGCTGATCATCAAATTCAATATCCTGATCCCTCCTTCCTTCCATATCCTTTGATCCCTTTAGCCCCAAGAGCTATATCTAATTTCTTCGTGAAATCAGACAACATTTTGGCCTCAACAGCATTCTGTGGTTGTGAATTCCACACATTCATCACCCTCTGGGTGAAGAAATTTCTCCTCACCTCAGTTCTTATCCTCAAACTATGACCCCTAGTTCTGGACTTCCCCCACCATTGGGAACATTCTTTCTGAATCCACGCTGTCTAACCCTGTTAGAATTTTATACGTTTCTATGAGATCCCCTCTCCCTCTTCTAAACTCCAGTGAATATAATCCTAACTGATTTAGTCTCTCCTCATATAACAGACCTGCCATCCCAGGAATCAGCCTGGTAAACCTTGGCTGTATTCCCTCTACAGCAAGGGCATCCTTCCTCCGATAAGGACACCAAAATTGCACACAATACTCCAGGTGTGGCCTCACCAATGCCCTATATAATTGCAGCAACTATTCCCTATCCCTATACTCAAATCCTCTCGCTATGAAGGCCAACATACCATTTCCGTCTTTACTGCCTGCTGTACCTGCACATTTACTTTCAGTGACTTATGCACGAGGACTCCAAGGTCTCTGAGTATCCACCTCTCTCAATTTACACCCATTCAAGTAATAATCTGTCTTCCTATTATTGCTACCAAAGTGGATAACCTCACATTTGTCCACGTTATTTTGCTTCTGCCATGTAGATGCCCACGCACTCAGCCTGTCCAAATCACACTGAAGCATCTCTGCATCCTCCTCATGCTCACCCTCCATCCAACTTTGTATCATCTGCAAATTTGGAAATAACACATTCGGTTCCTTTTTCCAAATCATTAATATATAATGTGAACATTTGAGGTCCTAGTACAGATCCCTGCAGAACTCCACTAGTCACTGACTGCCAATCAGAAAAATTTATGCTAACTCCTTGCTTCCTATCTGCTAACCAGATTTCTATCCCTCTCAAGACATTACTGTGCTTCAACTTTACATAGTAGTCTGTTCTGTGAGACCTTGTCGAAAGCCTGAAAATAAACCACATCCACTGTTTCTCCTCAGTCAACGAGAACAAAGAACAATACAGCACAGGAACACGCCCTTCGGCCCTCCAAACCCGTGCCGCTCCCTGGTCCAACTAGACATTCTTTTGTATCCCTC
This sequence comes from Mustelus asterias, assembly GCF_964213995.1. Classification (NCBI taxonomy): domain Eukaryota; kingdom Metazoa; phylum Chordata; class Chondrichthyes; order Carcharhiniformes; family Triakidae; genus Mustelus; species Mustelus asterias. The sequence continues at coordinate 32,716,144 of NC_135822.1, forward strand.
CATTCCCACTCCGTTCATATGGCTGTCTAGATAAGTCTTAAACGTTCCCAGTGTGTCCGCCTCCACCACCTTGCCTGGCAGCGCATTCCAGGCCCCCACCACCCTCTGTGTAAAATATGTCCTTCTGATATCTGTGTTAAACCTCCCCCCCTTCACCTTGAACCTATGACCCCGCGTGAAAGTCACCACCGACCTGGGGAAAAGCTTCCCACCGTTCACCCTATCTATGCCTTTCATAATTTTATACACCTCTATTAAGTCTCCCCTCATCCTCCGTCTTTCCAGGGAGAACAACCCCAGTTTACCCAATCTTTCCTCATAACTAAGCCCCTCCATAGCAGGCAACATCCTGGTAAACCTCCTCTGTACTCTCTCCAAAGCCTCCACGTCCTTCTGGTAGTGTGGCGACCAGAACTGGACGCAGTATTCCAAATGCGGCCGAACCAACGTTCTATACAACTGCAACATCAGACCCCAACTTTTATACTCTATGCCCCGTCCTATAAAGGCAAGCATGCCATATGCCGCCTTCACCGCCTTCTCCACCTGTTACGTCACCTTCAAGGATCTGTGGACTTGCACACCCAGGTCCCTCTGCGTATCTACACCCTTTATGGTTCTGCCATTTATCGTATAGCTCCTCCCTACATTATTTCTACCAAAATGCATCACTTCGCATTTATCAGGATTGAACTCCATCTGCCATTTCTTTGCCCAAATTTCCAACCTATCTATATCCTTCTGTAGCTTCTGACAATGCTCCTCACTATCTGCAAGTCCTGCCAATTCTGTGTTGTCCGCAAACTTACTGATCACCCCAGTTACACCTTCTTCCAGATCGTTTATATAAATCACAAACAGCAGAGGTCCCAATACAGAGCCCTGCGGAACACCACTAGTCACAGGCCTCCAGCCGGAAAAAGACCCTTCCACTACCACCCTCTGTCTTCTGTGACCAAGTAAGAAGTTTAACAACACCAGGTTAAAGTCCAACAGGTTTATTTGGTAGCAAAAGCCACACAAGCTTTCGGAGCTCTAAGCCCCTTCTTCAGGTGAGTGGGAATTCTGTTCACAAACAGAGCTTATAAAGACACAGACTCAATTTACATAAATAATGGTTGGAATGCGAATACTTACAACTAATCAAGTCTTTAAGAAACAAAACAATGTGAGTGGAGAGAGCATCAAGACAGGCTAAAAAGATGTGTATTGTCTCCAGACAAGACAGCCAGTGAAACTCTGCAGGTCCACGCAACTGTGGGAGTTACAAATAGTGTGACATGAAGCCAATATCCCGGTTGAGGCCGTCCTCGTGTGTGCGGAACTTGGCTATCAGTTTCTGCTCAGCGACTCTGCGCTGTCGTGTGTCGCGAAGGCCACCTTGGAGAACGCTTCCCCGAATATCAGAGGCCGAATGCCCGTGACCGCTGAAGTGCTCCCCAACAGGAAGTGAACAGTCTTGCCTGGTGATTGTCGAGCGGTGTTCATTCATCCGTTGTCGCAGCGTCTGCATAGTTTCCCCAATGTACCATGCCTCGGGACATCCTTTCTTGCAGCGTATCAGGTAGACAACGTTGGCCGAGTTGCAAGAGTATGTACCGTGTACCTGGTGGATGGTGTTCTCACGTGAGATGATGGCATCTGTGTCGATGATCCGGCACGTCTTGCAGAGGTTGCTGTGGCAGGGTTGTGTGGTGTCATGGTCACTGTTCTCCTGAAGGCTGGGTAGTTTGCTGCGGACAATGGTCTGTTTGAGGTTGTGCGGTTGTTTGAAGGCAAGAAGTGGGGGTGTGGGGATGGCCTTGGCGAGATGTTAGTCTTCATCAATGACATGTTGAAGGCTCCGGAGGAGATGCCGTAGCTTCTCCGCTCCGGGGAAGTACTGGACAACGAAGGGTACTCTGTCCACTGTGTCCCGTGTTTGTCTTCTGAGGAGGTCGGTGCGGTTTTTCGCTGTGGTGCGTTGGAACTGTTGATCAATGAGTCGAGCGCCATATCCTGTTCTTATGAGGGCATCTTTCAGCGTCTGGAGGTGTCTGTTGCGATCCTCCTCATCCGAGCAGATCCTGTGTGTACGGAGGGCTTGTCCGTAGGGGATGGCTTCTTTAACGTGTTTAGGGTGGAAGCTGGAGAAGTGGAGCATCGTGAGGTTATCCGTGGGCTTGCGGTACAGTGAGGTGCTGAGGTGACCGTCCTTAATGGAGCAACCAAGCCTCCCCCGGTACCACAGTAGAAAACAGTACCACTGCAGGGAAGTCCATTGTCAACTTGTCCGACTACACACTTCAACCAGATGAAATCGAAGTTCTCAGCCGAGGGCTTAATTTTTGCCCCACCACCAAAATAGACCCCATCAGTCTCGCAGCAGACACAGAGGAATTCATCAGGCGAATGAGGCTGAGGGAGTTCTTCCACAAACCCCAAGAGGCCAACAACGAACACAATGAGACAGCCAATGAACCGGGAGATCCGCAGTGCATCCGAAGAGGAAAGAGTCGAATTGGACTCCTCCGGCAGGCCGCTGCCCTCGACTTGACATGTATGCCCAAGCCGTCAGGAGGTGCGTCAACACCAAATTCATCAGCCGCACTCACAAGACAGCCCCGAACATCACCCAAGCACAACGTAACGCCATCCATGCTCTCACGACCAACCGCAACATTGTCATCAAGCCAGCAGACAGAGGGGCCATCGTCATACTGAACAGAACGGATTACTGCAAAGAAGTGTACCGACAACTCAACAACGAGGAACACTACAGACAGTTACCTGCAGATCCGACCAAAGGACACACCCGTCAACTCAACACTCTGATCAAGACCTTTGATCCGGACCTTCAGAACACCCTCCGTGCTCTCATCCCACGTACTCCCCGCGTTGGAGATCTCTACTGCCTCCCGAAGATACACAAGGCAAACACACCCAGCCGTCCCATTGTATCGGGCAATGGGATCCTGTGCGAGAACCTCTCCGGCTATGTCGAGGGCATCCTGAAACCCATTGTACAAAGAACCCCCAGCTTTTGTCGCGACACGACGGACTTCCTACAGAAACTCGGCACACATGGAGCAGTTGAACCAGGAGCGCTCCTCGTCACAATGGATGTCTCGGCACTCGACACCAGCATCCCCCATGACGATGGCATTGCTGCAACGGCCTCAGTGCTCAGCGCCAACAACTGCCAGTTTCCAGATGCAATTTTACATCTCATCCGCTTCATCCTGGACCACAATGTCTTCACCTTCAACAACCAGTTCTTCATCCAGACACACGGAACAGCCATGGGGACCAAATTCGCACCTCAATATGCCAACATCTTCATGCACAGGTTCGAACAAGACTTCTTCACCGCACGGGACCTTCAACCGATGCTATACACTAGATACATCGATGACATTTTCTTCCTTTGGACTCATGGTGAACAATCACTGAAACAACTCTATGATGACATCAACAAGTTCCATCCCACTATCAGACTCACCATAGACTACTCTCCGGAATCGGTTGCATTCTTGGACACACGCATCTCCATTAAGGACGGTCACCTCAGCACCTCACTGTACCGCAAGCCCACGGATAACCTCACGATGCTCCACTTCTCCAGCTTCCACCCTAAACACGTTAAAGAAGCCATCCCCTACGGACAAGCCCTCCGTACACACAGGATCTGCTCGGATGAGGAGGATCGCAACAGACACCTCCAGACGCTGAAAGATGCCCTCATAAGAACAGGATATGGCGCTCGACTCATTGATCAACAGTTCCAACGCACCACAGCGAAAAACCGCACCGACCTCCTCAGAAGACAAACACGGGACACAGTGGACAGAGTACCCTTCGTTGTCCAGTACTTCCCCGGAGCGGAGAAGCTACGGCATCTCCTCCGGAGCCTTCAACATGTCATTGATGAAGACTAACATCTCGCCAAGGCCATCCCCACACCCCCACTTCTTGCCTTCAAACAACCGCACAACCTCAAACAGACCATTGTCCGCAGCAAACTACCCAGCCTTCAGGAGAACAGTGACCATGACACCACACAACCCTGCCACAGCAACCTCTGCAAGACGTGCCGGATCATCGACACAGATGCCATCATCTCACGTGAGAACACCATCCACCAGGTACACGGTACATACTCTTGCAACTCGGCCAATGTTGTCTACCTGATACGCTGCAAGAAAGGATGTCCCGAGGCATGGTACATTGGGGAAACTATGCAGACGCTGCGACAACGGATGAATGAACACCACTCGACAATCACCAGGCAAGACTGTTCTCTTCCTGTTGGGGAGCACTTCAGCGGTCACGGGCATTCGGCCTCTGATATTCGGGGAAGCGTTCTCCAAGGTGGCCTTCGCGACACACGACAGCGCAGAGTCGCTGAGCAGAAACTGATAGCCAAGTTCCGCACACACGAGGACGGCCTCAACCGGGATATTGGCTTCATGTCACACTATTTGTAACTCCCACAGTTGCGTGGACCTGCAGAGTTTCACTGGCTGTCTTGTCTGGAGACAATACACATCTTTTTAGCCTGTCTTGATGCTCTCTCCACTCACATTGTTTTGTTTCTTAAAGACTTGATTAGTTGTAAGTATTCACATTCCAACCATTATTCATGTAAATTGAGTCTGTGTCTTTATAAGCTCTGTTTGTGAACAGAATTCCCACTCACCTGAAGAAGGGGCTTAGAGCTCCGAAAGCTTGTGTGGCTTTTGCTACCAAACAAACCTGTTGGACTTTAACCTGGTGTTGTTAAACTTCTTACTGTGTTTACCCCAGTCCAACGCCGGCATCTCCACTTCTGTGACCAAGCCAGTTCTCCACCCATCTAGCCACCTCCCCCTTTATCCCATGAGATCCAACCTTTTTCACCAGCCTACCATGAGGGACTTTGTCAAACGCTTTACTAAAGTCCATATAGACGACATCCACGGCCCTTCCCTCGTCAACCATTCTGGTCACTTCTTCAAAAAACTCCACCAGGTTAGTGAGGCATGACCTCCCTCTCACAAAACCATGCTGACTATCGTTAATGAGTTTATTCCTTTCTAAATGCGCATACACCCTATCTCTAAGAATCTTCTCCAATAACTTCCCCACCACGGACGTCAAGCTCACCGGCCTACTAGTTATATCCTCAAAAAATTCCAGTAGATTCGTCAAGCATGATTTCCCTTTTGTAAATCCATGTTGAGTTTGTCTGATTGTACCACTGCCTTCCAAATGCCAAGTTATGAAATCCTTGATAATGGACTCTAGCAACTTCCCCAGTACCGACGTTCAGCTCACTGGTTTATAGTTCCCTGTTTTCTCTCTACCTCCCTTTTTGAATAGTGGGCTTATGTTAGCTACCCTCCAATCTGTAGGAACTATTCCAAAGAATTTTGGAAAGTAACCACCAATGGATCCACTATTTCCAGGGCCACTTCCTTAGGTACTCCTGGATGAAGATTATCAGGACCTGGGGATTTATCCACCTTTGATCCCATCAATTTCCCCAAAAACCATTTCTCTACTAATCTCTTAAAAAATATTCGAAGACTCTACTTCCACCACCTTTTCAGGAAGAGTGTTCCAAAGACTCATGACCCTCACCTTGCGTCTATTTTAAGTGGAGGGCTCCCTTATTTTTCAGCTAGTTCTAGATTCTTCCACAAGAGGAAACATCCTCTCCACATCTACCCTTTTAAGACCCCCTCAGTATCTTAAATGTTTCAATCATGCCACCTCTTGCTCTTCTAACGTCCAGTGGATACAAGTCATCCTATCCAATATTTCCTGATAAGGCAACCCACCATTCCAGGTATTAGTCTGGTTAGCCTTCTCTGAACTGTCTCCAATGCATTTGCATCCTTACTTAAATAAGGTGACCAATACTGTACATGGTATTCTAGATGTGGTCTTACTAGTACTCTGTATAACTGAAGCATAACCTCCCTACTTTTGTTTTCAGTTCCCCAGCATAATAACATTCTATTATCAAGTAGATGTACCTGCATGTTAGCCTTTTGCGATTCAGATACTAAGACACCACAGATACCTCTGCATCTCAGAGCTTTGCAATTTCTCCCATTTAGATAATGTGTTTCTCTTTTATTCTTCCAGCCAAAATGGACAATTTCACATTTTCCCACTTTATACTCCATTTGCCCGATCTTTTCTCACTCATTTAACCTATCTATATCTTTTTGTAGCCTCCTTATGTCCTCTTCAAAACTTACTTTCCTACCTGTCTTTGTGTCATCAACAAATTTGGCAATTTTATTAACAAATCCCTATCACACAAACTCTATACGAAAACAGCTCTCAATTCCCATAATAACAATACATAATGCTATCTGTCTGAGATTTCTGATACTACCCATGACAATGAACTTGATGAGTTACCGGGTCCGGTTTACCGAGCTCTGCCATCTCTCAAACTCAGCAACTTCTTCGCCAAGGTTGGTTTCGCACGTCCCCTTCCCATCGTCACTGGGTCTCCACCTAGTCTTTACTGTAGGTTCAGTCTTCGCCAGGGTCCAGTTGAGTCTTTGTTTGCGGTGGCCTCTAGGTGTTTTCTTATTCCCCCTCTTCACGCCCTTCTAGAAGGTTCTCTGACTTCCAGCCAATGAGATTACCAGGCAGGGCTTGCAGTACCCAATGGGATTGTTGATTCCATATATGGAAGATGCCAGGGCCCCTTAGGTGTCCATCCTCAGGTGCATGTAGCGCCCTTTCCATATTTGGTAACGATGGGAATCAGATGCCAGAGTCTACCGGAAACTGGAATACACAAATACTGTCCTTATTTGGTCAGGGCTGATGGTTCCAGCATCCAGGCTTGTGCTTGCTTGCCTCTGTGTGCCTGTGTTTAAACTTGGCCTGCCCAAATTCCCATCAGGCCTGGCTGCAGATGCTGTTGACTGCTGTTTAATTTAGATTGTTCAGTTCTGTGTCGGGCCTAGTTGTTCAGGCCGATAGCCACTTTGCCACAGGACCAGTGCACATTTTGTTAACTTGTTTCTTTTTAAAATATTTATTTATAGAAACTGTTATTGTCTTTTTACATTTCTGACTAGCTTTTCATCATACTCTATTTTTCCCCTCCTTATTAATGATCATATTATCATTTTCTAAGTGGCCTGTTACTACTTCGTAATAATGGATTCCAGCGTTATCCTGATGACTGATTTTGGATTAATTGGCCTGTAGTTCTGTTTTCTCTCTTCTTTCTCTCCTTTTTACTAACATCAGTGTAGTGCACAAGTGATACTCATATAGCTGTTATAATTTAATGTGGATTCATTTTTGTTACTGTTATTCATAACCAGTTAAGATTGGAAATATGTTAATCATTCTAATAATTTTTATTATCTTGCACTTGCCTCCAGCACATAACATTTTAATGATAGATAATTTAATTATTAGGTGTTAGGAATTTGAAATTAACCCTTGTCTACTTTTCCACAATATTAAAATTACTTATGCTGGAGATATTCCAAAATTGAGGGTTTTGATAGAATAGATAAAGAGAAGCAGGAGGGTCAGTAACCAGAGGGTACATAATTTTTTTGCCTTGGAGTTATGATCTGAAATGCCTTGTTTAAGTTTTTAAGTTTGTTTATTCATGTCGTCTACTTAATGTAAGCCTAATGTAAGTAGGCTTACATTAACACTGCAATGAAGTTACTGTGAAAATCCCCTAGTCGCCACACTCCTGTGCCTGTTCAGGTATACTAAGGGAGAATTCAGCATGGCCAATCCACCTGACTGGCACATCTTTTGGACTGTGGGAGAAAACTAGAGCACCAGAAGGAAACCCACACAGACACGGGGAGAGCATGCAGACTTCTCACATATAGTGACCCAAGACAGGGATCGAACCCGGGTCCCTGGTGCTGTGAGGCAGCAGTGCTAACCACTGTGCCACCGTGCCTTGCCTGAAAGGGTGGTGGGAGCAAATTTAGTCATAACTTTCAAAAGAAAATTCTGTTTTCTCTGTCTGCTGGTCACCGGACTAGTAATCCAGAGACAAGGGTAATGCACTGGGGTCCTGGGTTCAAATCCCACCAGAGCAGATGGTGAAAATTGAATTCAATAAAAATCTGAAACCGATTATCTTAAAAACACACCTGGTTCTTTAGGGAAGGAAATATGCTGTCCCTAACTGACCCGGCCTACATCCGACTCCAGACCCACAGCAGTGTGGTTGACTCTTAAATGCCCAGCAAGATTAATTCGGGATGGGTCGAATGGCTTCCTTCTGTGCTGTATGATTCTATGTCCGTCACTAAGTGGAAAGATGTGGAAATTAGAATGCAAGGCATCCATAGTTCCTTAAATAGTCAGCAGTTATTTTCTATTATGAAGGGGGAGTGTACACCAAGGATGGGGAAGAGAAATAAGTTTGAGAGCAATTTCATCTGAGTAGTTTCCATGTATCTCTTGGCAATTGAATCAAGTAACATTGGAAAAGACTGAAGGAGTAAATCACTTACCTGTTCTCGGTTGGGGAATGGATGATGGACCTTTTTAGGGAGATGGGAATTTGAAAATAGGAACACTTGACATTGCAGTTGTTTTATTGTCATGTGGAATGTTTTTCTTCCTCTATGTTAAGTATTATTGGCATGTATGCATTCTTCACTTACACAGAACAGCACCTCTTTGACTCTGTGAATCATCTACTTGGCTGTCTCAAGAAAGAGAAGGAACGCGCTGCTGCATTCCAGGCACTGGGTCTACTGGTGGTGGCTGTAAGAGTGGAAATTAATCCATATCTGCAGAGGATCCTGGAAATTTTAAAAGGAGCACTCCCACCGAAGGACTTTGCACACAAGTAAGGAAGAGACAAAGTAGTTATAAAAACATAGAATCGCTACAGTGCAGAGGGAGATGATTCAGCCCACTGAGTCTGCACCAGCACTTCAACAGAGCATCTTACCCAGACCCATCCCCCACCCTATCCCTGTAACCCAATATACTTCCCTGCTAATCCCCCTAATCTACAGATCTTTGGACACTAAGGGGCAATATAGAATGGCCAATCCACCTAACTTGCACATCTTTGGACTGTGGGAGGAAACCGGAGCACCCAGAGGAAACCGACGCAGATATGGGGAGAACATGCAAACGCCACACAGATAGTGGCCAAAGGTTGGAATTGAGCCCGGGTCCCTGGCGCTATGAGGCACTGTGCTGCTCCAAGTTGTCTCCGCTTGTCTTAAACATTTTAATTAGCTGTACAATACATAACTGCAGAATTTGTTATCTCTCTGGATTAAAATTAGAGACTTTTACCAGAAAAATAACAGAGTCTATGTCAAGTCTATCTCAGGCCCACATATGGTCTCAATTCTAATATTATATAACCATTTATGAATGAGTTGCTTTAACTAGGCAACAATCAGTTCACCAATAGACAACTTTTACAAATCATTATTTTGAAATGCCTGATGTGTAAATAAAAATTGGTTGTAAAAGTAAATGGAAACTGAAAATAAGTTTCTCAAAAACATTAATATATCAGAGCTTGTTGAAAACATAAGGTCTGTATTTGGACCCATGACTGGCCATTTTTATGTGTCTCAATTGACCATTCAAGGATTTCATTATTTTCCTTTAATTTAATTTTAAAGGCTATAGTTTCAAAACATTTTTGAAGTAATGCACTTTTAATTTCATGTTTCCCAGGAGGCAAAAAGCTGTTCAAGTGGATGCAACAGTTTTTACTTGTATATGTATGATAGCTAGAGCCATAGGACCAGTTATCCAACAGGATATTAAAGAACTACTGGAGCAAATGCTTGCGGTTGGTCTCAGGTAATATATCATTTATGTTGTAATTGTTTATTTTAGTGGATGTTTTTAACATAGATTGATTCAAATTTAGGATTGTCAAGTTTTTCAGTGTTGAACTGGGCTTTTGAAAATACCACTGGATTTAAAGTTTATTTAGTTTATTATTTATTAGTCACAAGTAGGCTTACATTAACACTGCAATGAAGTTACTATGAAAATCCCCTAGTCGTCACATTCCGGCACCTGTTCGAGTACATTGAGGGAGAATTTAGCATGGCCAATGCACCTAACCCGCACATCTTTGGACTGTGGGAAGAAACCGGAGCACCCGGAGGAAACCGCGCAGATGCAGCGGGAATGTGCAAACTCCACACAGACAGTGACCCAAGCCGGGAGTCCAACCTGGGTCCCTGGTGCTGTGAGGCAGCAGTACTAACCACTGTGCCACCGTGACGCCCATAACTAATGACAGGAAGCAATATTATTGTGATTAACTCGATGCAATATGAAGCTATAATGGAAAGGTTATTGCACTAATGAGTTGTGTTACTTCCTGTTACCCAACTTTATTCATAAGCTTGTACAGAGATAATGTGTTTGCCAGAATAGGGGTATTTAAATCTGGATTTCAGTTTTGATAATTTCTCAGGCTGTAAGCTTTTCATTTGGAATTTGGCTTGAACTTATTGTTTACTTGTAAGCAAGTGATGACTTTGTCTGTAGTTGTGAACGTCCAGGTAAATTTAGTATAGCAGTGACTAATGACTGTCTTCTAAAAAATCTATCATATTGGATTCAGTCCAACAAAAATGAATTGATAAGATACTGGGTTTTACAAGCTAAGTTATTAGCTAATCAAGCAATCAATTTTATGTTAGCAAAGATGTGAACTTGCGTGTTACTGCTTCTTGTGCTTGCTAATGCACTTTATGTTGCTTCTATTTTCTGTGAATTCACTCTCTCCACTTGGAATAGAAATTTACTTTGGAGAATATAGACTGTCCCAGATCCAAAATGAAACTGTTTAACGTCCTTGTGAAGGTGGGATGCTTTGCATACACCAGATGGTCAACAATTTCTTATTGAGTTTAAAAAATGTGCTGTGAATCTTTAGGGTAGGTTGAATCTTGATAGCCAACCCAATGACAATATTTGTCACACTTCTGGCACGCAACTTTGCAATAATTATATTTGAAGAAGGAAACAAGTCGCGTACTTATTTGATATTTTGTAATATATAAATTGAATGCTAAGCTGAAATCCAGCTGGTCTTTGGAAGAATTAGTTTACTCGCTCGTAATGATCGTGCTAGTTACTAGTGTATCGCTGTTTCTGCTTTAAAGCCCTGCTCTGACAGCTGTACTGCATGATCTAAGCCGGCAAATACCGCAACTGAAGAAGGATATCCAGGATGGCTTACTGAAGATGTTGTCACTGGTGCTGATGCATAAACCCCTTCGACATCCAGGCATGCCGAAAAGTCTTGCCCATCAGCTCGCCTCCCCTAGCTTGACTAACATTCCTGAAGCAAGTGACGTTGGATGCATAACTCTTGCACTCCGCACCTTAGGCAACTTTGAATTTGAAGGTAAGTTGTAGCTTGTGCAGTCTTCATTTCAAGTGATATTAGAAGTCAAGGGATCATTAGAGCAACGTAGGGAAATATTAAAGTATTGAAAACAGAAAATGCTGGAAATACTTTGGTCAGGCAAAATCTCTAGAGAGAGACATATTTAACCTTTCATGTTGGTGACCTTTTGTAAAAACTGGAAAAAATTGGAGATGGAACAGATTTCAGGCAAATACTGAGGCAGGGGAAGGAGGGAATGAACAAAGGTGGAGGTCTACGATAGGGTGGCAGGGCTGACTGATTAAATGACAATGTGATGGAAGTCAAATGGGAAGGGTAACAGGACTGGTAAGGAAACAAAAGATAGGTCTTGGATGATGCAACAGCAGCTGCTGTCTAAAAATGAATGGGAATGGTGCTTATGATCTGAAATTGTTAAACTCATTGAGTCCAGAATACTGTGAAGTGCCTGATCAGTAACTGTTCTGCTGTTCCTCGAGCTTAGTTGAGTTTCTATAGAACGGCACAGGAAACCAGAGTGGAGAATTAAAATGATAAGCGACCAGAAACTTGGGGTCATACTTAAGGGTTGGAACAGAGGTGCTCTGCAAAACAATCACCCAATCTGCGCTGGATCTCCCCAGTATAAAGGAGACCACTTTTATGAGCAGCAAACACAATACACTGAATTGAAAGAAGTGCAATTAACTCACCACTTCACCTGGAAGAATTGTTTTGGCCCTGGATAGTGGAAAGGCAGGTGTTCAAGGTACTTTCAATTTGGACTCTCTGATCAAGCTTTTGATCACCAAAGCCAGTCTCTTCCTTTGCTATTCACTTTTGTACATTTACCCCTTGGTACAGTTTTGCTTCTGTCAAATTTTAGTTTGTTTTCGTAATGCCCTCTGGTTTCTGAATGGCAGTTACTGATTCAAGTAAAGTAACATGGCAGGGTGGTCTGAAGACTTATTACAGTTGTAATTTGAACTCTCGTAACGAGAGTAAATCATAAGCTCCTTAATATAGGTATTGATGACATTCACAGCATTATTTAATGATCTTTATATTCGCTTTTGAACTTTTAGTTGATGCAGTGAAAGGCAATCCTTGCAAAATCTTGCCATATAATAGAATGCAATTTGTGTTTTCAAGTGATGAATCATTTTTTTTGTGTTAATGCAGGTCACTCACTCACCCAGTTTGTCAGGCACTGTGCGGACCATTTCCTTAACAGTGAGCACAAAGAGATTCGAATGGAAGCATCTCGAACTTGTTCTCGACTCTTAACTCCATCAGTCCATCTAATTAGTGGACACGGGCATGTTGTCAGCCAGACAGCTGTCCAGGTGGTGGCCGATGTGCTTAGTAAACTCCTTGTTGTCGGAATTACTGATCCAGGTAATTAATTTTTTTTTAAAATTGGGTGAAATTTTGACATAATATGGTTCATGTGGTTCAGTGAATAAAATATTGTTGAACTTGCATCAAATTTTACCAGCTGGAATCTTAAGATTTTAATTCTTTCTTGCTTAAACTTCTGCTGCTTAAATTGATCATGAAGCATGTTGAACATTTCGGATTTCTCTAATGAAAATGATTTGGGCAAACTAACACAGCATAAGTGGTGCAATAAGCATTTGTTCTAAACAGTGCTGCATGAATATGTGCCAGTCCACTCAACCAGCAAAACTACAGTTTTTCTCCATCTTAGATGTCAGCTTTTAAATACCTGGAGTATCCTACTTGGAATTCCATTCCACGTTTTGTATAAGGATGCTCCCTATCTGCCAGTATGAACCTGTATCAGTATTTCTACTGAAACAGTTTAATTTAAAATAAGATTGGTTTTAAAGTTTAAAAGTTTATTTAATAGTGTCACAAGTAGGCTTACATTAAGGGTTAGAGGGATTAGCGGGCAAATATGTAGGGATATGGGGGTAAGGCCTGGGTGGGATTGTGGTCGGTGCAAACTCGATGGGCCCAATGGCCTCTTTCTGCACTGTAGGGTTTCTATGATTTCTACGAACACTGCAATGAAGTTACAACGAAAATCGCCGAGTCGCCACACTCTGGCGCCTGTTCGGGTACACTGAGGGAGAATTTAGCATAGCCAATGCACCTAACTAGCCCGTCCTTTGGACTGTGGGAGGAATGATGTGGAGATGCCGGCGTTGGACTGGGGTAAGCACAGTAAGAAGTCTCAACACCAGGTTAAAGTCCAACAGGTTTATTTGGTAGCACAAGCCACAAGCTTTCGGAGCACTGCCCCTTCATCAGGTGAGTGGGCGTTGTGTTCACAAACAGGGCATATATAGACACAAGCTCAATTTACAAGGTAATGGTTGGAATGCGAGTCTTTACAGGTAATCAAGTCTTAAAGGTACAGACAATGTGAGTGGAGAGAGGGTTAAGCACAGGTTAAAGAGATGTGTATTGTCTCCAGCTAAGAAGGTTAGTGAGATTTTGCTAAGTTGTGGGGGTGACATGAACCCAAGATCCCGGTTGAGGCTGTCCTCATGTGCGGAACTTGGCTATCAGTTTTTGCTCAGCGATTCTGCGTTGTCATGAAGGCCGCCTTGGAGAACGCTTACCCGAAGATTAGAGGCTGAATGCCCGTGACTGCTCAAATGTTCATCAACAGGAAGAGAACTATCTGGAGGATAGCAAATGTTGTCCCCTTGTTCAAGAAGGGGAGTAGAGACAAACCTGGTAATTATAGACTAGTGAGCCTTACTTCTGTTGTGGGCAAAGTTTTGGAAAGGACTATAAGAGATAGGATTTATAATCATCTCGAAAGGAATAATTTGATTAGGGATAGTCAACACGGTTTTGTGAAGGGTAGGTCGTGCCTCACAAACCTTATTCAGTTCTTTGAGAAGGTGACCAAAGAGGTGGATAAGGGTAAAGCAGTTGATGTGGTGTATATGGATTTCAGTAAAGCGTTTGATAAGGTTCCCCACGGTAAGCTATTGTAGAAGATACGGAGGCATGGGATTGAGGGGGATTTAGCAGTTTGGATCAGGAATTGGCTAGCTGTAAGAAGACAGAGGGTGGTGCTTGATGGGAAATGTTCATCCTGTTCAGTTACTAGTGGTGTACCGCAAGGATCTGTTTTGGGGCCACTGCTGTTTGTCATTTTTATAAATGACCTGGATGAGGGCGTAGAAGGATGGGTTAGTAAATTTGCGGATGACACTAAAGTCGGTGGAGTTGTGGACAGTGCGGAAGGTTGTTGCAGGTTACAGTGGGACATAGATAAGCTGCAGAGCTGGGCTGAGAGGTGGCAAATGGAGTTTAATGTGGAAAAATGTGAGGTGATTCACTTTGGAAGGAGTAACAGGATTACAGAGTACTGGGCTAATGGTAAGTTACTTGGTAGTGTGGATGAACAGAGAGATCTCGGTGTCCATGCGCATAGATCCCTGAAAGTTGGCACCCAGGCTGATAGGGTTGTTAAGAAGGTGTACGGAGTGTTAGCTTTTATTGATAGAGGGATTGAGTTTCGGAGCCAGGAAGTCATGTTGCAGCTGTACAAAACTCTGGAGCAGCCGCACTTGGAGTATTGCATACAGTTCTGGTCACCGCATTATAGGAAGGATGTGGACGCATTGGAAAGGGTGCAGAGGAGATTTACTAGGATGTTGCCTGATATGGTGGGAAGGTCTTATGAGGAAAGGCTGAGGGACTTGAGGTTGTTTTCGTTAGAGAGAAGAAGGTTAAGAGGTGACTTAATAGAGGCATACAAGATGATCAGAGGATTAGATAGGATGGATAGTGAGAGCCTTTTTCCTCGAATGGTGATAGCTAGCACGAGGGGACATAGCTTTAAATTGAGGGGTGATAGATATAGGACAGATGTCAAAGGTTAGTTCTTCACTCCAGAGAGTAGTAAGGGTGTGGAATGCCCTGCCTGCAGCAGTAGTGGACTCGTCAACATTAAGGGCATTTAAATGGTCATTGGATAAACATATGGATGATATTGGAACAGTGTAGGTTAGATGGGCTTTAGATTGGTTTCACTGGTCGGTGCAACATCGAGGGCCGAAGGGCCTGTACTGCGCTGTAATGTTCTAACACTCCTGCCTGGTGATTGTCAAGCGGTGTTCATTCATCCGTTGTCGTAGCGTCTGCATGGTCTCCCCAATGTATCATGCCTCGGAACATCCTTTCCTGCAGCGTATCAGGTAGACAACGTTGGCCGAGTTGCAAGAGTATGTACTGTGTACCTGGTGAATGGTGTTCTCACGTGAGATGATGGCATCCATGTCGATGATCCGGCACGTCTTGCAGAGGTTGCTGTGGCAGGGTTGTGTGGTGTCGTGGTCATTATTCTCCTGGAGGCTGGGTAATTTGCTGCGGACAATGGTCTGTTTGAGGTTATGCGGTTATTTGAAGGCAAGAAGTGGGGGTATGGAGATGGCCTTGGCAAGATGTTCGTCTTCATCGATGACATGTTGATGTCGTAGCTTCTCCGCTCCGGGGAAGTACTGGACGACAAAGGGTACTCTGTCCGCCGTGTCCCGTGTTTGCCTTCTGAGGAGGTCGGTGTGGTTTTTTGCTGTGGCGCATTGGAACTGTTGATCGATGAGTCGAGTGCCATATCCTGCTCTTATGAGGACATCTTTCAGCCGCTGGAGGTGACTGTTGCGATCCTCCTCATCTGAGCAGATCCTGTGTATACAGAGGGCTTGTCTGTAGGGGATGGCTTCTTTAATGTGTTTAGGGTGGAAGCTGAAGACGTGGAGCATCGTGACGTGATCCGTGGGCTTACGGTACAGTGAAGTGCTGAGGTGACCATCCTTGATGGAAATGCGTGTGTCCAAGAATGTAACCGATTCTGGAGAGTAGTCCATGGTGAGTCTGATGGTGGGATGGAACTTGTTGATTTGATGTCATATAGTTGTTTCAATGATTGTTCGCCATGAGTCGAAAGGAAGAAAATGTCATTGATGTATCTAGTGTATAGCATCAGTTGAAGGTCCTGTACGTTGGGGACACCATGCAGACGCTACGACAACAGATGAATGAACACCGCTCGACAATCATCAAAAAAGAGTGTTCCCTTCCTGGTGGGGAACACTTCAGCAGTCACGGGCATTCAGCCTCTGATCTTCGGGTAAGCGTTTTCCAAGGTGGCCTTCACAACACACGACAACGCAGAATTGCTGAGCAAAAACTGATAGCCAAGTTCCGCACACATGAGGACGGCCTCAACCAGGATCTTGGGTTCATGTCACACTATCTGTAACTCCCACAACTTGACTGGGCTTGCAAAATCTCACTAACTGTCCTGTCTGGAGACAATACACATCTCTTTAACCTGTGCTTAACCCCCTCTCCACTCACATTGTCTGTACCTTTAAGACTTGATTACCTGTAAAGACTCGCATTCCAACCATTATCTTGTAAATTGAACTTGTGTCTATATATGCCCTGTTTGTGAACACAAGTCCCACTCACCTGATGAAAGGGCGGTGCTCGAAAAGCTTGTGACTTGTGCTACCAAATAAACCTGTTGGACTTTAACCTGGTGTTGTGAGACTTTTTACTATGGGAGGAAACCAGAACCCCTGGAGGAAACCCACACAGATACAGGGAGAACGTGCAAACTCCGCACAGACAGTGACCCAAGCCGGGAATCGAACCCGGATCCCCGGCACTGTGAGGCAGCAGTGCTAAGCACTGTGCTGCCGTGCCGCCCCAAAGTTAAGGTCAGATGTGGGATTCAAGCCCATGCCTCCAGTTGGAGACCAAAACACCCAGCCCACGGGAAGGACTGAATCCTTGAGTCTGGTGCCTTAGACCAAACACTTGGGACAGGTAAATCTGGTCAGGATGACCATGATATTTATTGCCTGCTGTAGCTTTTGTGCCCCACTGTCATTTAGAATCTGATTTTATGAGAGTCAAAACTGCATGGGGCAACCTTTACCTGTAAACTGTACAGTAAACCTGACATTTTAGGGATAAAGTAACAACTGGAAACATTCCACAATTTTGCTATTGCACTATTTTATTTTTAAGTAGTAAACCTTTAAATATGTAACTTTATAATGGTAGTTGGGCGTAACAGATTAATAAATGTTAAAACTTGCTAGTTTTATTTTAATTCCTAATTTAATTCTCTCATTTATTCAGATCCTGACATTCGTTACTGTGTGTTGGCCTCATTGGACGAGCGATTTGATGCTCATTTAGCCCAGGCCGAGAACCTACAAGCTCTTTTTGTAGCACTGAATGATGAAGTGTTTGAAATTCGAGAACTCGCCATCTGCACTATCGGTAGACTGAGCAGCATGAATCCCGCGTTTGTGATGCCTTTTCTTCGCAAAATGCTGATACAGGTAGACATTTATTATTATTGTTCGGTGGTACATATGATTACAAACGGATGTACTTTGCATCCAGATAAATGAGGAAAGCAAAAAAAAACTATTGTTACCTTAAATATGAAGTCCACATTTTTCAACTTTAAAAAAATCTAAATACCAGGCAGAATCCTAGAGAATCTGTGTTGTTGTGCTATCACTCAAACCTCAATGTCCTATTATTGGAAGGATATTATTAAACTAGAAAGAGTGCAAAAAGACTTACAAGGATGCTACCGGGACTTGATGGTTTAAGTTATAAGGAGAGGCTGGATAGACCGGGACTTTTTTCACTGGAGCGTAGGTCCAGATCTTACAGAGGTCTATAAAATAATGAGGGGCATAGATCAGCTAGATGGTCAATATCTTTTCCCAAAGGTGGGAGAGTCTAAAACTAGAGGGCATAGGTTTAAGGTGAGAGGGGAGAGATACAAAAGGGTCCAGAGGGGCAATTTTTTCCACAGAGGGTGGTGAGCGTCTGGAACAAGCTGCCAGATGTAGTAGTGGAGGCAGGTATAATTTTGTCTTTTAAAAAACATTTAGACAGTTACATGGGTATAGAAGCAATTGCAGGCAATTGGGACTAGCCTAGGGGTTTTAAAAAAAAAGGTGGCATGGACAAGTTGGGCCGAAGGGCTTGTTTCCATGCTGTAAACCTCTATGACTCTATCCCATTGCCTGATACTGCTCATAGCACTCTAACCGATAGTTTAAAATTTTATATAGGCTCATCAATACCTGTTGTGATAAAAGCTAGAATTTCATTCTAGCATACTCAAGCAAAGGTGCTGCCTTCAATATTTTCCCAAATCCTTGTGCTTTTCTTTTGAATACTGAGAATTTTTCTATTCCAATTATCATCACTACTTTTCTTCAACCAAAATGTACCATCTCGTGCTTAATATCATTAATTTTCATTTTCTAGTCCATTCCCCATATTATCAATACCTCTTGATCTTCTAATACATGATCAACATGTGCTATTCTGGTACCATTGCAAATTTCAACACCATATTCTTAAGACCAATATTAAGATCATTGATTTGGTAAAAAGACCCTTGGTCAGACCCCAGAATGTGGGAGGAGGTCCGGTTAGGGACCAGTAGGGTTTTGTTTAACATAGTTAAAAGTTGAAATGAAAGGCACCTGCTTTTGGAATAGAGCCACAAAATTCCACAGATTTTGAAAAAACTTGATAAACTTTACTATACAAAGTTAGAAATGTACATAATTTTCATGTATGCCTGAGACTCTAACATTCAGAATTAACATGAGGTATGCACAAATTAGCAGACAAACTGCTCCTGCACACCACCTTACAGAGTAAATGACAGATGTAACCAAGAGTTGGAAGTGGTTCAGAGGCAGCTTACTGGATAGATGTATGGAAAGAGCAGGTTGTCTTATGAGGATAAGTTGGACAGGCAGGGCTTGTTTCCATTGCAGTTTAGAAGAGTAAGGGGTGACTTGATTGAAGCATGTAAGATCCAGGGTCTTGACAAAGTGGTCGTGGAAAGGATGATTCCTCCGTGGGTGTGTCCTGAACTAGGGAGCACTGTTTTAAAATTAGGGGTCGCCCTTATTGGACAGAGATGAGGAGGACTTTTTTTCTCTGAGGCTTGTGCAACTTTGTCTTAAAAATATTCAGTGACCCTACTTCCACTGCCTTCTGGACAGAGGTCGATAGATTCTTGTTAGGGAAGGGAATCCAAGGTTATTGGAGGTAGGTGGGAGAATACACAACTCTAATCATAAACAGATCAATCATAATCTTATTGAATGGCGGAGTAGGCTTGATGGGCTGAATGGCCTTCTCTTATTTTGTATGTTCATATTTTCGTAAGACAACAAGAACCCATAGATTTCTCAAGAACCCACCCAGACAGTCAATCAATCTCACCAAAACCTCGTCTTCCTCATGAGGGTTTCCAATCTCCACCTTTGACGATCCTGTGTTGGAATTCTCTCCACTGTCTGAAAAGTTGTTCACTCTTTAAAACTCTGTCTCCCCTTTTAGGGATTTCTAGTCCTCACTCTAGAATCCAATCACTGGTACATTCCAGCTCTTTAGCTACTCTGAGCAGAATACTGCTGCTGGGTTTCTCCGAGCTTCTATTTCCCCCCAGTTCCACTGAGCAAATGCTGCACGTGGGCTTCCTTGAGCTTCTCTGAACCCTGGCCCCCTCAGCAGCATGGAGCCAGTGACATCCCACTTCCTTCCCAGCTCCCAACTGGCTTCTTCTGAGAACCCAACTGCACAGAGCTACCAAATAGCTCTTGGAGCTTCACTTGGTCCCCAGTTCCTCAGAGCTAACAGCACTTCAGCTGCATGGAGTTAGCCACCTTCTTTTTCACCTGACTAAATGATTGACTAAAACTGACTGACTCTTGAACTGGTCTGGGGAACCTACCCTTGTTACTAGGCAGGAACCATTGGAATATGCTGTAAATTGAAACATTACAATTTCCACAGATTATTGTGCACATTGTTAGGAAAGCCAATGAGATAATTTAAGGAGTTGTGAGCATGTTACTATTTTCGGTGTAGAAACATTACCCTATATTTTGTCTTTACAGGTGCTAGAGACCTCTTTACAGTATGGTTTTGTGTTCATTTCAAATTCTTTCCGGAAATGTTTCTTTTGCCAGTAGATGGAGTGAGTGAGTGCCTTTTGTGTATTTTTAGGAAACATCGACTGAAAGATACTGGAAAGTAAATCACTGATCCAGTCTTGACTCTGCACACTGCCATCTATCTACATTGGATATTTCAGGGTGGGGAGGAGAAGAGAATAATTATTGAATTTAAAGTTTATTTATTAGACACAAGTAAGGCTTACATTAACATTGCAATGAAGTTACTGTGAAATTCCTCCAGTCGCCACAGTCCGGCGCCTGTTTGGGTCAATGCACCTAACCAGCACGTCTTACAGAATGTGTGTTAAATAGAAAGAAAGCATCTCGATCAGTGTTCCCTCTTTTTTGTTTTAAGTAAATAGTGGCCCCCTTCAATTGGTTTTGCATCACTGAGCACACACAGCAACTTAGAAAGGGACCAACTCGCACATGCCTGTGAAGGGGTTTTAGGTTGCTACGCAGTCACGCCATATACAGGGAACATTGATCACTCTGTAATTAAAAGCATTAATATGAAAAACAATGAACGTTAGTAAGTAATTTCATTTTTTATTTAATGGTAATTCATTGTTGTTGGGAGATTCTCAACAGCTTTTGTTCATTCAGTTGAGGTCTCAAGCAACACTGAAAACATGTTTGAGTTGGGGGTGGGAGGGGTGGGGGGGGCTCAAAATATGTAAACAATGTGAAACAGACTAGGTTAGGGATATTGTGTAGTTTTTAAACCTGTTCTGTGTTGAATTTTTTGCACAGCTCCTGCATCTCATTTTGCAAGGCTTAGAAGTCCAAGTTTCATCAGTCTTGTTTGTAGCTCAGACTTCTGGTGTTAATGGTCAATCTTGTAGCTTTTTTTTTTCACTGCTCTCTATATTTTTGCACTGTTTCCAGTGCTTGATTCTGTTCCTTTTTTAAAATTATCACAAATGGACATCATATCTAAGGTATGTTATCTGAGCACCATCCACTTTGATTGTGACTTTCT
Organism: Mustelus asterias; assembly: GCF_964213995.1. NCBI lineage: Eukaryota > Metazoa > Chordata > Chondrichthyes > Carcharhiniformes > Triakidae > Mustelus > Mustelus asterias. The sequence goes on from NC_135822.1 coordinate 32,737,490, forward strand.
CCTGAACTGTGTTCTTTTTTTAGTTTAGTTCAAAATATGCTGCTGTGCATTGTTTGAACACATTGAGCATTAAACCTATTAAGATTGCTAAATCTCTATCAACTTCACCTCTGCGTGCATATACAAAGTCTTTGTGTACGTTTACTCCAACAGACTGAGGCCAGGATTTTCTGTCCCGCCTATGGCAGAATCGTCGTGGGCGGGATGGAAAATTTGATGGACCAGCCAAATTCCAATCTAAGTCTGTCCACGCGGAATCAGTTCTTCAGGCTGAATTACAGAACCAATGCCAGAGATGAGATCAAATGGTATATCTTTCTCAGAAAACGTTTGTGGCTCCGAGAAGCAGACTGGAGAATGGGATCGGCGAGTCCTTGGCAGGGCTTTGGAAGAAAAAGAGGCTTGTGTTTATGTGACACCTCCGGATGTTACAAAACTCTTTATAGCCAATGAAATACATTTTTGAAGGGTAGTGTCATGTCCGTTATAGACATGTCATTTTATGAACTTTCAGGCAGTACTTTTAAAAATTGGACATAAACAACCTGTTAAGGTGGCTGCTGCAAATTATGTAACTTTTGGCATTCAGACTACAGACCATATCAAGTTTCTGGTGAATATCTTCTTAAATATGGACATAGATAAGGATACCACACAGCAATTTGTTAAATTCACACATATCATTGTTTAAGGGCGGGCCAATACCTAAAGACTGTGGAGGTTCCAGATTGCCTGCCCCCATGATTCATAGAATCATAGAATCCCTACAGTGCAGAAGGAGGCTGTTCGGCCCATCGAGTCTGCACCGACCACAATCCCACCCAGCCCCTATCCCTGTAGCTCCACATATTTACCCTGCTAGTCCCCCGACACTAAGTGGCAATTTAGCATGGCCAATCATGGCTAACTCGCACATCTTTGGACTGTGGGAGGAAACATTCTGGACAAAAGGGAAGATTGAAATTCAATGGCCACTATTAACTTCCCAGTGCATCACTATGACCTTCCCAAACCAACTAGATTGGATGGGCCTCAGAAGTATTAACCCAGTAATCATATGATCAAAGCTGTTTTCAGTGACTGAACCCAGCGCCCATTAGATCCATCAGAACAATCAATCGTCAGTCAGCCTGAGAACCACACTCTGAAACTAGCTGCAGGTCATCAAGCAGCCAAAGTTTTTCCAGTTTCAAAGCTCACCTAAGAACCAGCCTCCTATATATTCAAATACAACAGACCTGATATGAATCCTTCACTTTACAAGACCCTTAATTCAGCTTTAAATCATCAAATCCATTCAAGAAATCACAGGCCTACCACATGGGAGACCGGAAATCGTTGATCAGGAGGAGCAGAAACGCGCCCCTTCCAACAACCCCTCCCAACCTGTGAAGGTATCTCCTTTGTGCTGATCATGAATTCCCTCTCCACTCTACAATGCAAACAGCCTCTGCCCACATCCTTCAAGTCCCAATCCCCAGCCTTCCAACCTCCCTGATTTTTGTGGATTGTCCCCAGCTGATTCCTGCTGGGGGGAAGGGAAGTCCGGGCAGGGGAAAGAGGGAGAGAGAGAGAGAAGGGGGTAATGTTATAAGGTCCTGCATTTCTTTGCCCTCTGCTGCACTCTAAATTCTGGGACCACTCATGCAGGAGTTGATGCAAGGAAGAGAAAAGAAGGGAAATAGAGGGATTTAATTCTGTTAAGGGAACTAAGTTGGAACGTGCCATTTCCTTTAAAGTCTCCAGTTTTGGAAATGGAAACATTATGATAAATCAAAACTCAACTGAGACACTGTTACAGGCTAAATCATTGCACAGTATAGGTCTCTCTCAGGTCTGCCCCAGGAGGAAATGAAATCATTTTCTGAATTATCTGGTGATCCTTTCAGTGTAAATTCAGAACAGATGTCAAACTTTCAGGGTCTCTGTTTTGTTCTGTAACTTTTGCAGATTTCGTTTTCATAGATTCCACCATTGCCACTCTCTCAGTGGATGCTAGGAGGCATGTAGGCATGGGCAGCATGGTGGCACAGTAATTAGCACTGCTGCCTCACAGCGCCAGGGACCGGGGTTCGATTCCTGGCTTGGATCACTGTCTGTGCAGAGTCTGCACGTTCTCCCCGTGTCTGTGTGTGTTTCCTCCGCGTGCTCCAGTTTCCTCCCACTGTCCGAAAGACATTCTGGCTAGGTGCATTGGCCATGCTAAATTCTCCCTCAGTGTATCCCAACAGGCGCTGGAGTGTGGCGACTCGGGGATTTTCACAGTAACTTCATTGCAGTGTTAACGTAAGCCTACTTGTGGCACTAATAAATAAACTTTAAAGTAGTGATCCAAGAAGGGCAAGCCTTGTGAATTTCCATCCCGTGCATTGAGTTGTCAGTCCTATAATCTAGACTCTGCAATAAATGTGTTGAAAATTATTTCATATCCTTTGCGAATAGTCCCAATAGTCTTTTCATGTGCAATAATTTTGGAATGAGAGATATTTGGATCTTTATTGGTTAATATAGTTAGGAACATTTCATATGGAATAACTCCATTGCCATCTGATTTGATAATTCTGTTCATTTCCCAACAATGTTCAGTATTGTTTCTTTGCCTGCATTCTGCAAAATGCATTAACAGTACAATGTTACCAGAAAGCACTTAAAGTAATCTGAATTACTTTATTCTGAATGTGTGGTGTTTTTCATTCCTGTATTTATTTATCGAATGCAAATCCCTGAACCCAAGCGACACACTCATTTGTTGAGTTGGTGATTAGTCCACCATTTAGTCTGCAGAGGAGAAACTCCTCCGTAATTTACATAATTGTTAGTGTCTTTCCACAAGTGCATTAAGGGGTTTGTACTGAGGACCCAGCAATAGAGTTTGGCTGCACAGGGGCCCTGGCTTATTTTGAACTTATTTTGAACCTATTTAGCAAGGACGACTATCATTATGACAGTTCAAAGCCCGCCATTCGACATATAGTTTTGTGACAAGGAACTTGTTAGTGACTTCCTGTCTTTCCCATTCCTTGATCCAAAGGATGTCTGCTGGTAGATCTTGCTCAGGAAGGGTGCTCCATTTGAGGTGCCAAGATAGAAGGTGGGCAGTAGGTGGGTTGAATAGGTCATCATGGAATGTTAAGTGAGCTGAAGCACAGATGATTTCAGCCAACTTCTGGGCTTTTGTCAATTGAGGAATGTGTAGTAGAGTGATGTTTGACAGGATAGGAAACCAAGGGAGGGATGTTGAACAGAGATTCCAGTTGTGATGTGCATTGTTGCATTCAGTTGAGCGTCAACACAACGTGTGTGCGATAACCTTTGTCAGACAGATGCACAGTAGTCTACTTTGGAATACGGAGATAGGACAAGTGCTGAGGTCCAAAATGTTGTTGCAGCAGCACCCCATATAGACCAAACTTGCATTAGCAGGTTGTTCCTAGTCTTGACCTTTGCTGCTGCTTTCTTCAAATGTTCTCGGAAGGCCAGATTCTACCTAGAGTCACTTCCAGGTATGGGGGGTGGGACTTGTGCTTTATTCTCTGGCCATTTATATAGACATGCAATTTTCTTGGCATTGGTACTGTGGAGGTGGGATACATTGGATATGGTTTTAAAGGGATTTAATGTGAGATGCTATGTGCTGCAGTAGTCCATCAATTTTGTAACATCTTGGTTAAGTGCAAAAGAATGGAGCTTGGGGTGGCACAACAGATGGCATCAGCATAGGTGAATTTGGGAGACATGGTTGGTAGGTCAGTCATAATATATGAATATTAGAACAGGATTGGGGCTAGCACTGAGCTCTGTAGTTGTCTTTTGGATTATCTTCTCTATGCACGGCACTTTATGGGTGGCACGATTAGCACTGCTGCTTCACAGCGCCAGGGACCCAGGTTCGATTCCCGGCTTGGGTCATTGTCTGTGTGGAGTTTGCACATTCTCCCCATGTCTTCATGGGTTTCCTCTGGGTGCTCCAGTTTCCTCCCACATTCTGAAAGACGTGCTGGTTAGGTACATTGACCTGAACAGCTGCCGCAGTATGGAGACGAGGGGAATTTCACAGTAACTTCATTGCAGTGTTAATGTAAGTCTTACTTGTGACTATTAAATAAACTTCATGCACTTTTCCCTTGCCCAATTTGTCTATTGAGAAGGAGTATTTCAGCAACTGTCCTGAACCAGGTTGGAAGTATGCTGCACAGCTTTATGAGCAGGCCAGTGCACCACTCTGTATTAAAGACAGCCTTGAAGTCCATTAGCACTATGTCAGTATTCAGGTTCTTTTGGAAGCCATTTTCAATATAGGTGGTGAGTGCCAGATCTTAATCACCGACCGCACCCCTTACAGAAGCCGCTTGGTCGACGTTCCAGAGTTGCGCATTGCAAGATAAGATGCTCAAAGATCTTGAAGTATACAGAAAGTAGCGAAATCGGTCAATATCTGGCCACTAATGTGAGATCTTTTCCAGGTTGCGTAGAACAGTTGTTGTCAAAATAAAAAAATGTATTGACTTTCAGTCCATTTGTAATTTATTTATGATTCATAGATTTTAACTGAACTAGAACACAGTGGAGTAGGTCGAAACAAAGAGCAAAGTGCCAGAATGTTGGGCCACCTGGTTTCAAATGCCCCCCGCCTTATCCGCCCATATATGGAGCCTATTCTCAAGGTAAGTGAGGAGAAGGAATGACTTTTCCTGCAGTGATTATTGTCAAAAATGAACCCGTCGTTGAAAGTTTAAAATTGCAATTTTATTAATGTTCATTGACAAGAAGAACACATATTAAATGTGGGGAAAATAGAAACTATGTATTTGTTGTCAAAAGACTGAAATTTCAAGTTGATGTAGAAATGAGTAATGAATGTAACTTGAATGGTCTATTTGAGCAGAGGAAAATACTGTGTAGTTGCAGCATTTTGATGAAGATAAAAGTAATTGTGCTGTTTTAAGGTTACAAAAACCAGTCTCTCATTTTGTATGCTTCTTCCCAGGCCTTAATCTTAAAACTGAAGGATCATGATCCCAACCCTGGTGTAATTGTTAGTGTTCTGGCCACAATCGGTGAACTTGCCCAGGTAAGGTTAATATTTGAGTATTTTGTACAATACAATTTGTTGCAAGTATGGATTAGAAACTTAAATATAAAATATGCAATACAATATGGGTGGAACAAAGTTGAATTATGTGGAAAGAGACCACAAGTATTTCAAAAACAGCAAGTTACTTTTGGACTGTAATCGGCATTATTGTTGCACATCGATCCAATACTCTCTGAACACAGTGAGGCTAAACAAATAACATTGTGATAATTGATCAATTGATCCATTTTGGTAGTGTTGGTTGAGGGAGAAATGTAGGCTGGGACATCCTTAGAACTCCATTGTTCATCTTTAAATGTGACCTTTAATACCCTGTGACCTTTAATACCCACCCGAACAAGCAGAAAGGAGCATCAGTTTAATGTCCCTTCTCAAAGACGTTACTACAGACAACATAACACTCCCACAGGACTGCATTGCAATGACATTCTGGGTTAGGGGCTTGAACCCTATCAGAAATATTCACGTTGCATTAAAGGTAGATTCCTGATTTTTGACTTGCTTTTATATATCTGGGAGGTGGAATGGAGACTGGTCAGTTGTAAGATTGAATGTTTAAAGCTTGAGTAGTGTAAATCTGTTCCTTAATTCACAGCCTTCTGTTTTCAATTGAGGCTTCTTAATGTTACTAATATTTGTTCCTGAAGGTGAGTGGATTGGAGATGCGAAAGTGGATGGATGAACTATTTCCTATCATAATGGATATGCTTCAGGATTCTTCTTCACTTGCGAAAAGACAGGTAGAACACTGCACACCCATTTATATTTCACCTGTGCTTTTTTATAGTAACAATTTAAATGACTACTAGAGTATTTCGAAAGTTGCAAATTAAGTGCTTTCATTTTTTTGTATACAGGTTGATGATTTAGATAAGTGCCTGCCAGTGAGGAGAAAAAAATCAGTATTATACTGATGACAAAGCCTCTTTAAATGTTGTAAATTGAGTCATGTTTATCAAATACACGAAGTGCTGAAATGGTTATCCTGTGGAACAATTCAGTGTGAAATAGAAGCATTGTTATTGCAACTACAAAAAATACAAAGTAAACTTTATGAAGATGTCGTCTTTGTGTAAAAGTTTTGTAAAGTAGTACTTCCAGTCACTAATGGTTTCAGAATTGGGTGATAATTTGTAAATTATTTTGGTTCCATGAAAAAAGTACAGTCCCAGTATTGATTGTCATTCTTGATCAACTCATATAAACGTCAAAGGGGAAAATTTGGATCCCAAATTTTACTCTAATTTAAGATGGTAAAATTAAGTCCGTAAAACTTCAGTCATTAACTTTGCACTGAGTTTGTCAATGTGAATAATGTGAAGACCAACAAAATTGACATTGTCTCATTGTTCTGTGTGAGACTTTCCAACTAAGTGTAATGTGAAACGGCATATGGTTTGCATTCTCACATCATCCACAATACTGGTTGGATGAAGCTTTAATGGCCTACAGCCTCAGATGCTCTGGAGAACTAGAACTTGCTCTGGAGAAGTGTTTGTCAGTTTTGTTTTTAAGATCAGCCCAGTTGATGCTCTGGAATCTAATTCCCAATTTCTGCTATTTAGCTTCAGGTTCCTGGCAGCATGAGTGAGAAGTTGGTAGACTATGGGAGAGGCCTGCAGCTGTGTTTCACTTTCCTGCACGTTTCCCTACACGGGAAACAAACTTGCCCCAAGGGTGCCCCATGCTTATCATAATGTCCCAAGGCAGGAAATCTTGGTGAACTGCTCCTATACAGCACTGGACCTGAGGAGTATTAGAAAAATTGGCCCGAGTCCTCTTTGATCCGTCTGGGTTTGAAACAAGCTGTAGCAGCGATTGTCAGCTTATCCTCCTGTGTATTTCTATTCCTGTATGTGTAGCTGAGATTTTAAACTGACATAGAAATGAGTAATGAATATAACTTGGATGGTTTATTTGTGTTGAGGGAAAAACTGTATAGTTGTAGCATATCAGTGAGGATAAAGTAATTGTGCTATTTTAATGTTACAAGTCCCAGTGTCATTTTCTTTTTGCTTGGTTCTACTTTTACCTAATCTACACTTCCAACTAGAAGCTTTAGACGGGCAGGAATTTCTCAAAAGATGCCCAAATTATTCTGAAAACTGTCTTTTTAGCAGGTGTGTGGCATGGGTTGGGGGAGATTGGAAATCCCTCCGTATGGAGTGGTGGGAGGAAACAACACCTGGCCTTCATGGCTGCTTTCCCACAGTGGCAAAAAGACTGGTGAATTTGAAATGTATGGGAAATCGAGAGATTAAATGCATAATGCCTGGCCATCAACAATAGTTCCGGATGTTAGTTCCCTCAACAGATTGTGTTGTCTTCTTGATTGATTATCTTCTGTATTTGCAATGGCAAACAAATGACTTAATGTGAAATTCATTTATCAAAAGGACTTGGACATATTAGAATTTGAATGAGCTTGGAGGAGCATATTTGACAGTCAGTTTAAAGTAACTGTTATTTTTGAAAGTTTAAAAATTACTCTGCCTTTTTGTTAACTTAATGTGAATTTTAATAATTGTAATGAGAATCTTATAGACTTGTCCTGCTTATTATTTAGAGTCATGATGTGGAGATGCCGGCGTTGGACTGGGGTAAACACAGTAAGAAGTTTAACAACACCAGGTTAAAGTCCAACAGGTTTATTTGGTAGCAAAAGCCACCATTTTGCTACCAAATAAACCTGTTGGACTTTAACCTGGTGTTGTTAAACTTCTTACTATTATTTAGAGATCAGTGATCGATTCTTTGAAGTTTTAATGAGGATCTAAAATTAGTTATTAGATCTTTGTTAATTTTTTAAAAATGTACTTACTATGAGTAGTACAGTGTTGGAGTACCAAAGTGGTGTGAATCTGTAGCTGTGATTTCAATATATCTGTGTGTACCTAAGATAAAGGCAAAATACTGTGGATGCTGGAATCTGAAACAAAAACAGAAAATGCTGGAAAATCTCAGCTGGTCTCTCAGCATCTGGAGAGAGAGTGGCACGGTAGCACAGTGGTTAGCACTGCTGCTTCACAGCTCCAGGGTCCTGAGTTCGATTCCCGGCTCGGGTCACTGTCTGTGTGGAGTTTGCACATTCTCCTTGTGTCTGCGTGGGTTTCCTCCGGGTGCTCCGGTTTCCTCCCACAGTCCAAAGATGTGCGGGATAGGTTGATTGGCCAGGTTAAAAATTGCCCCTTAGAGTCCTGGGATGTGTAGGTTAGAGGGATTAGCGGGTAAAATATGTGGGGGTAGGGCCTGGGTGGGATTGTGGTCGGTGCAGACTCGATGGGCCGAATGGCCTCCTTCTGCACTGTAGGGTTTCTATGTTTCTATGTTTAGTAGAGCCCAACGTATCATGACTGGATGACTCTTTGTCAGAGCTGGCGAAGGGTCATCCAGACACAAAACATTGGCTCCGTTCTCTCTCAGATGCCCTCAGACCTGCTGAGATTTTCCAGCACTTTTTGTTTTAGTACCTTTTGTGTATCTGATTTTCTCAATGTTGCTGTGGAAAAGCACTTCGTTCTTTAAAAAAATTGAAACCAGAAATCATAAACCAGTTAGTCCCAACATCTGTTGTCAGTAATTTGTTAGAGTCTATATCTAAGACAAAGATGACCAAATGATTAAAGTTTCAGCTGATGGGAGAAAGCCAGCATGAATTTTAGAGGTAGGTCATGCCTTATGAGTCTGATTTAAGCTTTTGAAGAGATGGCTAAAGCTGTGGATTAGGAAATGTTTATGGATGTTATTTCAATAGACTTTGAATAAAGCATTTGATAAAGAGCCTCATAAGAAACTATTAGCTAAAATTGAAGCTTATGGAATCAAAGACAAATTTTTGACCTGGTTAGAAAATTGGCAGAGCAGAAGGAAACAAACAAGTGGGATAATGGACAGGTTCTCTAATTGACATGAAGTGACCGTTGGTATCCTCCAAGGGCCTCAATTATTTAATCATTAATGACTTAGAGGAGGGATAAAAAAACCACATATCCAGGTTTGCCAACGATACAAAGAGAGGTGCCATTATAGATGGAAGTGTAAAATTGCCAAGAGGTATTGATAGATTAAATGCATGGGAAAAACTGTGGTAAATAGATTTTCATGTGGACAATGAGGTCATCAACTTTGAACTTAAAAAAGGTAGAACAGGACTTCTAAATGGTGAAAAGCTAGGAGCAGTGGCGGTCCAAAGCGATTTGAGGGCCTGAGTACGCAGATTATTAAGATATCATGAACTGGAACAGAAAATAATTAAATCGGCTAGCATTCCATTCAACTTTATATACAGAGGACTAGACTGCAACAGGATAGAAGTCCTGCTTTGGATATACTGATTAGATCATATGCATTCTAGTCCAGAAGACCAGTTGGTAAAGGATAAAATTGGAGCCAATTTTTACACTTGCGTTTATCCACAAAGTCACTCATTACGAGAATACACCTAATTTAACAACCACAGTTTTACTCTATTTATATGGAGCTCAAGTGAATAACCAGTTAATGCCCACCACCTGCATACAATTAACCTACACCATTAATATACAATTAACTGCTAACAGTTCTGAAGACCATACCTTTGAATGGATGCATTGGCCTTGAAGAGTGTCAAGTAGATTTACCAGAATGATATCTGAACCCTAAGAGTTAAACAATAAGGAGAGGTTAAACAAACAAGGGTTGTAATCCCTGGAATTTAAAATGTTACGGGTGATTTGATCCAAGTTTTCAAGATATTAAGGAGAACAAACAACAGATCTGATTGAGAAGTCTTCCTAGGATTAGGAAAAATGGCCAAACCTTGGAGTGAAATCAAGCAACACTTCTATTCACAAAGGATGTTAGGAATTTAGAACTCTTCCACAAACTGCTATCGATGCTGGATCAATTCTAAATTTTAATCTTGAGATTGATAGATGTCTGCTTGCTAAAAATGAAATGGGAGAAAGACTAGCATTTATATGGTGCCTTTCGTGACCACTGGATATCTTAATAATGCTTCATAGTAAATAGTGTACTTTTGAAATGCAGTCACTCTTGTAATGTAGGATATGCGGCAGCCAATTTGCACACAGCAAACTCCACCAAACAGCAATGCGACGATAATTTGTTTTTGTTATGCTGATTGAAGGGTAAATATTGGCCAGGGCATCCCTGCACTTCAAACTAGTGCCATAGAATCTTTTTTACCCACCCGAAAGTGCAGACGGGTCCTTGCTTTAATGCCACCTCTGAAATATGACACTTTCAAAAGTGTAGCATTCTCTCTCTTGATGTCCTGGAGCTAAACTTGAACTCAGAATCTTTGACTTGGAGGCAAATGTGCTGCCAGAAGCTTTGTCAGATCTGTTGAGGGTTCAGTAGATTTTTTCCCTCTTATTGGTTCTTTCACCACCTGCCGCAGGCCCAGATAGGCTGATATATCCTTCAGGACTCGGGCAGCAGAGCCAGTAATGGTGTTAATGAGCCAGTTTTGGGATTAACATTGAAATTCCCCATTCAGGGTACATTTTGTGCTCATGCTACCTTGAGTACTCCTTCCAAGTGGTGTTCAACCTGGAGGAGAACTAATTTTCATTAGCAGGATGTTTCCTTTCCCTGTTTGACCTGATGCCAAGAGACTTCATGGGATGTGGAATCAATGTTGAATCCCGACTGTATACCACTGTATAACACCAGGGATAATAATGAGACATTGGTTTTAGGTATGATTTAGTGAGCATAGCTATGATCTTGATTGGTGTGTGGGCCAGCTTTCCTAATTTGGTACTAGTTTTCGACTATTAGTGAGGAGCACTGATAATGGAATTTCGCCGCTATCCAGCGAAAAGCGTACTTTGCACCTTTGACAGACCAGACAAGGCTTTGGAGTTTTAAATTGGCCTTTATTCACACTATAGCAAGGAAGTCTGTCTTCCACTAGGTGGTGTACAGACTTACTGAGTGATACATGCCATGGGTAGATATATTTTTTGCTTATCTTGCAAGTGATTTGCATATACCAATTACAAGGATACATATGTTTGAAAGTCATTGATATCCAATCACAACTGATAGTTCTGATTACTTCATTTATGTCAGGTGAATATAGTTAACCAGTTATAGTCTCTATGTACTTGTCAAATTATAATAATTACTAACGAGGTACGTCTATATGGTTACACCATCCAAACATCCATGCCTGCTGTATGGCTGAGTTCTCACCCTCTGTCCCTTGGTCTGCTTGTTTGTGCTGCCCATCTGCAAGTGTAGGAAATGCATTGAAACATCTTCACAGCAGCTTCCCAGGGAACTGTGCTGTCCTTTATTTACAGGCGAAATTCTACTGCATTCAATGATTTTTACCTCCTTCAGTCTCCCTATTGGCCTTTGCCTTTACCCAAATGGGCTAAATTAGCAGTTGAAAGTTCTCCTCTGAACAGCAGCCACTACAAATGGACTTCAATACAGCAATGTATTGTATTCTAATTGGCCAAAATGAGGAAAGGTTAACTCCTAATTGTTTGATGGGGTGTGCGATCAAGCTGTGGTCTGGGTGGGCATGATCGATTTCTAATTTGTTTCCTGAGAGTGATAGTCACCTATTGATAGCATTTCCCATAGTTCCCTATTTTGAAGCTCAGGATGAAACTACATGGCCAACTGGGCAGTGTGTGCCTTTGTCCTTTCCAGTTCCAAGGCTAATGGTGGGTGGTATAACCATTTTTATCTTTCTTCAACTTCCCTGTAGCAATTTTTTTTTTAAAACAACATTACTTCATGGCATGTGACGTCAATAGCAAGACCAGTATTTGCCATTTCACTGGGCGGTTAAGCATTTGCCTGGGCCTCCTGGATTACTCGCCGAGTCACATTACCCATGACACCACTATCTCCCTGAATTTGATACAAACACAAGTGACCTTGCTAGGTCACTTCATAGGGAGTTAAGAGTTAAACACATTGTTGTGTTTCTAGAGTCACTTATGTGATTGAGTGAGAAATTGATTGAGTGTGAAACCAGGTGGGTTCATTATAGATTTATCATTAATGAATGGGTATTTTATTCCAGCTTTATTAATTTTATATTCCCTTTGCGTTGCCATTCTATAGTGAGATTTAAACAAATGTGTCCGGATCATTACTCCAAGCCTCTGGTTCACTAATTTTGGTTTACATTACCACTATGCTACTTTCCAGCTGTTTGAATCTGAAGGAAATGAATGGTTGTATTCAAGATTTTTTTGTTGAATTTCACCCTTCTTCTTCCGACTCATCACTGCCTGTTCCACTCTCCTCATTCCCCTCTTTTCTCTCTCTCCATTTCACCCCTTTCTCCCAATTAGCCCCTAGATCTCTCTCTGTTCTCCCCGTCCTTCTCTTTCCCCGTTCCATCTTCTTTCTTGATTGCCATTCCCCTTCCCCCCCCCCCCCTTCCTTCCTTCCCATTGTCCCTCCTCCTCTCTCTCTCTGTCACCCCCTCCTCTTTCTCCTCCTCTCTCCCCCCTTGCCCCTTCTCCTCCTCCTCCTTCTCCTCCTCTCCTCCTCCTCTCCTCTCCTCCTTCTCCTCTCTCTCCCCTTGCCCCTTCTCCTCCTGGTCTTTCTCCGCATTGCACCCCTCCCCCACTTCCACTCTCTCTCTCTCTATTGCTTCTCCTCCTGACTCCCTGTTGCCACCACCTTTCTTTTGATCCGCTTTTTCAAATATACATACAACTGATTCAATACCACAGAAATCATTCTATTATTGAATTTGGATTAACTATTGCTGTTTGTGTGTAAATTGACAGGTGGCGCTGTGGACACTGGGACAACAGGTTGCTTGCACAGGCTATGTGGTGGAACCTTACAGGAAATATCCATCTCTTCTTGAAGTGCTGCTAAACTTTCTTAAGACTGAGCAAAACCAGGGTATTCGGAGAGAGGTAAGGCATGGAAAATATAAAAGTACAGACTACCATTACACAGTTGATTTAAGTATACATCTAAACCTTTTCCATTGGAAGAAGGGAGTACTTTGATACAGTATGGATCCTTGATGATTTCAAATCATAGAATTCCTATGGTGTAGAAGAAGGCCGTTTGGCCCATCAAGTCTGCACCGACATCAATCCCACCCAGGCCCTAACCTCTTAATCCCACATATTTACCCTGCTAATCCTCCTGACACTAAGGGGCAATTTAGCGTGGCTAGCAACCTAGTCCACTTTGGATTGTGGGAGGAAACCGGAGCACTTGGAGGAAACCCACGCAGACACAGGGAGAAAGTGCAAACTCCATACAGACAGTCGCCCAAGGCCGGAATTGAACCTGGATCCCTACTGCTGTGAGGCAGCAGTGCTAACCACTGTGCCACCGTGGTTTGCTTATTTCTGTATTCTATGATTCTGTGCTTAAAGGAAGTTCAAGGCAGAAATAGGGCCACTGCATTATAATCCAGTATTTTCTGTGGATTTATCCATTATGTGAGTTATTTCACTCCCCAAGCCTAAAGCCTGTGTGTGCCATGTATCATCTCCAAACCAGGAGAGAGAGAATGGCAGGCATGTTCCCAGGTCCTCAGTCCCACTCTTAAGACAACACCTCGAAGGTATATGAAAATGGCATGAAGGTTACCTGCTAACTGCTTTCTTCCAACTTCTGCACCCCTGACTGCCGATCCTGTGATTTTGGTATGTAGAATCCCTACAGTGCAGAAGGAGGCCATTCGGCCCATCGAGTCTGCACCGACCACAATCCCACCCAGGCCCGACCCCCAGGCCCGACCCCCGCATTAACTATCCTTCTATCCTGGATGCTGTTTTTGGGAGCAGTTAGCTATGTACTATACTCTGTGGAATATATACTGTACAGTCTGAATGAATCTCAGTTCATTTCATAGAATTATAGAATCCCTACAGTGCAGAAGGAGGCCATTTGGCCCAACAAGCCTGCACTGACAAGTCCACCCAGGCCCTATCCCTGTAACCCCACATATTTACCCTGCTAAAAACCCCTGACAAGAAGGGTCAATTTAGCATGACTAATCAACCAAACCCGCACATTTTTGGAAGGAAAGTGGAGCACCCGGAGGAAACCCAGGCAGACATGGGGAGAACATGCAGACTCCGCACTGACGAGCACCCCAAGGCCCGAATCGAACTCTGGTCCCTAGCACTGTGAGGCAGCAGTGCTAACCGCTAATTGTGAAAAGATTGTATGACAATGGCAAGTTGCTGTTTCCTCCCTACTCCTCTCTCCCCATTCATCCCTCATGATCTGCTTTTTAAAATACATGTACAACTGATTCAAAACCACAGAAATCTCTATATTATTGAAAGTACAGGACAAGCATTTGGATTAACTGCTGCTGTTTCTGTGTGAATTGGACATATGGTCAGGAAGGACTCAGTCCGTTTGCTGATATGTCAACCAATATTTTGGCTACCATACATGAACTAATAGGATATCTGGTTACCAGCAAACACACTGAAATTCTGCACCTTCACAATTGCACTAAATTTCTGGAACTGCACAGCCAACATTATTTATGTGCTATATAACAGACCATTTGTAAAGCAGTCGATTTTAAGCACTATATATCAAACAAATGGAGATTCCTAGCAACTTGGACAATTTATTAATTTGTAAATCATCATTTTGGGCTAACAGCCCTGAAGGGCGAGTGCAGAAAATTGCCTATTATAATGCCTCATTTAAAAACTGCTACTTGTGGATTGAGCAGTGTTCCATCCATGATTTACAGATCCAAATTTAAAAACTAAATATCCAGTCACTGTTTTGAATTTAAAATCTAAGGTTGCCAACTATCAGCCATGCCATACTCAATCATTATGTTGAACTTGTGTCTGAGAAGTTGCTTCATAATCTTTCCACTTTAAACACAAAGGTTCCAATGCTAGAGAGTACTCAGCTTGTTTGATGCTGAGCTACATGGACTGGTAAAATTCCAGATTTAGTTCTTGGTTTATGCTGAGCTGGCTAATTTCGGGCAGAACGGCAGTAGACTACTCAGGTTTGCTTCAAATCCTTGAGGCTATTGAGAATCTGCCTGGGTTCCTCCCGTTGATCATTATCCAATCACTCATGTTAGAAAATGCACACATGTGCTTTTGAAATGAGGATAGGATTGAAATTTCTGCCAGAGATCCCAGTTTAGGCTTGAATGGAAAGAGTAAGCACTTGCTGGAGAACTACTGAATCCTGTAGCGTAAAACTCCAACATTGGTCAGTGCATCAGATGAGCGGGGGCGGGGAGGAGAGATGGAAATGACAGCCTTCAAATTTGTGAAACATGCCACCACTAAATATGGTGAAATATAAGATTGCCAAAACATTTTTGCCTTGCCCGTCCTGAAACCGTAAAATTCCACCCAAGGTCAACTGACTTTTCCATGGTCTGCCTCTCACCCGCTCTGATTCCCGTAGTGGGCTAGATGGTAAAATTCCAGCCTGAATGTTGATGTATCCTTTTAATAGGAAAACATAAATTGAAAACAGAAGTTAATTTAAATAAGGATTGCCACTATACTTAAGTGCAGACTTGTTAATAAAAAAAATGAAAATTGAGGAGAAGTATAACTTGAACAGGGTGCTTAAAAGGTTTCCAATTTTATGAAAAACATATTTTTCATACTGCTGCTCTTGGTGCTGGTATTCGGGCAGCTCAGATTGCAATCCAGGTCAGTTGGATGTTGTTAAAAGCTGTATTCATAAGGATTGCTCCTGTTCAGAACTGCCATTTACAATTATGTTGATTGTCAAATAATCCTCAGGTAAAATAAACATTTCTCGTCCTTTTGGCTAAGATCAAGTGTAGTATCGACATCCTGCACTTGGTTGAAGTCATGAGTTTTCACTAAGGTTTCATTTGAAGCAATTTTTTAAAGCGGCATCTCGGCCTGTTGGCTAAGATGCAAATGAAATCAAGCCTTGGAGAAGATGCAATGCCTGTTCCAAACAGCTTGGGTCATGTAGATCAAGCCCAAGGCAGGAAGTGCCTTGGGTGGGATTGGTGGTCTGGGTGGGATTGGTGGCCTGGGTGGGATTGTGGTCGGTGCAGACTCGATGGGCCGAATGGCCTCCTTCTGCACTGTAGGGGTTCTATGATTCTATGGTTCTATGATTCTATGAAGTGAAAGGCCTGTCTTGTCAGCCTGGATTTGGAATGTCTCACTTGCTGAGACTTTGAATTGGACTTTGATTGGATTAAATTGGATATAAACAAAAAAAAATAGTTTTTTTATAGATCACCTGTCAGTAAAAGTAATCATCTTTCATATACTTTAAAGGTAATTTTTTTTGTTGTTCCTACCAGTTACATGAGAACTGAAAGGTGGGCACGTATACCATCACCCATTTTTACAAAATCTATCAAGGGCAAAAATACTTCCGCAAGTAAATTCTTGGGTGAGCTAGCACAGTGGAGGACTGATTTGTTTCCAGAACTGGTGGAATATATTGTGCCCTGCAAGAACTATTTAAGTTCTGTGCAACTTCTAAATAAAGGATTGGATAGCACTGGCAAGATTATTATGATCCATCAGGCCAGACCCTAACAGCATAAAATACTTATTGTTTATGCCTGTCATTGCTTCGTTTGCCAAAAATCTACCCAGCTTCACCTTCATTATGTCCACCTCCATGTTCATATTAAGCAATGATTTGTTTTGGGCCTAAATGTAAACTATTATTGAATTAGTCATGAACAGTACTGTGGGCATAAATGGCCATAACCTCGGAGCTCCAAGGCATTATATTGGATGGGTACCCCAAATGTGGGCTGTGGAGTTCCCTTTGGAGGTTCACGGGTAAGGATTACATGGCAATTGTCCAGAAGTGCAAACTGGAAGCCATCCGAAAATGCAATTTAACTTGCAAACTTTGAATGGTTCAGACTGGGTTACATCAATAATTACCCAGAAAAAGTGGGAAGAATTAAAATCCCTTCCAACTTCTCTAGCTATTGCACAGACCCAGACCAACCTGCCATGGGACTCCGCCACAACGCCAAACCACCAGCGGACTCCTAGTATGGACTGCAGCTGTTCAAGAAGGCAGCTCACCACCACCACCACAAATATTGTTAGGGATAATCAATAAATGCTGGCCTAGCTGGCAATGACCACAACCCAAGAATTAATTTTTTAAAATGCATATGGTCAGCTGTATAAATGGTCGGCATAAGTACTCTGATGCCCACCACAAAACGTTTACAAAATAATATATGCTGATAATATGAAAAAAGTTGTTCTCTTCTCTCCCCTCGATCACTAAGTACAACCTATTATTAATTTAAATTTATTTAGGAGACATCATGACATTTTTACTTTCTAGCTGACATATGCTGGAATGCATTGTCTTATACATCTAACATGGAGTGCAAAACAATCTGTTTTTAAAAAAAAACAGCACCTACAGTCTCTCCCTAATTGATCCAATTGTTTACAAGCAACAGTAGTTCCTAGATTTGTCCTGGAATCGTGGCCTGAAAGGGCGAGGCAAGGTTAAACACTGCCTTAGCATTATTGAGTTCCAGACTATATGAGCAACACATCTGTTTGTGTTACAATATAGACTCTGCTGGAAATATACAGCAACTTTGCCTGCATGTGAAAAATGAAATAACTGCTGAATGGAGAAGCAGTTAAATATTTAGGTAGGAGGCATGAGACCATTCTGACAAAGAACCCCTCGTGTGATCCCTTATCACATGTACGCTCCCTGAAGGTAGATTCTTGACTCCTTGTCTGCTGAAGCTTCATCCTGAGTTGTTTTCCTGGCAGTTATTTTTGTCAATGGTGTTTGCCATTACCTTCCACTCTTGGGCAGGATGCAGAGTTAGGCCTCAATTCTACCTCGGCTGAAATGGGGATCAAACCTGTGCTTTTGTCATTGATTGCGAACCCACGTGCTAGCCACCTGAGCTATGCAGCCCCCAAAGAACTACTCCTTGTCCTTTTCTTCAAATGCTGATGGACCTACTGTTTGTTTTCAGTACATTGGGATTTTATTTCAGACACCTGGATTTCTTTTAATCATTAGCTGTAACCAAATCACAAAGTTGAGATTTTGTTTCGCAAATTTAGGACAAGTCTAGCTTAATTAATCTTTTTTTAAAAATTGTTTTCATCTGGACATAATCATCGCAAAGTTTGCATTGCACCCAAATAACCATGCTAAATTCTACCTCAAATATTAATGTAATTATTATAGATATGAATAAAATAACTTACTCCAAGAGCTCTGTGGCCATATTTTACTGTTACACAAACTAGGGTTTCATTCCCTGGAATTTAGAAGTTTTAAGAGGTGATTTGATCCAAGTTTTCAAGATCTGAAGGAAAAAAACAGGGCAAATAAAGTGAAATTATATTTCTGCTGGTTGGGAAGTCTACCACTATGGGACCTGGTCTAAAAATTAGAGCTGAACCTTTCAGGGGTTTTTGGGTGTGAAACACTTCTACACACAAAGGATGGTAGAAGTTTGGAGCTCACTTTCACTTATGGCAATTGATGCTAGATTAATTGTTTAATTTTAAATCTGACATTGATAGATTTTTGTTAATTGAAAGTGTTTATGAATATGGGGCAAAGGTAGATTTATAGAGTTAGATCACAGATCAGTAATAAACTTATTGAATGATATAGAACAGGCTCCAGGCATTAAATGGCCATTCCCTGTTTCTTTATTTCTCTTTCAAAAACTGTCAGATATGTTTTCTTTTTTAATAAGAGACTTTTCTCATTATTTAACAGTGAGCATGTCACATTTTTCTTCTTAGGCTATCCGTGTCTTGGGGCTATTAGGTGCCTTAGATCCATACAAGCACAAAGTTAATATTGGGATGATTGACCAGTCACGTGATGCTTCAGCTGTCAGTCTCTCAGAATCCAAATCAAACCAGGATTCAGGTATGGATGTATTTTGAATTAAGCATCTATTTCACAGTGAACTGATGATATGGCTGATAGTGACAGTACTGTGATGATTATTAATCAATAATCACTTCATCCTTAAAATTCTTAAAAACGTTGTCGTTTTTCAACTTTGTCACGGTAAATTGAAATATTAGTTTTTGGACCAAGCAAACACTATGATGTGTGTTCATCTTGGAGCATTCCTTGGTGTTTGTGTAATGTCATGTGGGATTAGATGTAAAGTAATAAATGTAACACTGA
Organism: Mustelus asterias; assembly: GCF_964213995.1. Lineage (NCBI taxonomy): Eukaryota > Metazoa > Chordata > Chondrichthyes > Carcharhiniformes > Triakidae > Mustelus > Mustelus asterias. The sequence goes on from NC_135822.1 coordinate 32,756,742, forward strand.
AAGCACAGGCATTTTTTAAGTGGAGCTAAACCTTGGCTCCTGATGGTTCTGCGGTGGGGGTGGGAGTTATCAGCAGGGTATGGGACCAAGAATGATTTTAGAGTCAGTAAGTACTTTCCAATATTTTTGTGGCCAAAGTTGTGCCTGAGTTGCACTTCACTCTCCATGATTGGTTATAGGAACTATTGAACCTTTACGTCGAGTATGGTTTGAATTTAGATGCATTGATATTAATTATTTTTCTGCAGGTTTCTCCTTACATTTCATCATTTTTGCAAACTGTCTATAGAAGATAAAAGTTGTACCATAAATATATACAGGAGGAAAATGCCATCAGTGCATCTGAGACTCTTTGAGGAAGCTTTATGCTTCAATTCTCAGCTGTCATCCATAACATCTGTGCAATGTTCTTTAATGGGCATGCTAACTTTTTTTTAAATTTTGTTCAATTTTTCAGGGCATGTTTTAGCATATACTGACAGTGCTGACTGTCTTTATGAAGCTGCTGTCATTTTAAACAAAATGTTAAATTCTTAACCCTTTTGAATAGAAATTGCAACTTGGTGTACAATTAATCTGGTCTAGATAGTCATCTCTTGACCAGCTGTCTCTGGTCAAGACATTATTGATGCTGCAAGGTTACATAATAGTTCTATTTTATGTTCTGGAACTGAGAGCTTCCCTCTCACTTTTTCTCCTTTATTTGATATGTTTCTCATTTTTCCCCTTTGTTGAGCCTATTTGTCCTTTTTAGTTTAATGAACAATGTGTTTGATAAATTTTACATTTTATCAAAAAATGCAGTTATTCAGACAACATAGTTCTCCAATTCCTCAGCATATGTAAACATAACTAATTAGGGCTGTTTAATTACAAGAGGATATTCAGTTGAGCTCAAAGGTCTTCATTCATGAAACGCAGCAGAAGCCATTAAATAGCATCATGTGCAGGACCTCTGGCAAATTGCTCCCCGTCCAATACCATATATATTTTGCAATCTGCACTGAATACAATAAACAGCATTACAATTGAGCAAGAATTGCAATTAAAAGGCATTGTGCTGAACTGGTTGCATTAAGAGATTTAAGTTTTCACTTCGTCAATTTAGCTTGACCTATTTAAAGTATAGGAATTATGATCAGACAATTGGAGTTTCTGTAGTTCTGTGTGAAGATTTATGCAGGGAACTGTTTGAAGTTAAATTGAGTTATTTAAGTTTTTTTTCAATTTAAGAAAACCTTCAAGATAACGAGGCATTTTATATGAAACACCAAACTCTTAATTACAGTTATTGAACAATTAAACTGTTCATTATGAAGGTCAGTTTTGTTGATTGGATCCATTAATATAAACTGCTGAACTGAAACGTATTTGTCTTCCTTTCTGGAATCAAAGTGGGCAGATTGCTTGTGAGGATTGCTATATATTATGGAGATCAGAGAGAAATGAAGGCAAACTCTTAATATAGATTCTATGTAAACTGGAATAAGTCAATTTAATTGACCGTTTCTCCTTCCATATAGTGCAACTTCCAAATTGCTTTCTTCTTGAATGTTTCGTTTATCTGTAGATCATAATTATCTGCTTGCATCATTTTTTGTGATGTAAAGGGGCAATCAAAATGGTGGGGAAAATCTAATTGCTTTGGAACTTTTGACCAGAGGAAGAGCTCACAAGAAGGAAATAAACATTGTGGCTAAATTGAATGACAGGTGATCCATATATTTTATGACGCATGCTGCACTGCACAGCTGAGTATAAATGCCTTATGCTGACCTTATCTGACTTCACGTAGACTGGATGTGCCCTTTTAATGCACACCTCTTCATCTATGTGCACTTCAGGAAATCAAGCGTGACCTTGACTATTAAAATATAATGATGTAGGGTACAACTTTACACCCTGGTTTATTAACATTAAAGCAGTCACATCAGATGTGGTATGTTAGGATAGTGGAATATGTGGAAATGTTTAAATGTCGTTTTACTAAGGATTATTGATTGACTAGAAACATAAAATATTTGAAAGAATTAATTTTGTGAGCAAGTGCACGTTTGCTGCTTTGGGAAGGAGTTCTGAATATGGTTTGTGGTCACAGTGTTAAATATTCTGTTAATCCCCTGTCAAAATACCACACTATAATGAGTAAGTTCAGCTGACTCGAGGCTGAGAGATTTTTAATCAGTAAGGGAATCAAGGGCTATGGGGATAAGGTGGGAAAATTGAGTTGAGGATCATCATGTCAGATCATTGAATGGCAAAGCAGATTGATGAGCCGAATGACCTACTGCTGCTCCTACATCATATGGACTCCATGGCTGTATAAGAATTAGTTCTCTCCAATCATAGAGAGTTTGGTTTAAAACTGTTGCTTTCCAATTATGGTAATATTATTGTCACCCCAATGATTTTGGTCAAATTTTCTCTTGACACTTTTTCAGAACTAGCTATTAAGAAGGAATAATTCACCTTATTTGTTCCAGTGATACTGATATACAACTAATTAAGACACTTTATCTAGAGTTGTTAATTTTTGTTTTGGTTCTCACATGCAGCTGTTTTAGGGAACATATATATGGTAATGCAACCTTTACCCTAGTTTTTGGTTTGAATTCTCTGAATTCCAAATTAATAGCATGTCTATACAATTAAGCTTAACTGCGCTGATCTGTTTGAATTTTATTCTATTACGGAAGACAAAGTATGCACTCATCATAAATGTGCTAGATATGTCATTGCTTACAAATATATATTCTCCAAAGATTAGTTCCTGATAAGAGAGACCCCACTTATATTTCCTCTCCTGAAGCACAGACTATGATCATGTGGAAGCTTACAGATTACAGGCAATTAAGAATGAACCTGTTGTTATGCAACTGGAGACGTGTATAATTCTTTCTGGGTTAAGACACAGATTCCTTTCCCAAAAGGATGCAAGTGAACCAGCTGAGTTTCTAGGATAGTCTGACTATTTCGTGGTCGCTTGTTCTTGTGGTTAGGTTACACTAGCTGGTGTAGTTCCAAATTCCAACAAAAATCCCCTTTATCAACTGTGGCCTACTCTGGATGAACCAAATGGCCTCCTTCTATACAGTACAATTCTATGATTCTGTGTTGTAACAGTTGTTCGGTACACTGCTCATTCATCCCCATACTGTAATTCCTGTTTCGATTGAACTAGGGTGTTAAGACTTACCTCAAGAAGGCATTGCAGTATAAACAGCTGGGCTGTGGTCAGTGATATATGGTTCTGGTCCAAATCAAAAATGTGTCGTGTTCTAATTTTCAATATCCATCAGGAATGCCTCATCTACACTGTTAACCCTGTTAATTTTTATATTCTTGATTGTAGCTGACTACAGCACTAGTGAAATGTTGGTGAATATGGGGAATTTACCATTGGATGAGTTCTACCCAGCTGTTGCCGTGGTAACCCTCATGCGTATCCTGCGAGACACATCGCTTTCAAATCACCACACAATGGTTGTCCAGGCAGTCACCTTTATTTTCAAATCTCTGGGTTTAAAGTGTGTCCAGTTCCTGCCTCAAGTCATGCCCACGTTCCTGAATGTCATTCGAGTCTGTGATGCCAATACTCGAGAGGTAGGTTTAGTATAGACCAGAATGAGTAGCTAATCTGTAAAAATGTAACTTTAAAAAATATTCATACTAGTGCAAGAGGGTTGTATTTGAGCTTACTTGGAACTTGAGGAACAATTTTACTTTTTAAGCACTACAACAGATTTGAGAGCCAAAGAATGGAATCTCCTTGTATTATGACAAATGTAACAATACAGTGATATCCAAACATTACACAGATATTTTGTGAAATGCATGATCATTAAATTCATGATGGTGAAAGGCCTATGTCAGGCAGCTGGGCTGTGGAGACAAATGAGGTGTTATTTCAAACCTGTCTTGTGATCTTGTGGCTTCCACAGTATGGAAATTGTGTTAGCATTCTGAGTGGTTGAGGTCAAATGGGCCAAATCAATTTTTGGTTTTATATTTCTTCACAGGATTCGGCATACCCGGTTTAATCTGGGAATGGTTGTATAGGACAATTACTAGACGTTTAACAATGCTCCCTTCCCACCATCAACCTTTTGTCAGCCAAGTCACCTCAGTGAGAGCAGAGTGGAGAATAATTTGAGGGGAACACAGGATTAGCTTTTTAATGTCTGCACTCCTTATTTTAATTGGCCCTTGAACTACATCCCTGATACATAGCAGCAGTTGCATACCTGCATTTGTCAAAAGTAATGACCTGTGATGACTGTCATGCTATGGTGTTATGCTTAAAATGGCAGATTTTCTTTTACCATGCAAAAGAAATGCTGCTGCGTTATAACTAAGAGAAATCTCCACCTTATTTGAACTCTAGGAGATGATTTACTGTGTTCTTTACTAATATAAATAAATGTCACTTTTAAAGCTAACATAAAGGCATGCTAGTAAAAAATCTAAATATTGCAAAATCTGCAAATAGACCACAAGTATCTCAACATCTGAAAAAAGCAAGAAAGTTAGTTGTGGGTGTACTGTTTACCAAATTCCAGTGGGCCTTCACTGTATTTCATCATTTTTTAAAATAAAAATGATTTAACTTCTCTATTCTGGGGGCTGGATTGGTTTTAGAATTCATTAAAACAAATTATGTATCTTTAGATCATAGTTAAAATCTTTGATGTGGATAAATTATGGGTTGGTTTTGCAAGCTTGCCAGTAATGTTGTCATTAGTTTAATTTAAACCATGCTGGATAAAGTTCTGATGGGTCCCAGGTCTGTAATTCAACACATTTGAAACAGGCAATCAGCTGGGACTGAGTTTAAGACTTAAAAGTAGAATGTATTCATAGAAGGTTATGAGCAAAGCAGGTTATTACTAAACCATGTGCATAATTGTATATTTCCTTTTGTCAGTTCTTGTTCCAGCAGCTGGGAATGCTCGTTTCATTTGTGAAAATTCACATCCGACCCTATATGGATGACATATTTGCCTTGATAAAAGTGAGTATTGCAATTGCTTTAACGGTTTGGGTGCACCCTCCACCTTGATACTATTGGTCTCCCCTTGATTCTTATTGACTTTGATTTTGAGATTGTGAGCTGAGCGTCTCTTTTTTTTTTAATGCCTGAACCTCCGTGGATTTCATATACAATTATCTTTGTTGTTTCCCACAATCCTTTGAGCAATCAGTTTCTAACTCTGTTATATTCAAAGTAAACAATTTTGGTGCTCCCCTGATCTTTGGATCTCTTAGACCAAGAATGTTGCAGGCTTAAACCTTATTCTTTTTGTGTCAACCAATCACACTGCCACTCAAACAACGAGGAAATATTGAATTTCCTTTACATGATTGCTGGAAATGTACAGATGTTACCTTGGCTGAGAGTAGGATGAGGCTTAACTGGTTTGTATCAAGAATATGCAATGCTTTTTATCAAGGCTCATACAAGAAAAACAGACAAATGGATGAGATACTGAAGGCACTGTGCCCCAGAGAAGGATTAAATGCATTGGGGCGATGCTTCTGATTATAAATCTCCCATTCTCTCATAGTATCAGTGTTCGATAATATTCACATGAAATAGAACTTTGAAAAATATAGCATCATGGTTCTGTGCATGAAGAATGCATTGTCTGATTTTAGTGAAAGGGCAGAAGATTCTCATTACTTCTTTGAAAACACTAACTAGCTTATCTATATGCCTGAGGTGATATAAACATTTCCTATATTGAAAAATGGGATAAAAATTGCACCCGTTTTCTTTCATTGCGTGTGCTCTTGTTCAACCCTAACGTGATGAACGTAGTTATGCTTGGAGCTTGCGGACTGTCAGTAATGAATTTGTATATTCTATTATGTTTTATATTTCGTTAGAAACAAAACTTGCTTGGGATTTCAGTTTTTGTTTGGTCTCAACTTGGAGATGTGATATGGAAAGTTTAAAACAGTAACATGGTACAGTATTTGTTGGCATCCAGCATAAACTTGACCACCTATTATTTTTATTTGAATAGCATATGAAACCTCAGGTATGCAAATGACACCACACTCATAACCATCACAAAAAAGGAAGAGCTAAAGCCTATGGCAAGCCTAGTCAAAAGATACCCTGAGTATTTTGAACCGAACATGAATATGGCTCAAAATGGCAGTGGAAAAGGAAAGATCCGTAACACTGAGATAAAGGCAGTGGGCAATTTTAACTATCTTAATTCAATGGTAAATACCATATTTACCAGGTTAAATTAGCTATGACAAGCGGCATGAAGTTTATTTATTAGTCACAAGTAGGCTTACATTAACGCTACAATGAAGTTACTGTGCAAATCCCCTAGTCGCTACATTCCAGTGCCTGTTTGGGTACACTGAGGGAGAATTTAGCATGGCCAGTTCACCTAACCAGCACGTCTTTCGGGCTATGGGAGGAAACTGACGCAGACATGGGGAGAGCTTGCAAACTACACACAGTGACCCAAGCTGGGTCCCTGGCACTGTGAGGCAGCAGTGCTAACCACTGTACCACCATCTGGAAGTCCAAAAGCATCAGCATGCAGCTGAAAAAGCATCGAGTACAGTCATTGGTGTGGAGCGTTACATTCGAGTGATGCCAGAGAGGTGAGAAGAGGATAACAGTTTTGAAATGTGGGTTTGGCGGAGGAGGATGCTCTGAATCAGCTGGATGGCCAAAAAGACAAAATAGTGGGTAAGGTCAAGAGTAGAAGTTCAGGAATTAGAAGGGTTGCAAAGTACAGTTGGGTAGAGAAGCATAGCTAAGTATGGACACTGAAGATGAAGCCCCAACAGTCTTGTACTGGCAGCAGAGAAATTGAGAGTAAGACAAGAAGAAGAAAAATCAGATGGGTGGATAATATTGAGATGAGGGAGTCTTGAAGAAAGCCAGAATAAGATGATGCCAGTGGTCTCATTAAGGCTATGGTAAGAACAATCAACAATTCTATGATTTCGTGATTCCAAAAGAGGATAGTATATGAAAACAGCATCATGATTTCCATGGGTAAATTGTAGTTAACTTCACAATGTCGGACACACCTCAGTAAATAGTCCAGGTACAACACTTACACTCTTTGTTTGAATGCTGGACGCCAGATGATTGTGGTGCAACTCCTGAAATGCTGGAAACTTACAATTGTTGTTAACCCTGCGCACTTGTTTTTAATGTAAGGTTAAGACTTAATTGCCATGATGTGCAATGCGACAATAATACAGCTCCCATATATATGTGGGGTGTATTAAGTGCAGCTCATGACGTTTAGACCTGTTTTTCAAAGCCAAGTTATACCCCTTAATAGTAGGTTAAATATTGTGGTTATGCTTTTTGCCTGTGCTTGCTCTTCCTGCACTCGTAGTGCTTCACACAATTTTATTTCTCTATGATGTGAAGTGAATGCTTTAGTTGAAGAATACCTTCAACTTTCCCTGCAATTGAACTCTATTCTTCTTTGTTGAAAGTAGTTTCTATTTTTCTAGTTGTCATATTTTTACATTGCTTTCAATGCTAATTGGTGTTCATTGAAATTCTGTCAGCCAGCATTGAGCCAAGATCTGCATAAAAGTGTGCTTTTTATATTACAAATAAGCTTCTATTATATGTGCCATGCGCTGCCATCTCTATGCTCATTATTGCAGTTTTTTGCTTTTAATTTGTTTTCTGTGGATATTTTCTTGTCACGTGGGGATATTATAGTTTCTCGTGTAGTATTATCATTGCATCCCAGGTTTGCATCACTGAAAACATGCATCAATTGTTGAGCAGCTTGGGTAGTAATAACGTTTGAGTCTTTCTGATACCAAGACATAGACATAGATTCCTACAGTGCAGACGCAGACCATTCGGCCCATTGAGTCTGCACCGACTCTTAGTCAGAGCACTTCACCCAGACCACATTCCCGTAACCCCACGTATTTACACTGTTTTAGCCTACACATCTAGGGACACAAAGGGGCGATTTAGCATGGCCAGTCAACCTAACCTGCACAACTTTGGACTGTGGGAGGAAACCTGAGCACCCAGAGGAAACCCACGCAGACACGAGGAGAATGTGCAAATTCTACACCGACAGTGACCCAAGCTGGGAATTGAACCCGGTCCCTGGCGCTGTGAGGCAGCAGTTCTAACCACTATGCCAAGAAATAAGATTACAACAGTAAATTAAAAATACTACACTTCAGTAGAATTTATTTGTAATGAATTTGACCCAAGATGAGCCAATTTCCTGTGTACTCTTTTTAAAATGCATATAAATTTAGATTGCAGCATAATTAGTTACCTTTAAATGTTTCTAGGAATATTGGACACTTAATAACCAAATGCAGAACACCATCATCCTGGTTATTGAGCAGATTGTTGTTGCTCTGGGAGGAGAGTTTAAACTTTACCTGCCACAGCTGATTCCTCACATGCTTCGTGTCTTCATGCATGACACCAGTTCTGGTCGCAGCGTCACAATCAAGGTGAGTCATTTGGAGTTTTGATAGCATAAGCTAATGGAGTTGGTCTTTTGTTACTGAAATAATCCATACCAAAGCATTCTATTCTCAACATTTTGCAGATTTTGTTTCATGCTTTGAAAGTCTTGAAAATTTATTAGGTTGCCAAACTCTGCCTGCTATTGTTCTGTAACCCAAAAATGTGTTTGAAAACTTAACAGATTTAGGAAAACTGTTAGAAGTTGACACTGATGCTTTGCAGCACATTCTCTAATAACTAATGACTCAGTTTTTCAAGTGATGCAGCATGAAAAGGTGATGACAAACAAAACAAATTACAACACGGTTGGCAGCCCACATAATAGTTAATTAAATCCGTTTGTCACTTAGTTTTAAACCCCCATTGTAATTAATTGACTGTTGGCCATAAAGAAATTAGGTAAAATAGTTCCAGTTAAAGATATTAACACCTCCATGATGCACAACCTACTCAGAATTTGTGTGGTTGTACTGGTATTGATACCAGTTCAGTCAAATTCGCTTTTCCAATAAAGTTGTTGCCAGTTTCTAACCTAGTGCATTTAAAAATATGCACTTTCTTAGAATTAGGAAGGTACTTGCTTGTCATAATCCATTATCTATTAGTCACTGGATTGGATGTTGTTTATCACACTCTTGACGACAAGGAATTGAATGTCCACTAAACTGCCTGTGTTGCCAGATTACACATGCTCTGTGTTATATGTCATCACTGGATGTCTCTCTTACTATTGAAGTTAAGGATTTGGATGAATAGTAAAATGTGTCTGCAATTCTGAGTAGTATTCCATGATGAGGGCAATTTAGCAGTTAGTTTTAATTAGTAATGCTAAGTAATTATATATTCCTGTATAATATTTTGTTTCTAAATGCATAATGCACCTAGCTAAGTGTGTTCCATTCCATTTGAAGTTATCTTTATTCAATCAGTCTTGCAGTTCAAGGCAAAATTAAAATTTAAGTGCTTTTGTTTTAAGTTTCTCTTCCTATATACTTTTTTGCAGTTACTAAATGCAATACAGCTCTTTGGAGCAAACCTGGATGATTATCTGCATCTTTTGCTTCCTCCAATTGTCAAGCTGTTTGATGGACAGGAAGTACCACTCGGACCTAGAAAGTAAGATCTATATTTTCAGTTTGATACTTTCTGTAGACCCTTCAAAAATAAGTCTTACCATCCTGCCAATAGTATCCACAATTCATTTCTTCTTTAAAAGTTGTGCAAATGCATCTTTTGAGGGTTTCACAAAAAGACATAATTACTTTAGATTTTCAGTGGATTGGTTCCTTTCAAACCTGATTTCAGCTTTGTAAAGCAAATTATCAAATCACATATTGAGAACTGCTGGAGTTGCGGCTTTGGGTTGGGTGGGTGTGAATTGGGGATGGGGGACCATCATCTCTGTTTTATATACAACAAAACCATCGATCCGTAATTTGCATCAAAATAACACCGAGGCTGATAGCAATACAGTTAAGAGTCTTTTTCACCTATACTTCCTTCTTGGGCTGATTGTTCAAACCAAACATTTGGAAGCAATGCGTAACTTGTGGAGGGATATAGTATCTGAACATAGTGAGAAATTTATTGAAAGCCGACAATGTAGTAAAATAGTAGTCCCTGTGTACATGTAGTTAGCATAGCCAAATATTCCCATGGCTAGAGGGAGGAAGGACAAAATGCTGATCATGCATCTGTCTTATTTCTTAACATATAAGGGTTGCCCTGGAGACTCTAGATCGCCTGACAGAATCTCTGGACTTCACAGACTATGCCTCGAGGATTATTCATCCAATAGTGCGAACGCTTGACTGTACTCCAGAATTGCGTCAGACTGCAATGGACACACTTTCTTCATTGGTATTTCAACTTGGAAAAAAGGTGAAAGAAAATTACTTGCATATGGTTTCGTTACCATTGTAGGGTTGAATATTTATATGGTAATGTTTTAGCTCACAAAGCCATGTATGTTTCCAGTGCATTTTAGGTTCTCGGGTGTATGAATTCTGGTCTGAGGTCTGTTCCGAGGACCTGGTTACATGCAGACTCTTCACCTAAGTCTGTGATTTAAATCCAGCCCAGAGTAATGTGACAGAAGTGTTTACATTCTGGTATCTGTGAGGGCTATATATTAAATGAGTTTGGCCAATCTCAACCCAGTTGCTAATATGCATGAACCAACAGCAAAAGACTGCCCTAATTTGGCAATCTTGTTCAGAGAAATAAGAGCATTGGGTGGTGGTGGAAGGTCTGCTCTCCAAAGAACAATACAGCACAGGAACAGGCTCTTCGGCCCTCCAAGCCCGTGCCGCTCCCTGGTCCAAACTAGACCATTCTTTTGTATCCCTCCATTCCCACTCCGTTCATGTGGCTATCTAGATAAGTCTTAAACGTTCCCAGTGTGTCCGCCTCCACCACCTTGCCCGGCAGCGCATTCCAGGCCCCCACCACCCTCTGTGTAAAATATGTCCTTCTGATATCTGTGGTAAACCTCCCCCCCTTCACCTTGAACCTATGACCCCTCGTGAACGTCACCACCGACCTGGGGAAAAGCTTCCCACCGTTCACCCTATCTATGCCTTTCATAATTTTATTCACCTCTATTAAGTCTCCCCTCATCCTCCGTCTTTCCAGGGAGAACAACCCCAGTTTACCCAATCTTTCCTCATAACTAAGCCCCTCCATAGCAGGCAACATCCTGGTAAACCTCCTCTGTACTCTCTCCAAAGCCTCCACGTCCTTCTGGTAGTGTGGCGACCAGAACTGGACGCAGTATTCCAAATGCGGCCGAACCAACGTTCTATACATCTGCAACATCAGACCCCAACTTTTATACTCTATGCCCCGTCCTATAAAGGCAAGCATGCCATATGCCTTCTTCACCACCACCTCCACCTGTGACGTCACCTTCAAGGATCTGTGGACTTGCACACCCAGGTCCCTCTGCGTATCTACACCCTTTATGGTTCTGTCATTTATCGTATAGCTCCTCTCTACATTATTTCTACCAAAATGCATCACTTCGCATTTATCTGGATTGAACTCCATCTGCCATTTCTTTGCCCAAATTTCCAGCCTATCTATATCCTTCTGTAGCTTCTGACAATGCTCCTCACTATCTGCAAGTCCTGCCAATTTTGTGTTGTCCGCAAACTTACTGATCACCCCAGTTACACCTTCTTCCAGATCGTTTATATAAATCACAAACAGCAGAGGTCCCAATACAGAGCCCTGCGGAACACCACTAGTCACAGGCCTCCAGCCGGAAAAAGACCCTTCCACTACCACCCTCTGTCTTCTGTGACCAAGCCAGTTCTCCACCCATCTAGCCACCTCCCCCTTTATCCCATGAGATCCAACCTTTTTCACCAGCCTACCATGAGGGACTTTGTCAAACGCTTTACTAAAGTCCATATAGACGACATCCACGGCCCTTCCCTCGTCAACCATTCTGGTCACTTCTTCAAAAAACTCCACCAGGTTAGTGAGGCATGACCTCCCTCTCACAAAACCATGCTGACTATCGTTAATGAGTTTATTCCTTTCTAAATGCGCATACCTCATATCTCTAAGAATCCTCTCCCAACAACCTCCCCACCACGGACGTCAAGCTCCCCGACCTATAATTACCCGGGTTATCCTTCCTACCCTTCTTAAATAACGGGACCACATTAGCTATCCTCCAATCCTCTGGGACCTCACCTGCGTCCAGTGATGAGACAAAGATTTGCGTCAGAGGCCCAGCGATTTCATCTTTGAGCAGACAGGAGGCCATTCGGCCCATCAAGTCTGCACCGACCACAATCCCATCCAGGCCCTATTCCCGTAACCTCACACATTTACCCTGCTAACTCCCTGACACTCGGGTCAATTTAGCATGGCCAAGCAACCTAACCTGCACATCTTGGGAGTATGGGAGGAAACCGGAGTACCCGGAGGAAACCCACGCAGATACTGGGAGAATGTGCAAACTCTACAAGTGACCCGAGGCTGGAATTGAACCCGGGTCCCTGGCACTGTGAGGCAACAGTACTAACCACTGTGCCATTGTGTTGCCCTAAGAAAGAAGCCAATTGGCCCATCGAGCCTGCACCGAAAACAATCCCACCCAGGCTCTATCCATGTATCCCTACATATTTACCCTACAAATCCCTCTGGCACTAAGGGGCAATCCACCTTACCTGCACATTTTTGGACTGTGGGAAGAAACCGGAGCAACCGGAGGAAACCCATGCAGACACTGGGAGTATGTGCAAACTCCACACAGACACTCATCCAAGGCCAGAGTTGAACCCGGGTCCCTGGTACTGTGAGGCAGCAGTGCTAACCACTGCCATCTCGGGCTCAAATTTTGCGTCTTCTGTAGTTCAGGACACCTGGACATGTTGCTGCAGTTGTACACTGAAACCCACTTTTATTATTATGATGACAAAATGAAGAATCACAAACTCAACTCGAGTTATGCTTAACTCGACACTAGTGCTTATTGCTCAGTATTTCGGTAATATGTCCTATTCTGTTGCAGTAATGTCCCTTGTTTGGAAGAGAACAAATCTCAAAAAAAGGAAACTATAATTATCAAGCAATTGGGTATTCAACTTGACCACTGAAATTCGGGTTCACTCTGTGCTGTGTGATCATAGTGCCAAAGGTTAACAAAGCAGGCTAGTCTATCAGCTAAAACAAATCATTGCGGTGGCAGAACATCTCAGGATATGATCTGCCAATCTGTGAAATCTCGTTTTCTGTCTTTGGCCTGTTTGTACTCCCAACATCTTATTTGCCTTTGAATTTCCCTATTTGAAGTTGAATATTTCATATGGGCTTGAGCCAAGAGTTGCTGATCATAATTTAGAAATATTTTAATTGATACATAGTTGGAGGTGGAATGAAAGACTATTAATGTTGTTACTTATAAATGCTATCCTCATCACCACCAGAATCTGCATTTATATATGACCTAAGTGTCTATAGAAGAACAATGAATGGTAGGTTTAGATCTAAATATTGTACGTTAGTAGGCAGGAAGGAGTGACTAAATTGTAATCTAATCAGGCATTCAAATACTCTCCTAACTACACACGAGCATCTTGCATAGGTTATAAATGTCACTGAATTCCCCTCCTCCCTCCCACATTAGATTAACAACCTTGAAATCATTCCATTTTATTACTGATTATGTGGAATGGAAGTTGATTAAATGTTGCCAAAATTTAAAGCTGCTGGTTTTGGCTGTGGTTCTGTCTCTGGAAGGACTTGAGGTGTGTTTCCTTTCAGTCACTGGCAATTTTTAGGATGGCACTAAGAGTGTTTTATACGCTTCTAACTAAAAATTCAAAAGATAAATGGCAGATGCTGTGCTTTGATACAGCCCATCGTGTGCTGCGGTTTTCTGTAATAGTCTGAGGGCTGAGAGTAGGAACTTGAGGTAACCATAGAAAGGCACTAAATGTTGTGATGGCAGTCGTGTAGATTTACAGAGCGATAATGTGGTATGCATTTCAAAATAATTGTCTTGTATAAACCCCACACAATGTGTTCTGTATGCTTTTTAATGGTTCAGAAATACAGCTTAATTGTTCTGTCAAGTACAATTGGCACAGTTAAATCTGTCACAGAATGATAAATACTTCATCAACACTCATGATTACCTCTGAAGGCCAGCTATGTTGTGATTTTTTTTTTAAAATGCTGGTTTTATTAGTTTATTTTAAGGTTTTCTGTTGTCAGCACTGCGGTTTTTCTAATTTGGTGAAAAATTGCTTCTTGTCCTGATTTTGGATTTTCTGAGTGAGCACTGGATGCAATAACACAATAAGAACAATATTGGGCCTGGTTATCTAGCATGAGTCAATTAGACTTATTTGGGACACTTGAGGATGGAAAGAAAATGCTTCAAATCCTGAGAATGGATCCCTTCTACACTTTCTCCATTGACTTGATATTCATACTAAGAGTATCCCAACTTGCCACATTTTCCTTTTTAAATAGAATTGTACTGAGAGAAAAGTATTCTAAATTAACTACATTGCTTGTATACAACAAAAACTGAAATTAGATCAGTTGTATATAAAGGTCGGTGCAAGATGTTGATAGTATTTATCATTTTAGTTTTACTGTTGATATTAACATAACAGAAACTGAAAATGCTGGAAAATCTCAGCAGATCTGACACCATCTGTGGAGAAGGAATTGCTCTATTTTCTCTCCACAGATGCTGTCAGACCGACTGAGATTATTTTTCAGCAATTTTTGTTTTTGTTTCGGATTCCAGCATCCGCAGTATTTTGCTTTTATCTCACTGTTGATATTGACGAGAGAGAAGGAATTAAACAATTGAATGGTTGAGGGGGTGAGGTGGTTGATTTTGATTTGATTTATTATTGTCACGTATTAGTATACAGTGAAAAGTATTGTTTCCTGCATGCTATACAGACAAAGCATAACGTTCATAGTGAAGGAAAGGAGAGGGTGCAGAATATAGTGTCATAGCTAGGGTGTAGAGAAAGGTCAACTTAATGGGAGGTAGGTCCATTCAAAAGTCCGATGGCAGCAGGGAAGAAGCTGTTCACGAGTTGGTTGGTACGTCACCTCAGACTTTTGTACTTTTTCCTGATGGAAGAAGGTGGAAGAGAGAATGTCTGGGGTGCGTGGGGTCCTTAATTATGCTGGCTGCTTTGCCGAGGCAGTGGGAAGTGTAAACAGAGTAAATGGATGGGAGACTTGTTTGCATGATGGACTGGGCTACATTCATAACCTTTTGTAGCTTCTTGCAGTTGAGGTGGATAGTAGGGTAGGGTGGCAGTAGGGTCAAGTTAGGAGGATAGTGGAATGGGGAGTTGGAAGGTTAGTGGGATGGAGTTGGTTGGGTGGGTGATTGAGGGTGGTCGGGACTCATTCGGGGTATAGGGGGGTGATCAGGTTGGGTCAGGTAGATAGTTTTGGGGATGGGGGTGTTTAGTGTGAGTGATTCAGATCAGATGTGTAATTACCCAGATATTAGACCAGGTTTTAATTTGTTCTACATTTGCTGGGTAACTATCCAGGCAAGTACAAGGGAACTATCCCACATCTCTGACTCTAACTCAGGGTTGGAGTTTTCAGAGTATCCTCTGGAGCAGAGGAACTGCCCATCGCAAATTAAAACTTCGCGGGCAGTTCCCATGTAGATAAGTGTGTCTTCCATAGAACTGGCGCAGAGTCCTGACACCCATCTTAGTCAGGCGTCCGGTTTCTGGAGGCCGGAAGATTTGGATCTATATGCCAAAATGCATTTGAGATTTCCTGATATGATTCTGCAAGTTAATTATGGAATGTGATTCATTCCCCAGCATTAATATTTTTACATTAATCTCCAAAAATGCATATGTATGGAAACAAATAAGTTTCCTTTTGGTTTGTAATACCTTTCTCCAGTTGTGCTTCATTTATTTTTTTTATTAGTGTCACAAGTAGGCTTACATTAACACTGCAATGAAGTTACTGTGAAAATCCCCTAGTCGCCACACTCCAGTGCCTGTTCGGGTACATTGAGGGAGAATATAGCAATGCCAATGTATCTAACCAGAACGTCTTTTGGACTGTGAGAGAAAACAGAGAACCCGGAGCAGTTGATGGCTTTAGGCTGATGCTAGTAATGTACAGAAAATAGTAACATAATCACGTCAAGAAATGCCTACATATTGCTGATCAGGTTTGCATTTAGTTAGGTGAATTCTTTCATTGTTTGCATGTCAGTATGTGAGCAATGGAAACACTTCCAAATTATGTGTGAAGCAGCCAATGATGACTTCAGCTGGCTATTTTAGAAACTCCTGTCATTAATCTGACAGAACATGTAATCATGGACGAGGTTCCATTGAAAACCCAGAGCAGCAATGGTGTGCATCTGGATACAGACTGAGCCAAACACATGTTAATTCATGGCCTCAGTTGGTTAATGTTGAACTCTAGAGATGAGCATGTTTTATGTTAAACTTTTTATCAGTTTAAAACTCATGTCTTCTTGAATGTTAGGTTGCTAATCTGTTAGGGAATCCATTCAAGGCTGTTTATTTTGGAATTGCTATTGCTTTGTTTGGCTACTCAGTGAATAAAAATAAAGTGCACCCCCATAAGGGCTAATTGCAGCTTATGTCTTCAAGCCACACTGCAAAGCTTAAGCTATATCCTAGGTTGATTTTCCATGCGGTTTTATTGGAGATATTGGGTGGGATCTTACTGAGCCTGTAAGAGAGGGCAAGAGGTGACTAATCAGGTTCTCGCCTTTCATGATCTTGGTCGGTCCCATTCGGCGGGATGTAATCATCCGGGCTCACTTACCTTGGTCCTCTCGCCGATCGAGTTCCTCACCGGCGAGGGTCACCGATGTTTCCCACCAATGGGGGCCAGATGTGATAGCTCCGCCAGTGGGACTGGAGGACATTGAAGTCCCTTGGGGGGAATGGGGCTAGGCAGTGCCCATGCAGTGGTGGCACCCTGGCACTACCGACCTGGCGCTGGGCAGGGTGTGAGGGGCTGGGCCTAATGGGGTGGAGCCTGAGGGGGGAGGGCAGGGACTTTGATGCACAGCTCACCTGATTCACACTGCCATGGGAAAGGATGCAGAGGGAGCCATTTTTGAGACAAGCCTCCCTTCAAGCCAATGAATATCATGGACGTACAACAGTTTCTATGTGGTCAGCAGAGAGAAGAGGTTGTTAGGCTTTGCAAACCGCCACAACCAGATGTGGGAGGGACATTCTGTCATGTTGCTGAGAGGCATCCTGCAGCCAGAGGATTCTGGGAGATTCATCCTGATTTGGCCAGAGGCGAAGAATCAGCAAGACAGGCTTTACTGTTGGTGGTGCATTTAGGAAACTTACCGAAGATTAAGGAAAGCGCCGAGTGATAGTCATTCAAATTTACCATTCTGGTTAACGTGGAGCCACTGGAAGCTGGGAGCACCTGTTTGCTGTAAGGACTGTATTTCTGTTATGAGTGTGATGTGTGATGAGTATGAAGGAGGGAACTTCCCTTTCTGTAGTTTAAAGTAGAAGTTGCCTACAAATAGGAAATGGTGTGTCGTCAATATTGCTTTTAGTCATTTGTTACAGTAAAATTGTTAAACTATGAAATCCCATGTCATCCTTGCTGCTATTTCTAGGAAGTTTGAATTTGTTTTTAAACATTATCAGTTTCTACTGGGATTGTAACACAACAAAATGATGATTTCTGCACTTTAAAATATTACATTGTATGGAAGATACTCAAGTTTTGCAGTCTCAAAAAAAGTTATTCTGAAAAACAATATGTACAAATTGTGATTAATTGGTATAAATGAGGCATAAAGTTGTAGTCTATCATTCAACAGGAATCTTTGAACACTTAAGATATTTTCTCCTTTATTGTTACCTTGCCTTGCAAGTTCTGGGTTCTGCATTACTGTACAGAAACATGCCTGTAATGTATTACCATGAAGCGTAGTTGGGGCCAGAATGCTGGATTCATTTAAAACAGGAATAGGTGCTTAAATGGGAAGATATTGGAGTTTATATTTCAATCCAAAACCAAGATTTTGTTTTCTAAATGGAAAAGTTGAGCTGTATCTTCTTTTGTATTCTTCTGTAATATACAGGGGAGAAAAAAAACAAACTTGTGTTTATGTAGCATCTTTAATAACTTCAGGAAATCCCAAAGTGCTTAAGAGATGATTAACTTTTGAAGTATATGTACTATTCCCCGGTACTCAAACGTAGCCGCCAGTTGCATGCAGCAATCAGATTGGTGTTAGATAAGGGATGAATGTCGGCTATGATACTGGGAAAATTCCCAGCCCTTTGTTTTTGGAAAAAATGTTATGAGATTTTTTTGCATCCAAATGGGCAAACAAGGTATTTTTTTTACATAAACAAGGTATTTTTTAACATTTCATCTGGAAAAGGAGACCTCTGGTTGTCCAGCATTTTGTCAGTTCTGCATTGAAGTGTCAGTCTAGATTGTGCTCAAGTTTCAAGTGGGGCTTGGACCCAGGAACTTTCTAACTCTGAAGCAAGACTTACCACTGAGTCAAGGCTGATACTGCAGAACCTCATTATACATGATATAAAATGTTATTTTGTTAATGCTCCCTAGTAAAATACTTCATTGCTATATTTTGAGCAAAAGTTGACAACTATTGTGACTGACTGTGCCTGTATTAAAACAAATTAAAGCAGTTGTTTTTAATTCTAAAGGCACTGTTTGATCTATTTTTCAGTATCAAATATTTATTCCGATGGTGAACAAGGTGATGATGCGCCACAGAATAAGCCACCAGCGATACGATGTGTTAATATGTCGTATTGTAAAGGTCAGTGTAACTTCAATATTTATTTTTAAGTTTCAAAGTGCAGCACTATACTAAGACTATTTTGTTTTCAATGTTACACAATTTCCTTCCCTGATCCTTCCTTTGTTTCTACTTCTTTTAAAACGTGCATTATTTAATCTCTGCTTTAGCTTATTATCATGGTGATTCTAAAGTCTGCACGTGGAGCAATTGGTATCCTGTAGTATATGGCATTACCCAAGTTTCTCATTCATCGTGAATGATGATGTGACATGTTTTATGTGTGTATAAACAACAGTTAAAAATGCATTTTCTTTTTAGTATTAGATAGTAATGGTGAAAGAGTTTCCTCATTTACCATTTGTAGAAATATTGTAAAGCAGTCATGATTTCATTATGAACAGGAAATGGACTAAATTCACCACCTTCCCCAGATAGTCTTTTACAGTGATGGCCTAAACAAAAGACAACTTATTGAGGCGACTTATCTGTAATTCCTGCTCTATGGTAACTTAGATTCATCAAGTGAGTGCAGATACATATTGACTGGAAAGCAGTGACAACTGACAGAGGATTTCACAAATGACTGCTGCAAATTTTATTGAGTAGCATAATAGTCTCAATTTTATTATTGGTAAATATAGGAAGATCTGAACGCTGTATATTGCTGGTCACCATTATTATTATATTATTATTTATCACCATTTTGGAGCTCCTGCATGGGATTCTAAACATATAAATAAATGTAGGTTTTTTGAATGCATTCTTGATTCATAGCTGTCATAATTAGAGCAAAAAATAATTAGCATGATGTGGTCCATTAAATCGAAAATGGGAATATATCGCAAACGCTCCACATTGCTTCATAAACTCATCAAGTATGAACCTTAGGTTGTTACATGACTGATGTTTGAAGTCATATCAAGATTGATGATGTGGCTAATGGGGAGAAATCTGTACCAACAGATTTGTCACAGAGTTTAATTTGATTTGGAAGCCTCTTGACCACCTACACTCGCATGTAAGGAGTATGACTGACTACTCACCACTTGTCTAGAGGTTGCAACTGCAGTAATATCACAAAACTTTGCTTGATTCTTGTATAGTAAAGTTCATTTGTATTAAATTGTGGCTTAATTCTTTCAGTAGATGATTTTGAATTTCTCTCTAAACGTTGACAATCTTTGAATTTTAACCATCGTGATGCTGCTTTTGGAGAGAAATATTTATTTGGTAGCATCAGGCACAATGACTTAGCTTTTGAACTTAGAATTTAACTCTAATCAAAATGAAAATATTTTGTGTTATGGCAAAATTGTTTGTTGCTTGTTTATCAAATGTAATACACTCGATGAAAATATATTTTGGCTAAATCCACATTTGTTTGTGAGGTATGATAGAGGAGGAGGTGGCATGGCTGTATCGACTGAAGATGATGTTACAGTTTTAAATAGAAAAGATGTACCAGACGGTTTTAGTACTGAATCTATTTTGCTTGAATTGAGGAACGGAGGGAGAGCTACTAAATTGTTGGGAGTTTTTATAGGGCAGTAAACGGTGGGAAGGAGATAGATGAACAAATTTGTCTATAAATTTCAAAACCGTGTAACAAAAATAGAGTTGCATTACAAGGAGACTTTAAGTACCCTAATCTCGACTTGTCCTGGGAAATGAAATAGGACAAGTGGCATATGTTACGGCAGATCATCTAGCTAACAATGACCACAACATAATTTAGTTGAAGTATTTATGGAAAGAGATCAGAAAATAAGAGAGGTAACAATGCCAGACTGGGGTAAGGTAAGGGAATTACAAAGCTAGATTGGAAAAGGTGATTGGAGGATAAAGCAGTAATGGAGCGATGGAGAGCACTCAAGGAAGAGAGTTCAGTTCCAAATTAAATGTATTCCTTTGAAGGGAAAAGGTACGAGATAAAAGCATATGTGTATGGGATGACAAAGGAAATAGAAGAAGGTTTATGACAGTGCAAGATTTGGTTGTGAGTCAGCAAGATTGTGAACTATTGAAAAAAATCTAACACAGGAGCCAAAGTGAGGTTACAAGATTAAGAGACAATATTAAATTGAACTCTGAAACATTTGATAACACTGCAAAATTGGGCTTATTAACGATCTGCGGTTTGCTTCAATTTAATTGTAAGACTTGGGTCAGTTATGATTACAGACTAAGTTGGGAGAGCTGATCTAGAGGGGATTTTCAGTTCAGACTAGCTACAGATCATGATGGGTATGAATGTGTTTTTGCAGACTTCACAGAATCTATTAAATTTATCACAAATACAAAAATGTAATATTTAACACAGTGGTATACAGTCGCAACCACTGTGGTACGCTAGCTCTCGTCCTCTGGTTGACTGCAGTGCTTGTTTCTTGATTGAAGTCGTCTTTCTTCTCTGATGCACGCTTTAAAGTTTTACAAGTCTCTATTTTATACACTCTTTCTGGATAAGTCTTAAATGATCCTAGCGTGTCTGCCTCAACCACCTTGCTTGGTAGTGCATTCCAGGCCCCCACCACCCTCTGTGTAAAATACGTCCCCCGCATATTTGTATTGAACCTTGCTCCCCTTACCTTGAACTTGTGACCCCTTGTGTTTGTCATTTCTGACCTGGGAAAAAGCTTCCAACTGTTCACCCTATCTATGCCCTTCATAATTTTATTAACTTCTATTAGGTCGCCCCTCAACCTCCGTCTTTCCAGGGAGAACAACCCTAGTTTACCCAATCTCTCCTCATAGCTAATACCCTCATACCAGGCAACATCCTGGTAAACCTTTTCGGCACTCTCTCCAATGCCTCCTTCGAGTAGTGTGGTGACCAGAACTGGACGCAGTATTCCAAATGTGGCCTAACCAACGTTCTATATAACTGCAACATCATATGCCAACTTTTATACTCTATGCCCTGTCCAATAAAGGCAAGCATGCCATATACCACCTTTTCCACCTGTGCTGCCACCTTTAAGGATCTGTGGACTTGCACAGCCAGATCCCTCTGTGTGTCTATACTCCTGATGGTTCTGCCATTTATTGTATAGCACCCCCCTGCATTAGTTCTACCAAAATGCATCACTTCGCATTTATCTGGATTAAATTCCGTCTGCCATTTCTCCACCCAATTTTCCAGCCTATCTATATCCTGCTGTATTCTCTGACAATGTTCATCACTATCCGCAACTCCAGCAATCTTCGTGTCGTCCGCAAACTTACTAATCCGACATCTTCTTCCAAATTTTATATATATATATCACAAACAGCAGAGGTCCCAGTACAGAGCCCTGCGGAACACCACTAGTCACAGACCTCCAATCAGAAAAAGACCCCTCCACTGCTACCCTCTGTCTTCTATGGCCAAGCCAGTTCTGTACCCATCTAGCTAGTTCACCTTTGATCCCGTGAGATTTAACCTTTTGCACCAGCCTGCCATGAGGGACCTTGTCAAATACTTTACTAAAATCCATGGAGACAACATCCACAGCCCTTCCCTCGTCAATCATTTTTGTCACCACCTCAAAAAACTCAACCAAATTTGTGAGGCATGACCTCCCTTGTGCAAAACCATGTTGTCTATTGCTATTGAGACTATTCAGTTCTAAATGTGTATAGATCCTATCTCTAAGAATCTTCTCCAACAATTTCCCTACCACGACGTCAAACTCACTGGCCTATAATTATCCAGGTTATCCTTGCTACACTTCTTAAATAACGGGACCGCATTTGCTATCCTCCAATCCTCTGGGACCTCACCTGTGTCAAATGAAGAAACAAAGATTTCTGTTAGAGGCCCAGCAATTTCATCTCTTGTCTCTCTCAGTAATCTAGGACAGATGCCATCTGGCTCTGGGGATTTGTCTACCTTAATGCTTCCTAAAACACCTAACACTTCCTCCCTGGTAATTGAAATTTGTTCTAACGGGTCTACACATCCCTCTGAGACACTACCAATCAACGTGTCCCTCTCCTTTGTGAATACTGATGCAAAGTTTTCATTTAGGATCTCACCTACTTCCTTGGGTTCTAAGCATAATTCCCCTCCTTTGTTCTTGAGAGGCCCGACTCTTTCTCTGACAACCCTCTTGTTCCTAACGTATGTATAAAATGCCTTGGGATTCTCCTTAATCTTATCTGCCAAGGACATTCCGTGACCCCTTTTTGCCCTTCTAACTCCCTGTTTGAGTTCTTTTCTACTTTCTCTGTATTCCTCCAGTGCTTCATCTGTTTTTAGCTGCCTGGACCTTATGTATGCCTCTTTTTTTGATTAGACCCACAATTTCTCTGGTTATGCACGGCTCTCGAAACCTACCTTTTCCTGTCCTTCCTTTTTACAGGCACATGCCTGTCCTGCACTCCTATCAACTGCCCCTTAAAAGACTCCCACATGCCAGATGTGGATTTACCCTTGAACAGCCTCTCCCCATCAACAGCCACCAAATCCTGCTAATCCGGCTGTAGTTAGCCTTCCCCCAATTCGGCACCTTACCCACAGGACAACAACACTCGTCCTTTTCCATGACTATCCGAAAGTTTACAGAATTGTGGTCACTGTTCGCCACATGTTCCCCCACTGAAACTTTGATGACCTGACCGGGCTCATTCCCCAGTACTAGGTCCAGTATAGCCCCTTCTCTAGTTGGACTATCAACATATTGTTCCAAAGAACCTTCCTGGACCCATTTTACAAATTCCTCCCCGTCCGGACCCCCAGCCCTAAGGTATTTTTAAAAGGGTGAATATATGCAAGGTCTGTTACTGCAGCACTTTGTCATATAGGGTGTATTTGCATGCTTTTATTAGGCAAAGAGTTGAAAGTTTCTCTGAGGCTGTCCACAGTTTAAAGCATTTGCAGTAAAGATGTGCCTTTATTGAATTAACCATCTTGAGATCGGTTTTCGGTATTTCATATCACTTGCAAAAAACTTCAGCTAACATTCAACTGAGTTTATCCACCAGATTTTGCAGTTATGTCACATACAAAATGTGATTTTTACAGATATACTTAAAGATATGACAATTAAGTTCTAACAGTAATCTAATTACAAAAAGAAAGCCTAATCCTACAGATCCAAATCAGAATCGTCGCAGAGGACATGGCAAAAGTATTAAAAAAGTACCTTGTTCCTGTCTTCATAAGGACAATGTATGATGCAACAGTTACATTAAAAAAGCAGAGGAAGATATGGATAAGATAAAGTTGTATTAAAAAAAATTACTGGAAATTGGCAAGTCATCTGGCTCAGTGGAATGTATCTTCAGTCACTGAAAGAAGCAAAGGTGCAAACAGGCTCATTGGGCACAGGAGTTGACACAGTAGGAAGTCTCACAACACCAGGTTAAAGTCCAACTAGTTTATTTGGCAGCACAAGTTTTCGGAGCAAGCTTTCGGTGCTCCAAAAGCTTGTGCTGCCAAATAAACCTGTTGGACTTTAACCTGGTGTTGTGAGACTTCCTACTGTGCTTACCCCAGTCCAACGCCGGCATCTCCACATCACAGGAGTTGAACCAGGGGACTGGAGAGTTGCTAATGTTTTACCACTCTTTAGAAAGGGAAAATGGATAAACCAGGAAACAACAAGCCCGCTAGCCTGACATTGGTAGTAGAGTAGTTATTGGAAACCATTATCAGTGGCAAAATAAACTTTAACTTGGAAAGGCATGAGTTAATGAAGGTGAGTCGATGTGGATTTGTTAAATGTAAATTGTGTCTGACTACTTTGACCGAATTCTTCGACAAGCTTCTCCATTTTCTCGTTGCTATGTAGTTTCTTGTAAAAATAATGTTGTTCATAAGGACTTTCAGAAGGTGTTCACCAAAATGCTGTACAGGAAATATAATGGCAGGATCAGTGACAGGATGCAAAAGGTGATAGTGGATGGATGATTTTCAGATAGGTAACTGGCTTGCAGTGGTGTTCCTCAAGGGATAGTTATGTTTCCATTCCCCTTTGGAGTTTTATAACCAGCCTAGACTATAGTGTAGAAAGCTACAGGCTTCAAAATGACAAAGACTGGATGGTGAAATGGACAGATATACAGAGGATGAAGTTCAATGAGGAGATGTGTGAAGTGATGTACTGGGGAAAATTATTCAAAAAAGAAAGTACAAAATGAATGGTACGATTTTGAAAAGTGTGGATGAACAAGGAGAATTTAAGTCCTCAAAGGTGGCAGGACAAGGTGCTAAGGTGATTTTAAAAAGCGCATGGATTTCCTGGGTTTATGAGTAGAGAGGTAGAACATGAAAACAAAGAGATCATACTGGAACTGTATAAACACCAGGAGTAATGTGGACAATTCTACACACACATTTTAGGAAAGATGTAAAGGCATTTGAAAGGACACCGAGCAGATTTACCAGGATGTTACCGCAGTTGAGAGTCTTCAATTATGAGGAGAGATTGAACAAGTTAGGAGAGTTCTCCTTGGAACAGAGAACGTTAAGAGTTAATCTGATAGTGATTTTCAAGGTGATAGGTTTTGATGTTGTAATTAGGAAAAATATATTTCATTTGGTATGGCAATCACTAGACGTCCTGGATTCATAATCATTGGGAAAAGATCCAGAAAGTGGAAGAGGAAAAATTGTTTTCCCTCCAGATTTTTCAGGATTTGCAAACGCTCTGTCCAAAAAAGTAGTGGAAGCTGATTCCATGTAAAATTTTGAAAGGGAGATGAGGAGCTAACAAGGCTACGGACAGAAAGTGGGGCTGAGAGAAAGTTTTGATGATTCGGTGATGCAGTATTCACAATTCTGTTGGTTAAGTAAATGCCTGAATACTATTTCCACTGTAATGAAAATTATTTAAAATGTGTTCGAATGTGCTCAACAGGGTTACACCTTGGCTGAAGAAGAGGAAGATCCTATCATTTTTCAACACCGCACTTCCCGAGGCAATCAGGGAGACACGCTGTCTAGTGGACCAGTGGAAACTGGTCCCATGAAGAAATTGCATGTCAGCACTACCAACTTACAGAAGGTTTGTTCACAGTTAATGAATACATTTTTGAAAAATAAAATGTGTTTGCTCTTTGTGTGTGAAAGTATGAATTTAACAATCGTCAGTCAAAGCTGCCTTTTATTCCTGCAAGTCATGGGGATATTTATCATGAGCATGTCTGTTATATATAGTATAAACAGAAATTGTTTTATTTTTTACTTGAATCTTTGATATAGTGACATTTGGTTATTTTAATTTATGAGCATCTTGAAAATGAGAGTATGAAGAATTCTTGTTGTGGAGGTATTGCCTGAATTCAAATGAAGAAAAACTTTTTGACTTGGAAGGATAATTAGAATGTGTAACTTGAAATTATTTATTCCATTTTTAATTTAATTGGATAGTTAATTTTCAGAAATTTTTATAAAGTGGTTTGTATTTCAGTTTTACATTTACTACTTGTTTTGAGCACAATGCAGATCACTGACATTTTTATCGAAGCTATTAATGGCCTTAAATTGCCTGCTGAGAACGTGGCCTGCAGCTTGAAGGTGGCTGCATGCCTATTGTTCCATTTAAAAGCTGTGTTAAAATTTAAATGTCGAACACATATTAAAACCAAGTCATTAGCAACTTGTAAATCAAATGTCACTTTTTGTTTCTAATTCTCTTGGCCCACATGTGCAGCAGTCAATATTTGTAACTATAGTAAATTTACAACACTGTGAAGTTGAAACAGGCATTAATGAAAGTGACCTTATACAACAGGCATTTGCTTAACAACAATGCAGAGTTGTTACATTCATCACTCTGCATTACCCTCCAGTCAGGCAGGCAAAATAGCTAGGTTTTTTTTGTTCCCTAAAATTGAAAGTTTTTAAAGTACAGATAGCATAGTTTTAGTTGTTGCTATAAAGTGTGTGTGATATGCAACACCTTGAGGTGGGGCCACATTGCTTACGTACAACATACGGGCCATTTCACCCCAAGTTGTCAATGCCAATGTTCCTGCTCCACACAAGCTCCTCTTCCTCCCATCTTCATCTAACTATTTTCAACATGATCTTTTTCTCTCATTTTTATTTAGCTTCCTCATAACTGCATCTATGCTATTTGCCTCAACTGCCCTTTGTGAAAGCAAGTTCCACATTCCCCAGACACCCAGGCTAATGATCTGAGAACACAAGTTCAAATCCCACTACAGCAGCTGGTGGAATATAAATTCAGTTCATAAATCTGCAATGATAAAAGAGCTAGTCTCTGTAACATTGACCATGAAACCATTGTTGATTATTGTAAAAATCCATCTCATTCACTGATGTCCTTTAGGGAAGGAAATTTGCCATTCTTACCTGGTCTGGCCTACATATTCCAAAATCTCAGCAATGTAGTTGATTCTTAACTGCCCTCTGTAATAGCCTAGATAGCCATTCTCTTGTATCAAACTGCTACAATGTTTACAGAAAGAAATGAAAGCAGACGGAGGGCCTATATCAACATAGGCACTGGAAACAACAATGGCAAGTCCAGCCCCGTTGACCCACAAAGTCCTCCTTTGTAACTTTAAAACAACCTCCGGTCCAATGCTTTGATTCGAGTGAAGTTCTGCTTGTGCCAAAAATGGGAGAGCTGTTCCATGCTAGTTGAACAGCAACCTGACAGTCATAATCATAGGATCATATCTTATAGAAAATGTCCCAGACACCACCATCACCATTTCTGGGTATGACCTGTCTCTCAGATAGGACAGACCCACCAGAGGTGTCGGCACAGTAATATACAGTCAGAAGGAGGTTGCCCTGGGACTTCTCAACATCAATTGTGAAGTCTCATGGCATCAGGTGAAACATAGGCAAGGAAATCTCCTGCTGGTTACCCCTATGCCCTCTCTCAGTTGATGAATTAGTACTCCTCCATGTCAAACACGCTTGGAGTAAACACTGAGGGTGGCAAGGGCACAGAATATACTCTGGATGGGGGACCAAGAGTGACTCAGTAGCCCAACTATTAACCAAGCTGACTGAGTCACCAAAGGACTGTTTGACTGTGTCGGCAGCAGATGGTGAGGGAACCAACAAGAGGGGAAATCCCAGTTGACCTCATCCTCATCAAAGTAAAAGCTTGGCAAAGGTGAGAATAAAAGAAGGGATGGAGTCCGAGGACATTTGAGGGGTAGAAGTATTCGGAGGTGCATAATTGTTGAATTATGATCATTGTTGAAATTTGAGATCCTTGATACCTGAAAAAAAGAATAAAAAGATTTTTAGTTCAAGTGAAGGATGAAATGGAACTGCGCTGCTGTGTCGCTGCTGCTGAAGAGAGAGGTAGAGAGCGCGCATTTGGCAGCACAAAGCGATAAATGTGGAACTCGGGATGCAGTGAGGGTACTGCTTCGAGGAATACTGAATATCTTTGAAATATCTGAAGGGTGGAACTTCAGTTGGAATTCACTTGGAATAAATTGGAGCTAGAGATAGTTACTTAGGAAAGAGGTGTGGCCACGAAGCAAGCACCTGATCAAACACTAGAAGGGAAGCAGAAAGCAATGAAAATGAATAAGTTAAAAGAGACCAAAGGGAATCTCATCAGCGAAAAGAGCAGAAGTTCTTCAAGGTTGGCATTCCTACAAGAGAAACGAATTAAACCTTCAAACGAAAGCCTGTAGATGCTGAAAATCTGAAATTAAAAAAGAAAATGCTGGCAATACTCAGTGGCTCTGGCAGCAACAGTAGACAGGCAAACAGTTGGAGAAATACTTGAAAGGGAAAAAAATTGCTGACTATTCGGAAAGCTCTTTCCAAGAGCCAAAACAAGCATGATGGGCTAAAAAGTTTTCTTTTGTGATGTAAAATTCCATGAAAATATCCACCATCCACAAGGCACAAAAAGTGTGATGGAATACTCTCCACTTGCCTGGATGAGTACAGCTCCAACGACAGTCACCAAGACAAAGCAGCCTGCTTGATCAGCACTCCATCTCTACCTTAAATATTCACTCCATCCACCACTAGTGCAGAGTGGCAACAATATGTACCATTTGCAGGATTTACTGCAGCAACTCCCCAATCCTCCTCTGACAGCACCTTCTAAACCCACAATCTTTACCAGAAGAAGAAGGGCAGCAAATGCATGGGAGCACCTCAGCTGCACATTTTCCCTCCAAGCCACACACTATCCTGACCTGGAACTGTATCGCCTCTCCTTCACTGTCACTCGGTCCAAATCCTTGAACTCCGACCCTAACAGTACTGCACTGTAGATGTGTCGAAACCACATGGATTGCAGTGGTTCAAGATGGCAGCTCACCACTATCTCTTCAAAGCAATTCAGGATTGGCAACAAATGCTTACCTTGCTCGTAATCCTCCTCCCATCCATGAACATTTTTTTTAAAAACACTTTCAATTATTGATCCTTTACCATTCCTGCTGACTCCAGTGTGATGCCACCAAAACAGATTATTCCCTTCTCTTGTTCTCAACATTTTAGTGGGACAGGTCCCACTCTCATTTCAACCTGATCCACGCTGCCTTTACTCCCAACCACCCTACCCTTTCCATGGCACCTTCCTATGCAAGCACCGAGATGCAATACCTGCTCTTTTACTTGCTCCATCGAGGGCATCAAAATTCCTTCCAGGTGAAACGATGATTTATTTGTACTTCTTTCAATTTGGTATACGGTATTCGCTGTTCACAATATAGACTATTATACATTGTGAAGTCCAAGCACAGATTTTGGATAGCTTTGCAAAGTATTTCTGTTAAATCCACAAGTGTCTTCCAGTTACCTGTCATTTTAGGTCTCCACACTCACTCTGCCCATAGACTTCTGCACTGTTTCAGTGAAACTCAAAGTAAGCTGGCGAAACAGCAACTCATCTTTCAGTTAAACACTTCTGCAGCCTTCCCTCAACATTGAATTCAACAATTTCAGATCATAACCTCTGACTCCCATTTTTTGGGATGGCAGCTGTTGTTGAAGATTCTGCCAGTTTCATTTGTACTCTAGATGCATCTTTTATCCCTTTCTCATTATCATTCACTTTTGCCTTACACTGTTGTCCAGTTTGTTATTTAATTTCCTATTTCTATCACAGACTGCCGCTTTTGTTGTTTTATTCCTTCCCCCTTTCCCTGCCTCTCTGCTTGCACAAAACCTGTTCCGTTTCTAACTTTTTCTAGTTGTGAGGAGTGGTCATCAATTTGGAATGTAAAATTTGAAATTTAAAATCTCTGCAGATACTGTCTGACCTACTGAGCATTTCCGGCATTGTCTGTTTTTTTTTAGTTGTTCAGCAACAGTAGGAATAGAAGTAGTTATTTTGGATGGTATAATTTATTATAATGCTTTGTCAATTTGTGCATGATATGTCATTCATTTGAAATGAAAATCATCGTGGTAAGTCAATATCTTGGAAAGTAGTGTTAGTCATAATATATGAATGCGTAGCACATTCATGTGACATACTCTGGTTCAGAAGTATAAGGCAGGCATGAATGCTTTAATTTAAAATTACTTCTGATGAAAGTTTTTTAAAAAAGGTTGTTTCATTAATAAACACCAGATTTGTTAATAGTACCATGGTAATAATGGCTTCATTTATACTTGCGTTGCCTCCGGTATAGTTACGCGACCTTGTGCAATGAACAGTTCCAAAAAATGTCACAAAGAAGCAATTGAATGCACTTTTGATTTATGTTCAGGCCTGGGGAGCTGCCAGAAGAGTTTCTAAAGATGACTGGATGGAATGGCTGAGACGATTAAGTGTAGAATTGCTTAAAGAATCTCCCTCACCTGCACTCCGCTCATGCTGGTCCTTGGCTCAGGCCTATAACCCTTTAGCAAGGTAAAATTCCAATCTTAGTAATTGACTGCTAATTTATAGATCACTTATCGATCATATTTTCTAATGAGCAAATATTTGGTGATCACAATGAATGTCTCTGCTAATATAACATGTGAACCATATTGGCAGAGTTCAAGAAACTGCAGCACACACCACTATATTTCAACACCCACATTCCTTGGCAGGATAAAGTACACTTGAACATTTGTTAGAAAGAGCAAAAGGTGAGGCCTGGAAGTTGAGGGTATTCAAGGGATTTTGAAAAAATAATTTCAGGAGTGCTCTTGCTTTAAACGTTTTAATTTCTTCCTTTGCCTTCAATGATCTTCGTGTGAGACGCCACCCCCAGCCACGAAGGTGTGTAGGCTAATTGGTCCCAGACCTCTGCCGCTGTCAATATATATCCAGCCCTTGGTGTTGGCAGCCAGGATGAAAGTTGGAAAGATTTGTCATTGAAATATCCCAGTGCTGAATTAGCAGAGCAGCAGCTGAAAGGAGAGCACTGGTTGAAATAAGAATGAATAGAAAAATAATTTTAACTGTGAGCACTGTCGATATAGAAACATAGAAAAACTACAGCACAAAACAGGCCCTTCGGCCCCACAAGTTGTGCCGAACATATCCCTACTTTTTAGGCCTACCTATAACCCTCCATCCTATTAAGTCCCATGTACTCGTCCAGGAGTCTCTTAAAAGACCCTATTGAGTTTGCCTCCACCACCCCTGACGGCAGCCGATTCCACTCGCCCGCCACCCTCTGTGTGAAAAATTTCCCCTGTACCTACCCCCCAGCACCTTAAACCTGTGTCCTCTCGTAGCAGCCATTTCCACCCTGAGAAAAAGCCTCTGAGAGTCCACCCGATCTATGCCTCTCAACACCTTATATACCTCTATTAGGTCTCCTCTCATCCTACGTCTCTCCAAGGAGAAAAGACCGAGCTTATGGTTGATCTGTACTCAACATCAATCCACTGATCCTTGAATCAATTGGCCCAGCAACCACAGCCTTTTAGAATCTCTACAGTACAGAAGGAGGCCATTTGGCCCATCGGGTCTACACTAACTCCCTGATACAGCATCCAACTCAGCCCCTATCTGTGTAACCCCAAGTATTTATCCCACTAATCCCCCTAACCTACACATCTTGGGACACTAAGGGGCAATTCATCATGGCCAATCCACCTAACCTGCACATCTTTGGAGTGTGGGAGAAAACCAGAGCACCCGGAGGAAACCCACACAGACATGGGGAGAAAGTACAAACTCCACACAGACAGTGACCCAAGGCCAGAATTGAATTGTGAGGCAGCAGTGCTAACCACCGTTCCACCGTGTCGCCCTACAATACAAAATGTCCCAAGGTGATTCACAATGTGAGGATATAGATGCTGAAATTGTGGTGTGGTTGAGTTAGGAACTTTATGCTTGTACCTTTCACTCTAAATAAATGCATGCATCATCCTTCATCAATCTCTCTCCAGCATATAACTTCCTTAATGTCTTTGAGGCTTTTTAAAGTTTTTGTGACGAGTATGAAGGTTTTCGCAAGGGGTTGTGGTTAGACAGGTATAAAGGGAAAAATGTTTTGGTGGATTGCTGCTATGTAATGTCCATCCGCGTCTTGCTTGAGAGAGGTGGTGTTTTTTCACAATTGAATGAATGAAATGCCAAAACATGTTAGCATACATAACAACAGTCCCCAAACTCCAAATTTTAATTAAATATTGTTGAGCACTTTTTAATAGATTTATTGGTATAGGATATATATAATTTCAAATATTTCATTATTTGTTACAATTCCAAGTTGGAACCCTCGGGTGAATTAAATTAGTGTTAATTCTGACGAAGAATTCTGATTTGTGGACATTCTGTTTGATGAATTAATTTGCCTAAATACAGCGCCAATGATCTTCAATTTTTCCTCAAGGTTTCGAGATTTTCATTGCTGCTAGTGGTTTGAGATCAAATGAAGATCAGATTAAACCTGGCTGTGAAGCCCCCATTCATAGTTGAATAAATTGCTAGCATTTGTTTAGATTTATACTTCCCTAAAAGGCTGTTTCTCAAATTTCAAAGGGTATGCAGCACTCATAGTAACAGAAATAAGGTGACCATAAATAAATCTGCTTGAATGAAGCCAACAGTTACCATTTCTGATGATCTTTCACTTGTTCTCTACTCTGCATGAATAAACATTGTGCACCTAAAGTCTCTTTCATGTCTAAACAGGCAAGTGATTTGTTTATCTATCTATTTTCTAAAACCTTTGACTTTTTTTTAATGCAGAGACCTGTTTAATGCAGCTTTCCTATCCTGTTGGTCAGAACTGCATGAAGCACAACAAGATGAGTTGATCAGAAGTATTGAGCAGGCTCTAACTTCTCAAGACATTGCCGAGGTCACACAGACACTGTTGAACCTGGCAGAATTCATGGAGCACAGTGACAAGGTAAAAGAGAGGCTAAATTTGACACTGTCAAATTATGAAAATGTTGACCTTTTACCAAAATAGTTTGACATGTTTCACACAAAATGCCTTCCAACTGCCAGACATTTGTACCAAACCTAATTAACAGGTTCCACATATACGCTGACAACACCAAACTCTATATCACCAGAACCTCTCTCAACTCTTCAATGTCTGTAAATTGTCAGACTGCTTATCTGACCGATATCCAATATTGGATGAGCAGAAATTCCTTCCAACTAAATACTGGGAAGCCGGAAGCCATTGTCTTTCGTCTCTGCCACAAATCCCATTCCCGAGCAACTGACTTTATCCTGCTCCCTAGAAACCACTTGAGATTGAACCAAATTCTTCGCAACCTTGGCGTTGTGTTTGATCCAGAGATAATCTTCCGACCACGTATCTGCAACATCAATAGAACCACTTATTTCCACCATGATAAGATGGCTTGACTCCATCCATGCCTCACCTCATCTGCTGCTGACACCCTCACTATGCCTTTGTTATTCCTGCAACCTCATAATCTGTTTCCTCTCAGCCGAGCAGAACCCGAAAGTTCTTGCGTTGGGTGCGCACACATTTCCTCTCTAAAGTTACCATGCACAATTGATCTAGCAAACAAATTTCAAGTGATTGCGCATTTAAATAAATTGACCATGTACTACCAAAAAAAAGGGTACATTGCTATCATGTGGAATATCTGGGTTCCTCCATTTCTGACCACTTCTGCAATGCCAATTTTAATTGCTCTTGTCACAGGTGGTTGTGGCCGCAGCTGTCAACATGCTAAGCTTTGGAATTCCACAGCTAAACCTCTCTGCTTCTCTCTTGCTCTCTCCTCCTTCAGACACTCCTCAAGATCTACCTCTTCAACTAAACTTTTGTTCATCCACTGTATATCCCTTTTCTTGACTGTATCGCATTTGTTTATTAACACCTCTGAGAAGTTGCTTAGGAAATTTTGATACAGTAAAGATGTCATATCATTGCAAATTGTTGTTGTTGCTTTAAGTTTCCTTCCTTAACCTATTTTGCACACCATTTTCTGATTGCTATCACATTTTTATTGGAAATTTATTGGGATTGTCAACAACAAATTAATGATGCAAATAGAAGTGGTGTTGTCACTGCATTGAACGCCACAACAGATGTTGTTCAGCAGCACCTCTTGTCAGTCATGCTACTTCGACCTTCAGTATTAACAGCAAATGGAGGGTTGACTGAAGTGACCAAAACCATGACTATTGTGATGGGATTTGGTGGAATCAAGTTGCTGAAATTATGTCATGTGTGTACTAATGAATTGGCTTCATTATTTTGTCTTTTACAAAGCTGTAGCTATTACAAAGGTATGTGAGGTGAGGTAAATAATTACAAGTCTGAAGCTTGAAAACTGCAAAAGCAATCTTCCCTTTTGCTATTTTTAATGTTTTCTGTGAACATCAGTAGATCTGGTCCATCTGTTATTTTGATCTGCGCTTTTATATATACAGTGAATTTTAAGAGCCAGCCTTTCCACCATAGAGCATTTCCATCCCATACAAAAAGATTTAAGAGAATTAAAAAAATTAGAGATGGATTATTGAACTTGGAACACTGCCCTTTTATCTGTGGGGCCTGACTTCCATCCATCCCTGACAAAGTTTGTAAAAAGAAATCTGATTTTAAAAGGTGTTAAATCAATTGAATTTGAGCAATTTCAAGTCAAGTCCTAGTGGATTACATCACTGCAGTGTAAAGCTATCCAATATTTGATATTGAATCTTCTACTATAAGGTGCAAGAAATTAGGACATCAGACTGGTACAATAGAATCCTACTTTGCTGGTGCATTGGACACACCTAATTTTTCTAGAACAAAATGACATTTTATAGTTTTTAAACCGATACTTACTTACCACTCATCAACATCAACAGTAAAGTAATAGGATTCAGTTGACATGCGGGTTAATAAAAGAAAGCCAAAATGGATTTCTTAAGGGGAAATCATATTTAACTAACTTGCTGGAGAATTTTGAAGAGGTAACAGAGAAGGTTGATGAGTGCAATGCTGCTGATCTGGCATATATGGACTTCTAAAAGGTATTTGATTTAGTGCCGTGTAGCAGATTTGTGAGCAAAGTTATAGCGCATGGGATAAAGGAGACAATAGTAACACAAATACAAAATTGGCTGAGTGACAGAAAACAGAAAGTAGTGGTTAATTGTTGTTTTTCAGGCTGGAAGAAAATTTGTAGTGGGGTTCCCTAAGGTTTAGTATTAGGACTCTTGATTTTCCAGGCATATAGTCATGACCTAGACTTTTATGTATAGGGCACAAATTCAAAATTTGCATATGTACAAAACTTGAAAGCATTGTGAGCTGCGAGGAGGATAGTGTAGAACTTCAAAAGGGCACCGGCAAGTTGCTGGGATAGGCGGACAGATGAAAGATGAGGTTCAATGTGGAGCAATATGAAGTGATTCATTTTGGTAGGAAGAACATGGAGAGACAATATTAAACAGCGGATACAATTCTAAAGGGCAGAGCGATCAGGGTTTCAGGGATGAGAAACTTCAGTTGTGATGATACGTGCGTAAGTCATTAAAGGTGGCAGAACAGGTTCAGAGAAGGGTTAATAAAGCATACAGTAGCCTAAGATTTATTAGTAGGGGCTTAGAGTAGAAGGGCAAGGAGGTTATGTTGAACTTGTGCAAGGCAGTAGTTCAGTTTCAGCTGGAGTGCTGCTTCCAGTTCTTGGTGCCGCACTTCAGGAAGGATCTGAAGAAGGCATTGGAGAGATTGCAAATAAATTAATGGGAATAGTTCCAGGGGTGAGAAATGTCAATTATGATGATAGATTGGAAAAGTTAAGACTGTTTTCCTTGGAGAAGAGAAGGCTGAGAGGAGATTTGATAGTATACAAAATCATGAGGACTGTTGATAGGATAGATAGGTAGAAACTATTTCCACTTGTGAAAGGATCAAGAATGAAAGGGCACAGATTTAAAGTATTTAGCAAAAGAAACAGAAGCTTTTTCATGCAGCAAATACTTAAAGTCTGGAATTCACTGCCTGAGAATATGATGCAGGCAGGTTCAATCAAAGTATTCAAAAGAAAATTAGACTTCTCCGAAAAGGAAGAACGTGCAGGGTTACAGGACAAAGTTGGGAGAATGGCACTAAGTGAATTACTCATTCAGAGAGCTGTTACAAACATTGGGCTGAATGGCCACCTCCTGCACTGTAACAATTCTGTGATTCAAATTTGTATATGCTGAGAATAATGTTTGTACTACAAAGGGACCTATTTTAAAAATAAGAGTTGTTTTGAAACATGCAGTTTTGTGTTGCTTATTTACCTCCATCACTATCCTGCTTGTTCATTGTTTTAGGACTGGAGGTCAAGTGACTCAATATTCTGGTATTTTTACTGCATTTCAACAATGCAAAATTGTATTTTAAATTTACAAGAACAAAGTTTACTACAGGACCCAACTATGCTTATAAAGAAATCTTACTCTGCACATAACTCGAGTTTGGGGTGTGATTTCATCCAGTCTAGTGACACTATAAACAATTGCAAATCCTTCTCATGGGGATTTTTAGTGAAATTGTAAATATTTATTAATAATATTGCTATACCTATCCACTTCAAGAAATATCTGCATTGGGTGCTTGATGCAGATACAGGTTGCAAAATATGGAAAATTATATTTGTTGTCATTGCAGCCTAATCTGTCAACTTGGTGCCTTCAAATGATTTGCCAATGCATTTGAATAAATTTTTGTTTGAAGAGAAAACAAATGCCAGATTCCTTAATTTCCATCAGGGGCCTCTACCACTAAGAGATGACAATGGCATTGTCCTTCTGGGAGAGAGAGCAGCCAAATGTCGTGCATATGCCAAAGCCTTGCATTATAAGGAGCTGGAGTTCCAGAAAGGTCCCTGCCCGGCAATTCTAGAATCTTTAATCAGGTAAGTTGAATCACTTTGTTTAAAAATGTGTGGGAAATTATTGCACTGCAGTTTTGATTGCAGTGACCAGTCTGACAAATTTATAGAGAGAACCTGTACAAACTGGATTGAAAAATAAATATTAGCAAAATGTATAAACTGCTGTCGCAGGTATAGATGGACTCTGAGCCGAATGGCCTCCTTTGTGCATAATGTCTCTCTGTTGAACAAAGGAGCCTGTGTGCGTAAAACATTGATAGAAAACTACATATTGCTTTTAAATTACATTTATATTAGCCAGATTCCTAACATATCTTACTCTCTTGACGATTGCATGCTTGTACTTGGAAAAATCCCAACCCCTTAATATGCTTTCAAAATCTAGCTGTTCTATTGCTTGAAATGTGTTTCATACTTTAGTATGGGCTTGGACTTTTGAGAATTTTCTCAAGTTTAGGGATCAGATTAAATTTCGGAATGTCCAAGATATAAAGGTTGTTGTTTCTGTTTAACCTGAAGTTTTGCTTCAATTTTTATTTGCTAGACCTGAAAATCTATTGGTACAGTTAATCATTATGGGTGAGGATAAAAAACCTTATCCCAGCGAAGCTTATTTCTGATTTTTTCCGAGATGGGATAGCTCCGGGTTTATGGGACCATTTGCAGCTACTTTCAAAATAAAAGTCAACTCTACATTCTGAGTTTCATAAAATTAATTTCATAAATGTTTTATTGATTGAAGGAAATGTTTCATGCATGTTGCTCCATTCCCATGTTGGGTGCATTTAATGATTTTGCAATCCTTGCACAGTCATATTTGTCGAAGATGAAATGCAGACTCATAATAATCAAGGTGTCCATTTATATTAGATATTCACCATTCTGTTGCCTCCAATTTTTC
This sequence comes from Mustelus asterias, assembly GCF_964213995.1. Taxonomy (NCBI): domain Eukaryota; kingdom Metazoa; phylum Chordata; class Chondrichthyes; order Carcharhiniformes; family Triakidae; genus Mustelus; species Mustelus asterias. Next base: position 32,794,657 of record NC_135822.1, read on the forward strand.
CATTTTCTATTCCATTCTCAGCTGTTTGTGCAACTGATTAAATTGCTTATTATGAATTTGAATTAAAGGAAAGTAGGAAAAGCTAGTTAGTGTTCCCATTAATTACTGTTCAGGGATGTCACCTGGAAAATTCATTTGCGAGGGATCAATATTTCGCTTTATTGTGATATCTTTTGCAGTTGTATATTTTGTTGAAACTTTTGGACCAGTTTCACATGCGAAGAATGACCACATGGTATTGGAGAGATGCTCAAGCTTTGGGAGCAACAACTCAGTGTGAATCTGCACCTGAAGAAGACATGGGCAGGAAATTTGATTAGTGAGGGCTGGGATAAATTTATAAACCTGCATGCATCAAAGAGAAGATTTTAAAAAAAATTTGGAAATTCTGTATGTAAACATGCTGCTATTCATTATGCAGAATTCTCAGAAGGATAAACTAAGTTTAAAGTTTATTTATTAGTGTCACAAGTAGGCTTACATTTACATTGCAATGAAGTTACTGTGAAAATCCCCTAGTCCCCACACTCTGGCACCGGTTCGGGTACACTAAGGGATAATTTAGCATGGACAATACACATAACTAGCATGTCTTTCGGACTGTGGGAGGAAACAGGAGCACCTGGAGGAAACCCACACAGACACGGGGAGAAGGTGCAAACTCCACACACAGTGACCCAAGCTGGGAATTGAACCTGGTTTCCTGATGCTGTGAGGCAACAGTGCTTGCCACTGTGCCAATTTGTCATTGACAAGTGACCTTTACAAAAGTTCCATCAAATTCTTGTTTCCTCTTTTTGTTCTAGATGTTGTACTGATTTGTGTACACAGCATTTACCTACCTATTCTCATAAACCAAAACAGTTTTCCTGATGACACTTCTTGTGTTTGCTCTGAGACTATGCTGAACAACATTGTTGGGATTTGTTCCTGTTTAGAACAAAGTGTGTGGAGAGGACCATCTATTTAAATTCTGCTGGCAACAGTCCAGACTGGGCTGCATTATTGAAAGTGTGTTTGAATCCTGGCAAAGGCATAACTAGCTGCCATCAAATTTTGCATTTGGATGATAATTGAGCTTTGATTTATACTATCATGTGAAAGTATACTGGGAATTCATGTTTAAATGAGAATAAAACATTCAAAACTTACTATGAATCAAATTTGCGATTTGAAGCTTTGGAACACTGGTGGCATCTGCTACACTCCTAAACTAATAAAGTGGAAATGTGGTTTCAATAAGCCACCTGGTTCACCTCTTGAGCAGTCAATGTAACTTTCTACAGGTTTTCATTTGGGCATCCTGTTTGATTTCATGGAAGTAATTTTAGTCCATAAATAAGTTAACTTTGAGTCATGCTGTCCATTTCTTTTAAGAGCTGTTAGCAGTCCAGGTCTAAAGAGTTCAGCTGTATAAACTGGTTGGCTGTCATTTGAAGTTTTGCTCATATACTTCATGGAAAATTGGTAGTTCAGTATAAGAAAAATGCTTGTCTAGCCTCATTTGGAACTCCATGTAATAATCCGGTAGCAACATACAGTAATATTTAACAAGAATGATCAAATGGGGTAGTTTTTGGTAAAAGGATCAGTGTAACCTTATAGTTCTATTTGGCTGAATCTTGCCTTAATTGGCTGGATTTTGAGAGCTAGAAGTAACATACTAATATCATTCATATTAAAGCAGGTTCTGACAGATACAGCAAGTACTGTCAAAAATATCAGTTCCAATAAGTTAATTAGATGTTAACAGCTACTTTGCAGCTGAATGCTATTTTCTTTAATTTGTTCGAAACCTGAACTATCTCATTTTAAATGGGGGAAAATACATCCATTAATTAAATAAGATATTATAAAATGGCCTAATACTAAACCATTTTTGCTGGTAACTTAAAAGGTAGAGACAGCCATTTTTCTTGGCAACTGATGGGTGAGTATCTCAGACCTGTGAGCTTTTCATGCAGTAGCTTGTGTATATCTTCGCCAGCCATTTGGGAAGATGCAGCAATCAGAAAGCAACGTTGTGAATTGTGACTTAAAAGACAATAGTTTATGTGAATTATTTTCTGTTAACTGCAGTACTGTGGAAAATTGTCCACCAGGGCAACTTTTGACCCCAAGCGATAGACACAAGTTCGGGGTGGTGGTGGTAATTTTAACCTAGCTTGATGGACGGAAGCCTGCATGATTGGGTGGAAGAATAGTTTGCACCCTACCAAATATTACTGTTAACTGACTTGGGTTTGAGAGTTTCCTTACAGGTTGATTAGAGTAAAATTTCCCTCCGAATTCAACATTATAAATACACTAACATGATGCACAAATAATTCCTTGTATTTTTGTTCAGGTTACTTGACGAGAAACATTTTTGGTTTCTTGCTCATTATTTACTAAATGGAGATTGTGTGCAAACTATAGTGTTGAACAATTTTTGTTTCCTCTGTTTATAGATAAATGCTAAAGTTTCTTAAGAAAGCTACAGAAGAAAAATACAAAAAAGAAAGATTTTTTCTAGTCGCAGCTCATATCCTAAGCTACAAAGTATGGTGCCAAGAGACTTGCATTAAATGTGCATGATTTTGTAAATTTGTAGGAACAATTGAAGCCCAAGGTAAAAATTGCAATTGGTGACAATGTATAGCAGATTTGTCAACACTAGTAAAAAGACAGGTTAATATTTTAGATGCAAACAATTTTTGTCAGAATTGGATAGCTCAAAATAAGTGAATCTCTTTATAAGAATAATGCAGAGTTATAACATAGTTCTGGTATAATTGCGAAGATGGAATGAACTATGAAAAAAATCTTTGATTGTACTTGACATCAAGGTAACAAAGTTTGTGATTAGTTTAACTTTAAAGTTTTAAAGTTTATTTATTAGTGTCACAAGTAGGTTTACATTAACACTGCAATGAAGTTACTGTGAAAATCCTCTAGTCACCACACTCCTGTGCCTGTTTGGGTACACTGAGGGAGAATTTAGCATGGTCATGCACCTAACCAGCACATCTTCGGACTGTGGGAGGAACCCCATGCAGACCCGGGGAGAACATCCGGGAATTGAATCCGGGTTCCTGGCACTCAGATGCAGCAGTGCTAACATGCTATATATATAAAAATATAGTTAAGTCTTGGCCCCTTGACGTCTGCTCAACTGTCTTATTTTCCTCTAGGACTTGTGAAATTTTTTTAGAGTGAATTTAATTTTTTTTGTATGTTTTGGTATTCAGTATGAAGAAAAGTGTTGGATTCCGCATGATTTATTGCAGCACAGTTATATTACAGCACTTCAAATTGCTGTAGGAGCATATCATTATATAATTCTATTTAAAATATTACTTGATTAATTGAAGTTTGAAATTCAGCCTATTTAGTTGTGTTAATGCTAAGCAAAGGAAGTGGACTGAAATGCTATTGCAATAAAGAGGCTTCGAAAAGACATTCCTGTTCAAAAACTGGCAACTGTTAATACTTCAGCAATGAATTGAAACAATGTGAAAATGGTAATAAATGATCAACATAGCCTTTGTGGACAATGGGATTAAAGCCCTGTTTAATAATTTAGTGGATATTCAAAGGGAAAAAGGGATTATTACTTTTAGCTGGTTAAGGTCTGTTTTACTTGAAGTAGAGACTTTTCTGAAGTAAAATCCTTGTAATTTGAGATCGCATACCAGACAGTAGCCTCTGGGGTGATTATACTTCAATGGTGTAAGTAGCATAACAGTCACTTAAAATACTTGTTTTTCCTTCCAGACTGAATCGCATAGTTGAAGACTTGGCTTTTGTGACTTACATAAATGTGCCAAAACCATTTCAGATTCAATCAGATTTCTAGTTGACTCAATCTTTTCAGAGCTTCGCTATGAGAGGTTTTTACCATTATAATTCATATCTTTCCTACTGACTGGATGTCATTTTTTTTCCCCTACGACCCAGTGTTGTGTGAATTGATAGTATCACACTGTTATGATACTGGAGCAGAATCTTTGGTTGCAATTTTGAGGATAGTGATGAATTGAAGCACTTGCTGCTGATCTTAAAACTGCTCACAAAGATCAAGTAATGCCTAGTGCTCTGGGACCAAGTAGAGGGGATTCCTGGCATCTAGCAACAGTGATGCCAGCAAGCAGGCTGAATAACCATTAACACTGAATAATTCTCAAAACAATCAGCCAAGAAGGAATGAGCAGGTTTTACTGGTCACATTTTATAATTTTATGGATTAAAGACAAAAATGGAATACTGAACATTTTTTAAAAATGAACTCATTTTAAAGGTTTATGGAGATTTTAACACAGTGTGAAGAAATTTGAAATTCCACAAATATGACATTCAATTTTCATGACCAGAGAAGTTATTTCGCAGTAATTATGGTGTTAAATGTCATTCAATGAGGCGAAATTTATTCAAAGGTTTTTATGGCAAGAATAGTTAAATAAAATGTGGAGGTTCATATCAAAGCAGTAATTTCTAATTGAAATCCATCTGTGAGGGCTTCAACCATGCACTGAGTGAAGGAGCAGGAAAACACATTATAGCAGCTTTTAGCTTTGTGCAGACACCAGAGGTTGCTGTCAATATTATAGAGTAATGCTGTCAGTTTCAGAAGTATTAAAACTAGAAAAATTGAGCCATTTTATTAGGAAAGCAATCTACGTATCAAACTTTTATTCATAGAGTATTTTATTGAGAATGCCAGTAACTTCTCAAAGTGCTTGGTGTACAATTGAATTGCTTTGACGAATACCTGTTGCATGTATAAATATGGTAGTCAATTGTAAAAGCTGGTTCCTGTGAAAAGTCAAACCCTGAATATGGAACTATCTCTCTTGCCCTAATTCCACCATAAATGGTTCTGTTTGCACAGCAACTATTTGTTTCCCTTTCCCTTCCAGAAGACTGTTGTAATTCTCATTTTTTTAAAAACTTACTCCAACTTCCAAGGGTAGCACAGTGGTTAGCACTGCTACCTCACAGCACCAGGGACTTGGGTTCAATTCCAGCCTCAGGTGACCATCTGTGTGGAGTTATCACGTTCTCCCCGTGTCTGCGTGGGTTTCCACCTGGTGCTCCAATTTCCTCCCACACTACAAAGATCTGCAGGTTAGGTGGATTGGCCATGCTAAATTGCCCCTTAGTAGGATTAGCAGGGTAAATACGTGGCGTATGGGGATAGAGCCTGGGTGGGATTGTTGTTTGTGTAGGCTCGATGGTCCAAATGGCCCCCTTCTGCACTGTAGATTCTTTGATTGCCAGGTACCATTCTGTTTCTAACCTCCTTCTCTTCACCACTCACCCTCTCCTCAAGTTGTCATGTTCTGCTCTCCCAGAAGCATTTTTTAAATCCCTTCAATCTTGTTTCCACCCACCTACTGCACAGGGACCACCCTCATCGACAGCCAATCTCCTTTGTCACCAACCTGGGTGTATTATTTCTTAGAACGTAAGAACATAAGAAATAGGAGCAGGAGTAGGCCATCTCGCCCCGCAAGCCTGCTCCGCCATTCAATAAGATCGTGGCTGATCTGAACCCCCTGATAGTGGGTTGAGTTCCACTTAGCCGCCCGCTCCCCATAACCCTTAATTCCCTTAATGGTTAAAAATCTATCTATCTGTGACTTAAACACATTTAACGGGGTAGCCTCTACTGCTTCATTGGGCAGAGAATTCCAAAAATTCACTTCCCTCTGGGAGAAGAAGTTCCTCCTCAACTCTGTTCTAAATTGACTCCCCCGTATTTTGAGGCTATGCCCCCTAGTTCTTGTTTCCATTGTAAGTGGAAATAACCTCGCTGCTTCTACCCTGTCTAGCCCCTTCATTATCTTATATGTCTCTATAAGATCTCCCCTCAACCTTCTAAACTCCAATGAGTACAGGCCCAGTCTACTCAATCTCTCCTCATAAGCTAACCCCCTCATCTCCGGAATCAACCTGGTGAACCTTCTCTGTACCCCCTCCAAAGCTAATATATCCTTTCTTAAATAAGGGGACCAAAATTGTACACAATACTCTAGGTGCGGCCTCACCAGTACCCTGTACAGTTGCAGCATGACCTCCCTGCTTTTATACTCCATCCCTCTCGCGATAAAGGCCAACATTCCATTTTGCCGCCTTGATTACCTGCTGCACCTGCAAACTGAGTTTTTGTGATTCATGCACAAGGACCCCCAGGTCCCTCTGCACAGTAGTATGTTGTAATTTTTCACCGTTTAAATAATAGTCCACTTATAAATAATAGTCGTCTTATCTTTCTCAACCCCTCCTTGGTGTTTAACATAATTAATCAGTCCAATGTTCTTCACTGTTTCCTCTGTGGTTCTCTTCTGCCAGCTACACTCCAATTTGATCCAACAGAACTAGCATGTCCTCAGTTACAATTTGTCCTCCCAACACACTCTCAGCTGTCACCTTCAGAGTACAAGAAGATTTCCTCATTGACCCCCTTCTCTTCCTCATTTACACTCTGCCGATTGGGTAACACTCGGGGCAAAAGATCACATTCCCACCATCAAACTTCATTTGATGGAGATTCACAAGTGAAGGATAATATATTTGGCTTGTAGTCAGAACAATTTAACATCAATCCTATTGCGTAATGAAAATATCTCCCTCTGCTCTTCATACATTTCTCAGTAACGTAAGTTTGTGCAGAGTCCGACACTGGATCAGCAGCACAAATTCTAATAATTTGACCTAAATTGATCACCTTTGCCATGATGCTAAGCAATATGAAGGTTAAACATAACATACAGGTGCAGTGAGAGGTGCTTTTCTCAGATGGTACCATGTTTGGGATGACTTAGTGATTGCTAGTTTGCTTTTGGCCTGACCTGAGTAACTTAATATCAACAATGTAAAAAAAGGAATAGAAGAACCGGTAAATAAACTGTAGAAGTGAATCCTACACCATACTTGTTCATGTACTTGCGGAGAAGTATGGATGTTGAATTATATGAAGCAGTTGGCAACATCATCTTCATTTAGAATTTCTTTGAAGATTAAGGTAACATTAATATTGTTTGCTTAAAAAAAGGTGTTTGGTTTAGATTGTCAGGATGACAATGTGGTATTTTCTACTCCCAGCGAAATGTCATTATTTTGCTCAGTTCAGTTTAGCCTTTCTGGGGGAAAAAGAGATCTGAAAAGGAGAATATGCGCAAGCATGAAATTGATTCTTGCTTGTCTGGATGCAATTGCATGTTCAGGATCAGTCTAATTTGAGAGACAATTTCTGTAACTTTGTAAGACCAGTGCTTCATTGAAATTTCAAACTGGAAAGAGACTGTTTAGTCCAAAATGCCTGTCAGACTGTTAGGTCATCATATGAGCTTTAGCCGTGTGGGAATTGCCTTTGGTACTATGCTCCTAATTTTGCAACAAATCTTTTGTCATGATGATGCTTTCAGAATAAAGTTGCACACGTTCTCCACAATACAATATCTCCTTGGGTTTCAGGATTTTTCACTTAAAAATTTGGGTGCAATCTTACAACCTCATACTGCCCGTTGTTTAGTGAGGCGAGGTGGTACGGTCGGGTAAGAGGCGAAACATCAGGTCCACGTCTGATTTCTCACCTCCCCTGATAAGTCCCGGATGCTATCGCCCAGGCTCACTTGCTTTAGCCCCCTTGCCAGAGAATCTCAGTTGGTCTCCGTCAGCAGAGACTGGACGTGATGGACTTGCCAGGGCGATCGGAGGCTATTGAAACTGCAGATGAGGGGTGATCGGCAGAGGGGGAGGTGGGAGACCGGCACAGGCAGCGATCTGCAGTGGTGGGGGGAGGTGGTGGTGGCAGAAGATTTCCCATCCTGGCTCTTTTGTACTAAGTGCCACAAGATTGCGACTTGCAGCTTGCTGAAAAACCCGGTGTTATTCTCTCCCGTTTTCTTGCTCATTTGACACTTAAATTTTTTTTGCAACACCACGGCTGTTGATTCTTTTTGTGATATTGTTCTGGACTGAGATTAGCACCGCCTAAGAACTAGATCTGACTTACTGACTTCCATGGCATGCATTAGTAGAGTGAATACCAACTAGTTGATATTTTACCAATGGTCTTTGTGATAGTGCGGCAAATTATATTGGTTATGTGTTGAAAGCATCAATTTTAAATGGGGTAGTTTATTCCAGTTGATCATCTTGGTTTCTTCACCTCTAGGCTACCCATCGCTCGTACAGAAAGCCAGTCTCCTTCCCTTATTTGTTCATAAAATACTTCATGTTTTATTTAAAAACTGCAAAAAATCATACTAAAGCATGGCATTATGTACCGTTCTTAGCAGAAACAAAAAAGAAATTCTTTGAAGCATGCTTTGTCTATAAGAAGAAACGTGTTCTAAATCAAAGGTAGACAATGATTGTACAATAAAATTAAGTTGTATATTACTGCATTAGTAACTGAAAATGATATTGCCATTGCATGTTGTACATATTTTACACACAACACTAAGGTGGAAAGCCTCAAATTCCTGTTCATTTAAACAGAATGTGTTGTGTATAACTTCACAACTGTTCTCACTATAAACTTCACTTTCTTGAAAGCAAATAAAAGTACATGGTCACAAAATGATGAGTATTTAAGAAAATTAATCCATATGTACATACGTACGTTTCTAGACTGTTTGCAGCAAGTTGCAAGTAAATACCTCGCACAAGGAAGCAAATTGCTAAATATGAATTGTTTTATCAAAATATTCGTCAGACCAAACCGAAGAGTAAAGATCCCGTGTAGCCATTTTCTTAGAAGAATCTTAAGAATTATACATTTGCAATCGAGCTACTTTTCATTTACAGCCATTCGTAAATTGTGTCATTAGAAACAAAGTAACTGAGAATATTTCGTAAGTATCACAGTGATTCCATTTTCATTAACCAAAGTAATTCATCATGATATGCATCAGCCACAGCTTTATAACTTGTGTTGCATACCATGAGCAAGGAATATTATTAAAGGTGATATACATCCTTAAAAAAACTAAATCTTAGCTTATTTAATCATTTTCTCAGAAAAAAACAGCTTTACTATTTTTTTTAAAACATCCCTCCTCCCCTCCCCAACCCCCATCCCAAGATTGTTGATTCCTTTTGTGAGTCCTCTTCTGTGCTGGTGATCCCCTGTACCTCACCTACGTGGTCGTTATTTCAAGTAAAGGTCTTGGCATTGTGTATCAGATGACTTGAATTATCTATGCAATAGTCTGCCGTTAGATCTTGAAAATTCTCAATACTGTTTCACTGTTCCATTCTTTGGTGAATTAATCATATACATATAATTTTATGACATAACAAGAAAATCTGCTAGTGATTTTTATATAACTGCAGATAATGTGAACCAAATATAGATTTATTTTTAAAGTAACATCTGCAGTCAGAAGGTACATCACATGTTGCCTGCAACTACCTCAGCCCCTAAAGAATACTTTATTATGTGGGTTATGTATTTGGGATAGGGGAAACTGTTCAAGGTATAGGATTTTGTAATTGTCAACTCTGCTGGATAGCCAGATGAATTTCATTTGAAATGTTGCATCAGATTTTGTTGTAATTTGTAAATAGTGAAAAAATGGCTAATTTCACTTTACTGCTCAACTCTCATAGTGCTGCTAAACCTATGTGTAGTAGTTGCATACGAGTCTTTTCGGTTTTCTGTCAGTTTGTTACTCCTCCCTCTCCAACCTTTTAAAAAAAATAATTTAAATTGAGAGCTTCTGGAATTTTTTTTGCAGAATGTTTGAAGTCTTCTTGACAGTGGGGGGGAAAATGAATGCTTCTGTCTGGTAGGATGAACAAATGCACTGGGTCTCACTTAACATGGCATTAGTATGATTTAAATGTCTGCAGTAAAGTTGAGCATGTTCCAGGGCCTTGTTTCTAATTAGAGGTTTTGAAATGGTGTATTTTTTTGAAAGGTTTGTCATCATTCCAATCTCTACTGTCAGAGGGAATTTGATACAGTTAACTGGTAAACTCATTTAATAGGATATTGCTTTCAGAAATACCTACAGCATCAGCCTGTTATTTCCCCTTTTAAAAATGATACATTTTCAAGCAACTTTATGTAATAGTCTTTTGTCTTTTTTTGTAAAGGTTGCCATCCATATAATAACATAAGCCTACAAATAAGCAGTACTTTGGTGTGTCCACTGCAGTGTGCCAGCATTGCTGGAATTCAACCAATCAAATAAAATGAAGTTAATTTATAGCTGTCTGCACAATAGGACTAAGGTATTTGGGGTCCACGTTTAATACAAGTATTCTCGATATATAATTATGAAGCAAACTTAATGAAGTTTTCTTGTGGTAAGTGCTTAATCTCCATTGTGGGTTTTAAAATATGTTTAAATATATGTTTATAATATTCAATATTAGAAAATGAACTTAAATAATGCGGAAGTATCTTATTTAATTGTGTATTATTTAAAGTACAAAATGTTTACCTGTTAAGTATTTCTCAAATTTTGCCAATAAAGCACAACAAATCCTTGTTAATTTCTACTAAACTGCAATTTACAATCGAGCTGAGAGCTAGTTTAATAACAGTATAAAATAAATTATTTCTCTCCAACCTTTACATGATAACCAGTTGTTGATCAGTTAATCAAATCCTATCTTAAACTAAGAATTAATACTGGCCCCAGTTAAGAGCTGGATTATCTTGTGATGTATCAATCATAAATGACCATTTCCTAATTCAGTGCTCTTTTTGCAACTAATGGACTAGCTTTATCAAAATGCTGAGAAAGATGCAAGTTCACATGCATCTTCCTTGTGCATGTAAATACAGGCTAAACTAGAAGATAAACAAAAGTTGACGACCAACTTTCAACAAAGCTGACACTGCCCCAGGAAAACCAATAGCTCACTAATAGTTCTAATTGCAGTACATGAAAGGATAGTTGGCAATATAGCAATTTAGCAGTTATTGGAATATACACAAGTGCTGAATTCATGAGGATTTTTTTTTATTGGACATGTTACCTTCACACGCGTACACACATCCGAAGAAGTTTTGAATTTTGACAAAGGGCTGTGTTTTCCAGACCTTTTTCTTTAGAGAATATCCACTCTGTAGAAGCAACAGCCAGAAATATGAAGTATAATAAGTAGTGTTCCCAGTCTTCTTGCTACAATTTTCAGCAGTTAATTCCAAGGGATATGCAATTCTAGTGGCACCCGAAGTATCTCACGGTAAACCTTGCGCTTCGACCACACTTAAACTGGGGTTTGATGGGGGGAGAAAAAAGGAAAGTGCCGTACAGGGCAAGTGTGGTAACTTTGTTTTAGGAACTCTGGATTTTTGGGTCTGCAACCTTCTGGGTGCTGTTGTCTAACAGCAGGCAAAAGACCCTCAGGCTGAAGAAGAGTCCATATTATAAGTCTGCAGTTACTTCCGACCCAGTTTCCGCCCTGAGATCTTGCTTGGGTCTAAACTAGGCTATGTTAATGGCATGGCCCACTAAATTTGGGCTTCCTTTAGTTTTGACTGAACTGCACCTGTCCATTGCCGTAACACGAGAACTTGTACAAAACTCAACATCTCTTAATTTAGTGAATTTACTGGCATTTTGGTGCTACAATGATTCTGGATGTGAACCTCAGTATGCACTTTTAATTAAATAAAATACGCTATCAGTCTAACTGGGTTCAAATCTTGACATTGAGAAGGAGTACAGTGACAGGAGTTATGACAAGAATTATCAAGTAAAGCCAACAAATATGTTCAAACAGGGTATTTCTACCTTGTCTCATAGAAACAACTACAGCCTGGTTTGAAGAAGATAAACCACCCCATAAGACAAAGGCCAAGTTTTCCATCTCAAATCCACTTTCAAGGAAAATAAAATGTTTTAGAAACTGAATTCCTTTTGATCTATGTAACTTATTTAAGGAAAACACTAAATAAACATATCTGTGATTGGAACTCTGAAAATAAGTCACTCATCCGCCCCAAGCTTGATGCAAGAAACAATGGAATGAAAATATCTGATGGTTCTCATCAAATAATAGCAACTTGCATTTATAAAACACTCTAAACAATAAGTGAAACATTCCATCAAATTCTGGCACTTCAGCCTCGCTGTCTAAGAAATCTGAATGATATTAAAGACCTATGGTACTAGTGAGGAAAAGTATTTTTCTCATAAGCCACTGATTCACAAGTGAGAAAAGCTGGCAGCTGACATGTTTGTTTCCATACACTTTTGTGTTAGGGGACAGGCAAGTTATATTTTTGCACCTTTTGTTGCTTTGTACTATGGACAAATTACGACAATAACTTTGACTTCTCGTGTCTTTGGACTCTCTAATTCTTATTTGCATTTTTCAGATTGTAAATTTAACTTTCATTTAATTCAATTGAGGATCACAATGACATTTCTGCCGTACTATTTTTAAAAATGTACTTATTGATTTCTTTGTGTACATTTTAAAAACCTGTCAGTGGCGCTAGTATTTTTCACTCTATTTTATAATGTCCAATGTTATTTTCAGACGAATAATTGTGTAAGTGGTTAGCAGGGAGACAAAAGCATAAGAAAGGAGCTTCCCAAAGTTTTGCATCAAAAAGTTCTTCAATTCACAATTCTGTTGTAAGAAAATGCAGTAATAACTGTTAAGATCATGCTCAAGGCTTGAAGCTTTGTGGACGAATCTTCATTTCAACTTTTCTCAGTGAGTAACTTGAGCCATGCCAGCCATACCATGTGATGCCATCAGAATTTTGGGTATGCTGCCCTTGACGATAGTAAACTCCATTCAGATTGGAATCTGTGCAGCAGTTGTACCAGTAGCCACCTGCAATCAAAAGGATAATGAATTATTGTATAAATTGTGCATATCATTTCTTGGGGATTAAAGACTGGTGAGGCAGTAGAGAAAGATAGTACAAGTGAATCAAGAAAGTGATGGTAGTATCGTATTTTTCAAACTTGGTCTGATCTTTTCTCATTCGGTGCATTTTTTTATAGTGTCTTTTTTTTCTTTGTAATGTATTCATAGTATCTACTAAATATGGCTAAATTCTGCAATATATTTTCAGTTTTTATTGAACATTGCTATTAGAGGCATGTGTGTTCTTGGTCACATATGTCCAATGGAATGAATTGTCTGCAGATTTTGTGAAAACTTATGGGTTGCCTTATGTAACGTAACATTATGGCATTTCAACTATTGCTAGTTGAAAGTGCCATGACCGATCCAGTGAACAAAAACATCTGTATTTGTTTTGTTTACCGATCAGCTCTTACCTTTGCGGAAATGCGCACAGTCGTCCACGCACTTGTCATTGTCTTTGTCCTTTGTGCTGAAGGCAGTGTTGTTGTGGTATCTGAGTGAGTCCCGTCCAGCTGTTCCGTTGTAATTTCCAATGATTAATTTGTAACTATTCAATTCATTGCTTATTGAAAAGTAGTTGTATTCTGCATAACGAGCATGACCTTCCCAGTCCTGTTGTTACATAGGTTAAGATGTTAAACAGTTCACTGACATTGATTATATATTGTTACCAGCATTAATTTACATTGAGTTTGCACCTTAAATTTTTAAAAGATCTTAAAGAAACTTGTCTTTATGTTTCAAATTCCATTCATTAAATGTTTCATTGCAAATAAAAACCATAACTTGGTAAAATATATAAATTAGAATTCTAATAAGTTACCTCCATGTCTACCCTGAGTGTACTTGGCTGCCTAGTTAATCGAAAAATGTGTTCATTTCCCAACCAGAAGTCCCCACGGATGTTGCCAAATCCTCGCTTGTACTGTTTCCAGTCACGATTGAAAGAGCTTAGGCCAGCTTTGCGACGTTGTATAACAGTCCAGCCACCACCTCCAGTTTCCATGTCACAGTACACCTGTAACAGTTCAAATAATTATTCAGCAAGGCATGTAGAGTAGTTTGAATGCCAAAGTATTTAACTAGCTTTTCATTCTATAATAGACTCGTGAATGAGGCCCTGAATCTTACTAAGTTGGGGTCAATTTACTTGCAATGCTGATGCATGAGAATTTTGATTTGAATTTCCTACTGGGTAAATCCTATCAATACACAGTGTATTACAATTGTATATTTGTAGCTGAGGAATAAAGTAGTTTAAATATTTAACTCTTATCACTCTCTATTGCTCAGTTCATTCTTTAGTCCCGTCAGGGCACATTTTCATCAAAAATATAAATGAAGAATCAACTACAAATGCTGGAAATAAAAACAAAATGCTGGAAAAACTCATCAATTGTTAAAAACAAGATGAGATGGTAATGTTTCAAGTGTAATCCAAAATTACAATATTAACTTGAATGTTCTCTTTACAGATGCTGACTAACCGTATATTTCCAGTATCTTGTGTTTTATGTTTATTTAAAAAGTTAATTTGACTGCTTTGGATCAATTGGATTAAAAAAAAACAGCCATAGCGATTTTTAACTTCAGTGGATTCTCTCTGTTGTGGAGTATCTCTGCTTTGCAGTCTTATTTAAGTGGCAGAAAAGAGAATGAATGGAAGTTTCCCACTTGGCGTTGAATATCATAAATTAACATGGATTTCAGCTGCCGATGAAGCTGATCCAGGATCCTGAACTCAGGATCATTCGGGAGGCAGAGGCAGCTATAGATAGAAGCTACAGGGAGGTAGCTACTCCTAGAAATGATGATACGTGGGTGATGGCTAGAAGGGGTAAGAAGCAGTCAGAGCAGCGATCCCCTGGATCCCCTGTTCCTCTGTATAACAAGTATTCCGTTTTGGATACTGTTGGGGGGGGGGGGTAGAGACTTAACAGGGGTAAGCCATGGGGTACAGGTCTCTGGCACAGAGTCTGTCCTTGTTGCTCAGAAAGGAAGGGGGAGAGGAGTAGAGCATTCGTTATTGGGGACTCCATAGTTAGCGGGACAGATAGGAGATTCTGTGGGAGCGGGAGGGACTCGCGGTTGGTGTGTTGCCTCCCAGGTGCCAGAGTCTGTGATGTCTTGGATCGTGTTTTCGGGATTCTTAAGGGGGAGGGGGACCAGCCCCAAGTCGTGGTTCACATAGGCACCCAAGACATAGGTTGGAAAAGGGATGGGGATGTAAGGCAGAAATTCAGAGAGTTAGGGCGGAAACTTAGGGCTAGAACAAACAGAGTTGTTATCTCTGGTTTGTTACCCGTGCCACGTGATAGTGAGGAGAGGAATAGGGAAAGAGAGCAGTTAAACACGTGGCTACAGGGATGGTGCAGGAGGGAGGGATTCGGATACCTGGACAATTGGGGCTCATTCTGGGGTAGGTGGGATCTCTACAAATGGGATGGTCTACACCTGAACCAGAGGGGTACCAATATCCTGGGGGGGGAAATTTGCTAATGCTCTTCGGGAGGGTTTAAACTAATTCAGCAGGGGGATGGGAACCTGAATTGTAGCTCCAGTGTACAGGAGGTTGAGAGTAGTGAGGTCATGGATAAGGTTTCAAGGTCGCAGGAGTGTTCCGGCAGGCAGAAAGGTGGTTTGAAGTGTGTATACTTCAAGGCCAGGAGCATCCGGAATAAGGTGGGTGAACTTGCAGCATGGGTTGGTACCTGGGACTTTGATGTTGTGGCCATCTCGGAGACATGGATAGAGCAGGGACAGGAATGGTTGTTGCAGGTTCCGGGGTTTAGATGTTTCAGTAAGAGCAGGGAAGGTGGTAAAAGAGGGGGAGGTGAGGCATTGTTAGTCAAGGACAGTATTACGGTGGCAGAAGGGACGTTTGATGAGGACTCGTCTACTGAGGTTGTATGGGCTGAGGTTAGAAACAGAAAAGGAGAGGTCACCCTGTTGGGAGTTTTCTATAGGCCTCCAAAAAGTTCCAAAGATGTAGAGGAAAGGATTGCAAAGATGATTCTGGATAGGAGCGAAAGTAACAGGGTAGTTGTACTGGGGGACTTTAACTTTACAAATATTGACTGGAAAAGCTATAGTTCGAGTACTTTAGATGGGTCCGTTTTTGTCCAATGTGTGCAGGAGGTTTTCCTGACATGGTATGTAGATAGGCCAACTAGAGGCGAGGCCAACGAAAGGTGAGGCCACGTTGGATTTGGTACTGGGTAGTGAACCAGACCAGGTGTTAGATTTGGAGGTAGGTGAGCACTTTGGTGATAGTGACCACAATTCAGTTACGTTTACTTTAGCGATGGAAAGGGATAGGTATATACCAAAGGGCAAGAGTTATAGCTGGGGGAAAGGAAATTATGATGCGATTAGGCGAGATTTAGGATGCACAGGTTGGGGAAGGAAACTGCAGGGAATGGGCACAATTGAAATGTGGAGCTTGTTCAAGGAGCAGCTACTGCGTGTCCTTGATAGGTATGTACCTGTCAGGCAGGGAGGAAGTGGTCGAGCGAGGGAACCGTGGTTTACTAAAGAAGTTGAATCTCTTGTGAAGAGGAAGAAGGAGACTTATGTAAAGATGAGACGTGAAGGCTCAGTTAGGGCGCTTGAGAGTTACAAGTTAGCCAGGAAGGACCTAAAGAGAGAGTTAAGAAGAGCCAGGAGGGGACATGAGAAGTCTTTGGCAGGTAGGATCAAAGAAAACCCTAAAGCTTTCTATAGATATGTCAGGAATAAAAGAATGACTAAGGTAAGATTAGGGACAGTCAAGGGCAGTAGTGGGAAGTTGTGCGTGGAGTCTGAAGAGATAGGAGAGACGCTAAATGAATATTTTTCATCAGTATTCACGCAGGAAAAAGACAATGTTGTCGAGGAGAATACTGAGATACAGGCTATTGGACTAGACGGGATTGAGGTTAATAAGGAGAAGGTGGTAGCAATTCTGGAAAGTGTGAAAATAGATAAGTCCCCTGGGCCGGATGGGATTTATCCTAGGATTCTCTGGGAGGCTAGGGAGGAGATTGCAGAGCCTTTGGCTTTGATCTTTATGTCGTCATTGTCTACAGGAATAGTGCCAGAAGACTGGAGGCTCGCAAATGTTGTCCCCTTGTTCAAGAAGGGGAGTAGAGACAAACCTGGTAATTATAGACCAGTGAGCCTTACTTCTGTTGTGGGCAAAGTTTTGGAAAGGATTATAAGAGATAGGATTTATAATAATCTAGAAAGGAATAATTTGATTAGGGATAGTCAACACGGTTTTGTGAAGGGTAGGTCGTGCCTCACAAACCTTATTGAGTTCTTTGAGATGGTGACCAAAGAGGTGGATGAGGGTAAAGCAGTTGATGTGGTGTATATGGATTTCAGTAAAGCGTTTGATAAGGTTCCCCACGGTAAGCTATTGCAGAAAATGCGGACACATGGAATTGCGGGTGATTTAGCGGTTTGGATCAGGAATTAGCTAGCTGTAAGAAGACCGAGGGTGGTGGTTGATGGGAAATGTTCATTCTGGAGTTCAGTTACTAGTGGTGTACCGCAAGGATCTGTTTTGGGGCCACTGCTGTTTGTCATTTTTATAAATGACCTGGATGAGGGCGTAGAAGGATAGGTTAGTAATTTTGCGGATGACACTAAAGTCGGTGGAGTTGTGGACAGTACGGAAGGTTTTTGCAGGTTACAGAGGGACATAAATAAGCTGCAGAGCTGGGCTGAGAGGTGGCAAATGGAGTTTAATGTGGAAAAGTGTGAGGTGATTCACTTTGGAAGGAGTAACAGGAATACAGAGTACTGGGCTAATGGTAAGATACTTGGTGGTGTGGATGAGCAGAAAGATCCATGTGCATCATAGATCCTTGAAAGTTGGCACCCAGGTTGATAGGGTTGTTAAGAAGGCGTACGGAGTGTTAGCTTTTATTGGTAGAGGGATTGAGTTTTGGAGCCAGGAAGTCATGTTGCAGCTGTACAAAACTCTGGTGCGGCCGCACTTATAGTATTGTGTACAGTTCTGCTCACCGCATTATAGGAAGGATGTGGAAGCATTGGAAAGGGTGCAGAGGAAATTTACTAGGATATAGCCTGGTATGGTGGGAAGGTCTTATGAGGAAAGGCTGAGGGACTTGAGGTTGTTTTTGTTAGAGAGAAGAAGGTGACTTAATAGAGGCATACAAGATGATCAGAGGATTAGATAGGGTGGAAAGTGAGAGCCTTTTTCCTCAGATGGTGATAGCTAGCACGAGGGGACATAGCTTTAAATTGAGGGGTGACAGATATAGGACAGATGTCAGAGGTAGGTTCTTCACTCCAGAGAGTAGTAAGGGTGTGGAATGCCCTGCCTGCAGCAGTAGTGGACTCGCCAACATTAAGGGCATTTAAATAGTCATTGGATAAACATATGGATGATATTGGAATAGTGTAGGTTAGATGGGCTTCAGATTGGTTTCACTGGTCGGCACAACATCGAGGGCCGAAGGGCCTGTACTGCGCTGTACTGTTTTATGTTCTATTATAACTTGAAAAAAGAGCTCTCAAAGTGGAATAGGATATTAATGACTAAAAAGAGCAGGCTCTGTTGTTGCTCATATGCAACTTCAGTAATGTTTGGATTTAAAACTCAGGGATTCTGAAACAGTGGCAGTACATTTTAACGACTCCAGTAAAATCCATTAAAAATTAAGGCCAAATTCTCTATGTCAAGGTGATAGTAAAATAAGGAGGTGATATTTTAGTCATCACTGAACAATTCACACACCAAAGTGACACATACACAAAACATCTGTTATTTATCATTTGTGAATTACAGTCCACCAATTTAAATTTTGTTGGTAGTTAGAGTACGTTCAAAAGATAACAAAACTAAAGGAAATTTATTTCAAATAGCATCACCTCCAGTTCTGGAGTTCCCAGGAACTCATCTGCAGGCAGCTTGTACACACCAGATATTCGATAGTTCTTCCGGTACAGTGATGTGCAGTCATAAGTGGCATCTGCAAACAAAGGATTAAATATTGCATTACTGCAACGGTGCAGACATGATGAGCTGAATGGCTTTTTTTTTAATGTGCTGTAACTTTTCTATGGTTCAACTATTTCAGAATCCTCGAGTTTTAAATCAAACCATTACCGCACTGCAGCTACAGCAAAAATGAACATTAATGAACAATGGACTTCTTGTAATATTCATAAATAATATTTTCCGCTCTGAGATTCTTTTCCAAATTAGAATAGTTATTGAAATCTACATTGATGTTTGGTACTCACTCGAGCAGGAAAATTCCATTTATTTCCTTCTCTGCCAATGCCTATGAAAATAGCTACATACTTCACACCAGTAAGAAAGCATTGAAATGAGTTAAGAATTTTTATCATGGTGGTTTTTAGATCTTTATGATTTATTAGCTGTGGAAATCTTAGCAAATGCAACATACATTCAACTCACTTTGAAATATTCTGTATAATGTTCCCATGTCAATTTTATACCAGTAAGTTGGCATTGTTATCCTGAAGTGTGTTTTGCTTCAATCTTTCGGAATTGAGCTGCCTATTTAGGCTTTGTTTAACTTCCTTCCACTTTCCCCATATGGACTGCACATTGTGGACCATCTTGTGAGTCCCAAAGCTTAAGAGTCTCTCATAGCTCCTGACCTCATTCTCTGCAAGATTGTTCCCTCTTGAATACTAGCGATCTTTACAGTCCACCCAAAGACAATTTGATCCGTATATTCACCACCTTCTGTATTCAGTAAATATAAACTGTATGCTCACCTTGTCTCTTCTGATTTAGGTCCATATCTTACTCTTTATTCAGCATACCTGACACACTCCCTGCCACTCTTTCCCTGCATTTCATGTTTGCTGCTGTTTTGAGTTAGGAAAAACATTTTCCTAAATGTTTACATTTGAAGAAACATAGTTTTGATCAAATTTGAGTACCTTGAATTAAATACCATTTTCTGTTTTCGAAACACAAGAAGCCAGTGAATATATCTGATTGTTGATGGAGCCTGTTCAACCATGCCAATTTATAGCTTTTATTTAGTAACTGCAGCAAATAAGTTATTTAATCTTTTGAGTTCAGGAGCTGTGACTGTTCAGGCTAGCCTCAGTTATTAGCAATACGCTTGTTTTTTTTTAGATGTGAAAACCATGCAAACCCAACTAAAATCACATGTAAGCACTTCTAATAAACCAATTTTAATTTCTCTTGACAAGTGATTTTCGATATAACCGAAGCATTTAAAGATTGCTGCCAATTTTAAGTTCAATTTTGTGAAGATTGTGAGAGCTAAGTTACCAATAGCATGTGGTAAATTGATACTTTCTAAAATAAAGTGTTAGAGGATAGAAATTCTCATTGCTCTGACACTGCTGAAAGTGAATTTTCACGAATGGCTTTGGGTAATTGTGTGTTGCACTAGGTGAGTTGGTTCGTGAGCTCAGCAATGCCAAGATTACTGCCAATTTTAAATTCAATTTTGTGAAGATTGAGAGATCTAAGTTACCAATAGCATATGGTAAATTGATGCCTTCTAAAGTGAAGTTATAGAGGATAGAAATGTTCTTTGTTCTAACTTTGTTGAAAGTGACTTCAAGAATAGGTTGAGGAATGAGGAACGGTTGACGACTCTGGGTCTGTAGTCGTTGGAGTTTAGAAGGGTGAGGGGAGATTTTATTGAAACTTACAGAATACTGCGAGGCCTGAATAGAGTGGACATGGAGAGGATGTTTCCACTGGTAGGAAAAACGAGAACCAGAGGGCACAACCTCAGGCTAAAGGGACGATCCTTTAAAACAGAGATGAGGAGGAATTTCTTCAGCCAGAGAGTGGTGAATCTGTGGAACTCTTTGCTGCAGAAGGCTGTGAAGGCCAGGTCACTGACTGTCTTTAAGACAGAGATGGATAAGTTCTTGATTAATAAGGGGATCCGGGGTTATGGGGAAAAGGCAGGAGAATGGGGATGAGAAAAATATCAGCCATGATTGAATGGCGGAGCAGACTCGATGGGCCGAGTGGCCTAATTCTGCTCATGTCTTATGGGTTTGTGTAATGGTGTTGCACCAGGTGAGTGCATTCCTGAGCTCAGCAGTGCGAAGATGCAGATAAATCAAATGGTTTCTGCAAATTACTGTTTATTTGAACAGTTCCCAAAAGAATGACTCAGTGAACAAAATTGTGGCATGCCGGATATCCAGAATCTTAGATTTTTTTAAAGCACAGATCGAGTCCTAGGGTGGGATTTTCCAGCTGTGCTCTCCCGAAGATTGGAAAATCCTGCCCGAGGTCAACAGACTGTTGCATGATCCGTGTCCCGCCCTCTACGATTCCTGTGGTGAGCGGGACAGGAAAATTTCACTCCTAGAGTCAGTCCGGCATTACTATTGGAAACCCAAAAAGAAAAAAAACACAACAAGGTAAGCTTTCAATGTTCAAATGACCAAAATAACACTATTTTAGTCCTGCAGGTTCTTGACACTAATTATAAACCAACTTAATTTAATTACGATTACTGCCCAAGTTGAAATAGCTGATGTGAATTTGGGGATCAATTGGGCTACTGGAAGTGGGGTTAGGACTCCTGGGTTAGGGATGATGAACATTAGCTAAAGTTCCTGCTTTCTAATCACTGTCCTGCTGAAAAAGCTCCCGAATCAGACCTGCCCTTTTTTGTTTTGAATTTGAGCAGTTTTTTCTTGTATTTTCATATGATAAATGTAGTTGAAAGGAACTGAAGCGTCTGGCTTGTATAAGATAGTATTGGTTCGGTGGCAACTGAACTGTGCTACCGTGTATGAACTTGCATAGCTGACTTTCTTTTGCTTGCTCGGTAACTGGAATACTCTGCACATGGTTCACCAGAGAGGCAGCATTGATTCTAATCTGAAGCTGATGTGTTTCAATAAAAAGTGGAATTTAGTGTTATACATTTTGGAAATGTCTCGTGTTTAATCTTGGAAAATAAAGATCTAGTTTGTTTTTTTTTTCCAAAAAAAAATCTTCGCTTTTTCAGTGTAAGATAATAGAACTTTGAGAACTTCTAAGTTGAATCAGCAGTTGGATATTTTTAGAGGCAGTCTGCATGGATTATTACATATTATGGTTAGTCTGTAGTCATATGATTTAACAAATTCTGCACTGATTCATTTAGACAACTTGATTGCACCTTAATGAAAACAGTGTCTAGGTCTTGTGGGGAGCTAGGTCTTTCTGCCTTTTGAAATATTCACAATTTCTTCAATGTGCCATGTGCATAAAAAGTTTTTATAATTCTCACTAAAGCTTAAGATGTATGAATCAATAGAACATATTTAACCAATGTATTGATCAGTTTTAATACTGTAAACCTACATTGATTGAAACTTGATGACTGTAATATGGCATTCAATTCCTTCTAAAGGCCAATGCAATAGTCCCATTTTTCCCATCCTTAAATAATTATCTTTTTAGGGTTCTTTGCCTTTTGTTTCTCTCATCTTCCAGTGAAGCCTGACTCCTGCTGATTAAGAATCCAGAGGTGATGAGCACCTTTCCATGCCCTCATCAAGTGACCATACTTCATGAGTGAATCTTGATAGGAAGGCCTGTTGTCAGACTTGTCAATCTGGTCACTGATGAGCCTGTCCCTGACTTCAGCGAAATAGGTTTTCATTCCCTTTAATAGAATTATTTTGTAACTGCAGGTTTCTGCCATCCATAGCCCCCAAGGGGGTGGTCTATCAAATGTTATGATTTGCTAAATTTGATGTATAAATTATAATGGTTACACTTTTAAAATGTCTTCCCTTTTTAAAATTTAGAAGCATTCTTCATCTGTTGAACATATCGCTACACTATTACATTGTAAATCAGTGTGATCTGTCATCTGTGAAGTCTGTATTCGTGTTTCACCCTGATGGCACTAAAATGCTTGAATGTCTTGGATGTTAAAAAAAGTTATTGCTGACTGATAGGTTTACAATAACTGAACAAGCTATTTAACACCTCATCAGTGTTGCAAACATCATACACCTAGTAGTGCACCTACCTCCCCAAGGACATCTTTACTCTGGGTAAGAATATTTCATATTTGAGAAATGGCAAACATTTCCAAATTTCAGCAGGCTTTGCTCAGTATAGCAAACTGTGTCTAATATTGCTATGCCATTTCCAGAAATATCAGAACAGCCAGAAAAAAAGTAATATATATTTGTCTGTTTTCCATACATTTTGCCTAAATTATTATAGAGGGGTGCTGGTTGAATATGGCACCAATGCAGAGGAATATACCCCTATCCAATTATTTGTGCCATTTTTTAAATTTGCCAAATGGCTAAGTAGCTTGGACAATAAAATCAGATTGGGTGTTAGATTGATGGAATGATTTTAAGATTAAACTTGATGTTGTTACTCTTATTAGTTACTCTTGAAATTCAATCACTGTTATTTGGAGCAATGTAGCTGTTGTTTCCTATACTGCAATGTACCACGTCCAACAATGGGATCAATGACTAATCCATTTCAATGGTATTGGTTAAGGGAAAATGTTGGCCAGTACAATAGACAAACTTCTTACTTTGGAAAAGTACCATGGGATCTTTTGCATCCGCCTGAGCAGATGGACTGGACCTTGCTCTAACATTTCACTTGATAGATGACACTCTTGAGAATGCAGCAGTTGTGCAGTACTGCATGAATGTGTCAGCCTCGTCTTGGAGTTGCGTTTGGACCTGCAACTTTCTGACTTGTGGCAAGAGCGCTACTATTGACCCAAGCTGATACTTTCATACTATATGTATTGCAGACGATTGGATTTTCATCCATGGCAGGACGAAACAGTGCAAACAACCTAGCACTTAAGGAGCCAACAGCAACATAAACTTCTGTGGATTTATAAATGTTGTTGGGTTAAGGATAGTGGTTTTAGTGGGCAAAATAGATGGGATTCATATTTGAACTCTGGGCCTCCATATTTCACAGCAGAGCCCAGTGTATCAATAGAAACAGACTCCCACTGTTGTATGTAAAAGGAGTACAGTGTACTGGATTTATTATCCCAAAATTGGATCAAAAATCCCAACAAATAGTCAGAGTACCTCACTGATTCGCTCTTTCTCACTGATGTTGAATTTCATTAATGTGGAAAATAGGACCCTCTCATGCGTGGTTTCTGATTATGACTGAATAGCAAAGGTATGCCATGTGGTCTGCTTCACCAGCAGGTGAGAATTTAAGACTGCTGAGGTTTCTTGTCTGATTTGACTTAGGTGTCTGATAGAATCATGTGAAACATGCACTCAGACTCTCTGGATGGAATGTGAGTGTTCTTTCCATGGACTCCAGCTACGTGATACAAATGTGAGCTGCAAGTGATCTGTTAAACCTGCAGCTGTATAGGGCAAGAGCTGGCAAGCATGGATTCCTATTTTGAGACTGAAGTTGCAGGTCCAAACGCAACTCCAAGACGAGGCTGACACCTCCTAGGTTCACAACCTAGTTTATAGTTTCACAATGACCTGTCAAAGCTAAAGTCTTGAGAATATACTCTGCCTTGAGGAATCCCTAGTGAGTGAATGGAAAAGACATCTCCAGTACAATCCTCGTTCAGTTATAATATTTATTTTGTTAAACACACTAAGATCCCATCATATCTTACCCCCCCCCCCCTCCACCACGTCTGCTTTTCAAGTATTGCAGTTGATCAAAAAGGTCTTGTGATTTTGAAATAAAACAAATGTGATTATACGGAATTTTTATGAAATTTCTGATATGCCGCTGTCTGTTCAGATTGGCAGAGATATTTTGTGCTGAAACAGAATGTAGTTTGAACATAAGATTTGGGTAAATCAACTTAATCAACCTTCTGTACCACTTCTACAATTATCTTGAGCAGCTCCACTTTATGTACTTAGTGGTAGCTTAAGTATATTGTGATTTTATGAACAAAAGTCTGAAGAAACAGCCTGATTTTTGTTTTATATACTAGTCTATTAAAAATAACGTGCTAATTTCTTTAACAAGTCGGAAAGTTCATTAAAAAATATTATTTGCCCCAGTTTACTTGGCGTTTGTAGAAGGAAAATGCAGTTGAATGTTATATGATAATCAAGTAATTAAAATGAAGAAAAAATGAAATTGGCCTCAATGTCAACAGAAGCATTTTAAAAGTTTTGTCAAACTTCATTGGGGTGAGTGGGTTCAGAGGCACTTACTTTTTTTGGAGAAGGGTGATTGTGATTTTCAGTTCAAATATAATGCGTGATTTATTCTTTTTGAACCATTTTCCACATAATTGAGAGTTTTCCAGATTATTTATGAGTTTGAATGGGATCTCGCTCAAGAAAATTGGGAATACCCAGACCAGATTATACAGCTGTGTTTTATTAAGCGGAAATTTGGCTTTCATTTGTCAAACTTTGTCAGATAATGTTCCTGTGAAGTCCTGTGGGATGTTTTACTGTGTTAGTGTTGGTCTATAAATGCAAGTTGTTGTTTGTAATTGATCATTGTGAACTGTTTCATCATCATATTGAAATAGTAATGTGAAGTTTTATCTTTCTGCTTAACTTTAGCTAAAAAAATACAAGTAATTGTATTCAAATCGCATGGCTCTTAATACTTTTGCAAATGATGAATCACTTTTTAAAAATTGCATTTAAATGCTAATGATTGCCTCTGTTTAGGCACACAATACCTAATGTTATGACAAATACATTTAATAACATCTTTCTTCCCATTCCTCCCTTCCCAGAATAATTTGCCCTTACCTATTGATGTCTGTGTAACTGTTTGGGCTGCCTGAAGCTGAATAATATCTATCCGATTGTTCACTTCAGAGTATTTTCCTTCAGCTTCTGTAATGCGAGATTCAATCTGCCGATAGCCATTTTCCACTTCCATCATCTGCATGACAACGTTTATCCAGTCAGTCTCCTGTTTCCTACTGAGCTCAGTAAGAATGCTGGTCAGGTTGGCCACCTGGATCTTCAGCTCTTTCAGTTCATCACAGCAGGTGATGAGCTTCTGAATGTTCACTCCTCCTGCAATTCCCCTTCTCCGAGGTGCTTTCTGAACCCTGCTGCAAGCCGGAGGAACATTGCAGAGCAGCAAAATAAGTGAAAGAAGCCAGAGGAAAATCTTGACTGGCATCTTTTGAAATTAATAAATGTACAAAACTCTACTGCCTTTGAGTTTGAAACTCTTGCTACTTTGGATTACTTTTTCAGAACCTTAGCAGAACTAGTGATCTAACAGCTACTTGGTCAGAATATTTCAAAGTTTTTTTTTAAGAAGTGCAGAATAATTAGAAGTATGTTGTTAAAAGTAAGTTCCTCTTGCACACTTCATCCACTAACATGGAGGCTTGCTAAGTTGAAGGATCTCTGCAGTGTCCTCTTCAGAAAAATGTAAGCAGTCTTGAAAACAGCCCAGGCGCAGCATCTTAAATAACTAATGCATCTGTAGTTGGTGCCCCTCCCATTCACTGCACACATGGCAAGCTCCTCCTTTTCCATCAATTAACCTCAGGTGCTGACAGGAATGTGGGCTGGAGCTTTTTTTTGGGAGAAGGATGTCTTTTGTTTGAGGTTTGGTCAGCAAAGGACGTCCCAGTCCTGTCAACTTTTCCTGATATCAGATTACCAGGGTTGCGGAGGAAGACAGCACCAGGTTTGTGCATTATTTTCCCTTTTCCTATAGGTACGTGCTATGATGAGTTAAAATATTAAGCAATGCATCAGGAATAAGTTGCAATAATACAATACTCTCAAATGTTAACATTTCTCTTGATTGGATTTCAATGAGTTTTTTAAATATAAAATCTATGTCAGAATAATTTTTTTTGAAAAGTGCCCACACAAAATAACAAAAATTAGCAATTTTTCCTTTTAGTGTAGACAGGATGCCATGATGTGATTACTTTAAACTTCATTAAAATATATGAAACCGACAGACTGTTTCACTTACCTCTACTTGTGCAGCTGATATACATTTTATTGAGGTTAGGCATAACATGTTACTTATGTGCTGCAGATGTATCCTGCAGCCTTCATTGGTAATCAAAATACAAGCATACAAAACGGGAACAGAAGGAGGCCATTTGGCCCCTCAAACCCGTCTCCACCATTCAATAAAATCATGACTGACCTGTTTGTGTTTCGAGTTTCACATTCCTATCCACCCTCGATATTCTTTGATCTCTGCCTTTAAAATATTTTGGAACTCCACCCTTCCAAGGCAGAGAATTCTAAAGTCTCACAACTTGCCAAGAGAAGAAAATTCTTCTCGTTTCTCTCCTAGAAGTGTGACCCCTAATTTTAAAACAGTGCCCTCTAGTTCTGGACTCACCCACAAGAGTAAACATTCTTTCCCCGTGCAGCTTGTCAAAACCATTCAGGACTATGCATCTTTCAATCAAGTGACCCCCCCCCCCCCCCCCCCCCCCCCCACTCTTCTAAACTCCAGTAGAAAAAAGCCCAGCCTGTCATCCTAAGACAACCTGCTCATTTCAAGTGTCAATCTTGTAAACCTTCTCTAAGCCGCCTCCAATGCTTTATATCCTCCCTTAAATAAGGAGACCAAAACTGCATACAGTATTCAAGTTGCAGTCTCCCAATGCCCTGTATAACTGAAGCATAACTTCCTTACTTTTTATGTTCAAAATGATGTTTTTAAATTGATTTGAATTTTTATTTTTATTTTGTGGTTTATTTCACATGTTCCTCTGAAAGTAAGATAAACTACTTTATAGTAATATTACAAACACAAAATTGAATCCAGCTTTAACATACTGAAATGGCAGTTCAATAATGCACCAGACTTGCATATGGTTCCAGTTGAGTATTTGGTGCCCTTAACACTGAACTTTCAGAACTTAACTGATAATCTTCTTACACTGGCAGAGGCAACATCAGTAGTTATTTTCATGAAGATGTGGTACACTTGGGGAGATAATATGCAATGTTCTTTATCCCTGGTTATATAATGCACTTGCAAGAAGGACAAGGAAAAAGTAGTGCTATGGAACATCTTCATTGAACTTTTTTCCGCACCCCTCTTGCATGTGTTTCACAACCAG
Organism: Mustelus asterias; assembly: GCF_964213995.1. Classification (NCBI taxonomy): domain Eukaryota; kingdom Metazoa; phylum Chordata; class Chondrichthyes; order Carcharhiniformes; family Triakidae; genus Mustelus; species Mustelus asterias. Next base: position 32,822,535 of record NC_135822.1, read on the forward strand.
AAATATTAATTTTTTTCGATTCACATTTCTCCCGCCACCTCCAAAGCCCTAGTTAATGCATTTGAAACCCTCAATTCTTGACTTCTCTCAATTGCTCCCTTAGCCAACCTCATCCATCTGAAAATTTCAATTCAATTAGAATGCCTAAATTCTTTATCTTCATAAAGATACAAGACCCTGCCCTCTCAAAGCTCTCCTATCTATCCATGCTCCAGAGAATTCTCATAAAAATCCTCATCACTTTTGCACATCTTCCTTCCTTTATCCTATGTACCTTAGTGATTTCAAACCAATTTCTCCTTGGTTACTTATCACTGATGATCAACTTCTGTTTGGTCATAGGTGGCCAGCCTTTCCATCACTAAGCCTCTGTTCATTACAGCTATCTGAGTTTCTGTTTCAAAACCCTTATTACTCTTCCCCAGCCATTTCTCCTTTCCCCTCCTGCTCATTATCTAGCATTTTCCCTTCACATTCCAAAAGGCTTAGTCCTGTTTGTCAGGATTGTTACCAAAAGTTAATCTTCTCCTGATGTGATCTATAAAATTAACATTTAGTTTCATAAACACTTGAACATCCAGAAATGTGTTTTTTATCGAGATTCCAATTAACAGTCTTCAGGACTGGGGAAAAAAGCCAAAATAAATATAAACAAGTGTGTTTAGTTATATTGCAAAAATAAAGACTTGTTCACACCAACCACGTTCTAACTAGAGTTTTTGAAAAAGAACTTCTTTTGAATCTTGTCAATTTTTGAATGCATTATTTGAAATGAACGCCAAATTGTGGCAGTTTCTTTTGTAGGTTTTGTCTGACTACTTGTTAACAAGTCATGATAAATATTGGCATTTTCCAAACATTGCAGTTTTATGACTGAACAGAACATTGTATCAGTCAAATTTCCAATGTTCCTTCCATTTTCTTCAATGTTGAGATCTTTTGCTACCTGTCAATCACCAGTGCCATTCCCCATTAGTGATAAAAACATTTGGTTATTGATTTTTTAAAAATGTACTGACTGAAAGTCTCTTCTCCCCATGCTGTTCTCCACAAAGGAAAGCACATTCAGGTAACTTATCCCTTGCTTGGAACCTCAGCATTCTGGATGCAGACTGGTTCACCTTTCATTTTTACAGGACCCTTAAAGAAATCGTCCTCTGCAAAAAAATATCACAAAGCAAGTAGCAGTTGTTCAATTAGAGTAATGACATGTTTTGAAATAATTTGTTAGTGGGCTGAAGAAATGAGAAATCTTAATCTGCATCCCCAGAAATACAAAGGATCTCTGTAAAATAGTCCAAATTACAATAGTTCTAATAGTTTTCTGCATCTATATGGGCACTGAAGTCTATATATGAGTTCCAATGGAAAAGAAAAACTGTGAGCCAGAGTAACTCCCTAGGATGGGCATGAGTTTGAATAAAGTTTAATATTGTGACAATTTAATAGCAACATAATAATGATCTTGAAATGCTCAATGATATCTCAATCATCTCAATAGCCATGGACCATCCTCCTCCTATACTTTCCTTTTATCTTTCTTGTTCGGTGGGACTGCCCTCACTTGGTTCCACTCCTACCTATCAAACCACAGGTAGAGCATCTCCAGCGATGTTTCCCTTCTATACCTAGACCACTACCTTTCGAGTGTCCATAGCATATATCCTTGGCTCCATTCCACTTCCTCAACTGCATACTGCTCCCTACTGACAATATCCGAGGACATGTGGTTCGCTTTCACATGCACTGGTACCAATCTCTACCTTATCCTCACCTATCTCTGTGTTGTCATTTTACTTGTCCAATCAATTGTTTTGGATGAACTGCAATTTCCTTCAGTTAAATGTTTGGAAAGCTGAAGGCATTTTCACACCTTAGTCATCGACTCCAGACTCCACTCAAGCCACTGTCTGAGATTTGCAAACTCAGCATGCTATTACGCTGTGTGCTGACTTCCAACCCCTTATCGACCCTATCAACTGCTTCTGTAATATTTCCCACATCTGTACCTGCCTCAACCTACCTGCAAAACAAGGCCCTAATCCATGTTTTTCTCATTAACCTTTTAAATGCTCTCATGGTTGACCTTCCATCCTCTTTGAAATCCGGTCACTCGTATCCTACCCTGCACTAAGTCTTGCTCATCCTGGTGTTTATCTCCAGTTATTTCCTTATTCAATATTCAATAATTTTCAACTAAATCTGTGCCGCAATGTTGATTCTTGTAACAGTCACAATGAGTAAGCAGTTATGCAACTTGAAATTAAAGATCCTTATCGATGTAATATATATCTACTTTAAATGGGGGAGTATTTTCACTTTTCCATTGTAGGTCTTAAGTGACTGTTAATTTCCCTTACTTCCCATATATAGCTGCTTTTATTACTTGTTTCAATTTGCAACATTCCTTTCCTTTTTTTATCTTTCCTAACAGTCTGATTGTCAAATGCCATGATGTAGTTTAGCCTTCAATCTGTGTTAGGACGTCAACTGTTTACAATCTATATCAATGACTTAGATGGAAAGTCTGAATGTATGGTAGCTAAATTTGCTGTAGTACAAAGCCAAGTAGAAAAACCTACAGAGGAATTTATGTAGGTTAAGTGAGTGGACAGAAATTGGGCAGATGAAGTATTATGTGAATTTATCCACTTTGAACAAAGAACAAAGAACAGTACAGCACAGGAAACAGGCCCTTCGGCCCTCCAAGCCTGTGCCGCTCATTGGTCCAACTAGACCATTCGTTTGTATCCCTCTATTCCCAGACTGCTCATGTGACTATCCAGGTAAGTCTTAACCGATGCCAGCTTGTCTGCCTCCACCACCCTACTTGGCAGCGCATTCCAGGCCCCCACCACTCTGTGTTTAAAAAAAAACGTCCCTCTGATATCTGAGTTATACCTCTCACCTTGAGCCCGTGACCCCTCGTGATCGTCACCTCCGACCTGGGAAAAATCTTCCCACTGTTCACCCTATCTATACCTTTCATAATTTTGTACACCTCTATTAGGTCTCCCCTCATTCTCCGTCTTTCCAGGGAGAATAAGCCCAGTTTACTCAATCTCTCCTCTTGGTGAAGACCCTCCACACCAGGCAACATCCTGGTAAACCTTCTCTGCACTCTCTCTAACGCCTCCACGTCCTTCTGGTAGTGCGGTGACCAGAACTGGACGCAGTACTCCAAATGTGGCCTAACCAGCGTTCTATACAGCTGCAACATCAGACTCCAGCTTTTATACTCTATACCCCGTCCTATAAAGGCAAGCATACGATATGCCTTCTTCACCACCTTTTCCACCTGTGCTGCCACCTTCAAGGATTTGTGGACTTGCACGCCTAGGTCCCTCTGTGTTTCTATACTCTTGATGGCTCTGCCATTTATTGTATAACTCCCCCCTACGTTAGTTCTTCCAAAATGCATCACTTCGCATTTATCTGGATTAAATTCCATCTGCCATTTCTCCGCCCAATTTTCCAGCCTGTCTATATCCTGCTGTATTGCCCGGGCAATACACATTTATTATAGGATAAAGGAAGGACAGTCTGGAGACAATACACATCTCTTTAACCTGTGCTTAATGCTCCCTCCACCCACATTGTCTGTATCTTTAAGATCTGGTTGGCTGTAGGGATTCGCATTCTAATCAGTATTCTGTTACTTGATTTTGTGTCTCTGTGCCCTGTTTGAGAGCACATTTCCACTCCATCTGACGAAGGAGCAGCGCTCCGAAAGCTAATGGTATTTGCTACCAAATAAACCTGTTGGACTTTAACCTGGTGTTGTTAAAACTCTTACTATCTCACAGAAGACAGAGGGTGGTGGTGGATGGAAAATTTTCAGACTGGAGACCAGTTACCAGCGGTGTACCACAGGGATCAGTGCTGGGCCCCTCTGCTATTTGTGATTTTTATCAATGACTTGGAGGAGGGGGCTGAAGGGTGGGTCAGTAAATTTGCTGATGACACCAAGATTGGTGGAGTAGTGGATGAGGTGGAGGGCTGTTATCGGCTGCAAAGAGACATTGATAGGATGCAGAGCTGGGCCGAAAAATGGCAGATGGAGTTTAACCCTGATAAGTGCGAGGTGATTCATTTTGGTAGGACAAATTTGAATGCGGATTACAGGGTCAATGGCAGGGTTCTGAGGAATGTGGAGGAACAGAGAGATCTTGGGGTTCATATCCACAGATCGCTGAAGGTTGCCACTCAAGTGGATAGAGCCGTGAAGAAGGCCTATAGTGTGTTAGCGTTTATTAACAGGGGGTTTGAGTTTAAGAGCTGTGGGGTTATGCTGCAAGTGTACGTGACCTTGGTGAGGCCACATTTGAAATATTGTGTGCAGTTCTGGTCACCTCACTATAAGAAGGATGTGGAAGCATTGGAGAGAGTGCAGAGGAGATTTACCAGGATGCTGCCTGGTTTGGAGGGTAGGTCTTATGAGGAAAGGTTGAGGGAGCTAGGGCTTTTCTCTTTAGAGCGGAGGAGGATGAGAGGCGACTTAAGAGAGGTTTATAAGATGATGAGGGGGATAGATAGAGTGGGCGTTCAGAGACTATTTCCTCGGGTGGATGTCGCTGTTACTGGGGGGCATAACTATAAGGTTCATGGTGGGAGATATAGGAGAGATGTCCGAGGTAGGTTCTTTACTCAGAGAGTGGTTGGGGTGTGGAATGGACTGCCTGCTGTGATAGTGGAGTTGGACACTTTAGGAACATTTAAGCAGTTATTGGATAGGCACATGGAGCACACCAGAATGATAGGGAGTGGGATAGCTTGATCTTGGTTTTGGACAAAGCTCGGCACAACATCGAGGGCCGAAGGGCTGTACTGTGCTGTACTGTTCTATGCTCTATGTTCTAAAGTTCTTTTGAGGAAGCAATAAGCAAGGTAGATAAAGGGGGAACCTGTAGATGTGATGGATTGGATTTTCAAAAGACATTTGATATGGTGCTGTATAAAAGATCACTTCAGAACATAAGAGTGCATAGTGTAGGGGGTAACATTAGCATGGATAAAGGATAGGTTAACAGAAAGCACAGAGTAGGGATAAATGCGTCTTTTTTGGTTTGGCAACTTGTCATGAGTGAAGTGCCACAGGAATCTGTGTTAGGACGTCAACTGTTTACAATCTATATCAATGACTTAGATGGAAAGTCTGAATGTATGGTAGCTAAATTTGCTGTAGTACAAAGCCAAGTAGAAAAACCTACAGAGGAATTTATGTAGGTTAAGTGAGTGGACAGAAATTGGGCAGATGAAGTATTATGTGAATTTATCCACTTTGAACAAAGAACAAAGAACAGTACAGCACAGGAAACAGGCCCTTCGGCCCTCCAAGCCTGTGCCGCTCATTGGTCCAACTAGACCATTCGTTTGTATCCCTCTATTCCCAGACTGCTCATGTGACTATCCAGGTAAGTCTTAACCGATGCCAGCTTGTCTGCCTCCACCACCCTACTTGGCAGCGCATTCCAGGCCCCCACCACTCTGTGTTTAAAAAAAAACGTCCCTCTGATATCTGAGTTATACCTCTCACCTTGAGCCCGTGACCCCTCGTGATCGTCACCTCCGACCTGGGAAAAATCTTCCCACTGTTCACCCTATCTATACCTTTCATAATTTTGTACACCTCTATTAGGTCTCCCCTCATTCTCCGTCTTTCCAGGGAGAATAAGCCCAGTTTACTCAATCTCTCCTCTTGGTGAAGACCCTCCACACCAGGCAACATCCTGGTAAACCTTCTCTGCACTCTCTCTAACGCCTCCACGTCCTTCTGGTAGTGCGGTGACCAGAACTGGACGCAGTACTCCAAATGTGGCCTAACCAGCGTTCTATACAGCTGCAACATCAGACTCCAGCTTTTATACTCTATACCCCGTCCTATAAAGGCAAGCATACGATATGCCTTCTTCACCACTTTTTCCACCTGTGCTGCCACCTTCAAGGATTTGTGGACTTGCACGCCTAGGTCCCTCTGTGTTTCTATACTCTTGATGGCTCTGCCATTTATTGTATAACTCCCCCCTACGTTAGTTCTTCCAAAATGCATCACTTCGCATTTATCTGGATTAAATTCCATCTGCCATTTCTCCGCCCAATTTTCCAGCCTGTCTATATCCTGCTGTATTGCCCGACAATGTTCATCGCTATCCGCAAGTCCAGCCATCTTCATGTCATCCGCAAACTTGCTGATAACACCAGTTACACCACCTTCCAAATCATTTATATATATCACAAATAGCAGAGTCCCAGTACAGAGCCCTGCGGAACACCACTGGTCACAGACCTCCAGCCGGAAAAAGACCCTTCGACTGCTATCCTCTGTCTCCTGTGGCCAAGCCAGTTTTCTACCCATCTAGCCACCTCTCCTTGTATCACATGAACCTTAACCTTCTTAACCAACCTGCCATGAGGGACTTTGTCAAATGCCTTACTGAAATCCATATAGATGACATCCACGGCCCTTCCTTCGTCAACCGTTTTTGTCACTTCCTCAAAAAACTCCACTAAATTTGTAAGGCACGACCTCCCTCTTATAAAACCATGCTGTCTGTCACTAATGAGTTTGTTCTGTTCTAAATCGGCATACATCCTGTCTCTAAGAATCCTCTCCAACAACTTCCCTACCATGGACGTCAAGCTCACTGGCCTATAATGACCCGGGTTATCCCTGCTACCCTTCTTAAATAACGGTACCACATTCGCTATCCTCCAATCCTCAGGGCCCTCACCTGTGTCCAACTAAGAGACAAAGATTTCCGTCAGAGGCCCAGCAATTGCATCTCATGTCTCCCTGAGCAGTCTAGGATAGATGCCATCAGGCCCTGGAGATTTGTGTAGTTTTAATGTTACACTTCCTCCCTTGTAATGGAGATTCTCTCTTTGGTGAGAAGAATAGAGAAGCAATATATTATTTGAATGGCAAAACTGTAGAACTCTGGTACAGAGGGATCTGGATATCCTGCTACAAGTTAATATGTAGGTACAGGGAATGATTAGGAAGACAAATGGACATTGGCATTTATTGCAAGGGGGATTGAGTACCAAACTAAGAAATTCTTGCTACATCAATACTAAGTGAGATCCTATCTAGAGTGTGCTATTGCTATAGATATATTTTTATGTTTAAGGGGACTGTTTACAGATTCAGCTCTATTCTGCAGGCAGTTGGTGTGTCTGGGAAACATTTAGCTCAGATGCTGGGAGAGTAAAATAATTACTCATTTTAGACATACAGTGTTTACTTAGAATTGAGCTAATGGATTCTTTTTTATAGATGGTGATTTCCCCTGGGGTTTTGATTACAGGAATGGAATGTGGGTTTAGATATATAGGGTCATGTGATGAGTGGGTGGCACATGGGCCGCGCGCTGGCACAGTGGTTAGCACTGCTGCCTCACAGCGCCAGGGACCTGCGTGCGATTCCCGGTTTAGGTCATTGTCTATGTGGAGTTTGCACATTCTCCCCCATTTGCATGGGTTTCCTCCAGGTGCTCTGGTTTCCTCCGTCAGTCCAAAGATGTGCGGGTTAGGTGGATTGGCCATGCTAAATTGTCTGTTATTGTCAGGGGGATTATCAGTGTAAATATGTGGTGTTGTGGGAATAGGGCCTAGGTGGGATTGTGGTCGGTGCAGGCTCGATGGGCTGAATGGCCTCCTCCTGCACGGTAAGGATTCTATAACATTCTATAATATAGTTAATGGGAGGAGATAGGTCTGTAGCAGAGAAAAAAAGCTTTTCAGTTCTGGCTGGGAATTGCTTGAAGACAGAAGTTTTCTGCAAGCTGCTGAAACTCATTTACCTCTCTCTGAAAGCTTCAAGACTAATTACATTTATTATAGCAAGTATATTTATGGTTGCTAACTGTATTTAAAGTGTATTTTGAGTCTAAGATGAATGTTGCTTAATTGGAACTGAAACAGACATAAGTTAGAAATTAAAGTTGTTTCCTTTTCATTTTTAACTAGTACTGTTAATAGTTAAGCTGCATCATTTGTTAGAGTTATAGTTAAACTGTGTTACGAAATAAAGTTTGTTTTACTATAGAAGATCCCTAATTTGTCAGTGGAATTACTCCAGGCGTGAAGCATTCTATCCTTACATTTAGGCTAAAATAGAAAAATTGTTGGAGTCTAATCTGGCATCCTAATGTAATTTGGGATTTTGATCCAGCCGTCTAACGAGAGCACTGTGTGAAGCTTTGATCTCCTTACTCAGGAAATGATATAATTGCACAAGAAGCAATTCACAGATGATTCACCCACTGATTCCTGGAATGAAAGAGCTTCTTATGAGGAAGGTTTCAGCAATGGGCCTCTACGCATTGGAGTTTAGTAGAATGAGATGTGATCTTATTGAAACTTCAAAGATCTTGAGGGGACTTGATTCTGAAAAAACGTTACCCCTTGGGTGAATCTAGAACTAGCAGATAGAATTTAAAAATTAGGGGTCTCCCATTTAAGATTGAGTTGAGATTTCTTTGACTCAGTCATTAGTCTGTCGAATTCTCTTCACCAGAGCGCTCTGGATGCAAGGTCACTGAATATATTCAAGGCTGTGTTAGATTTTTGATTGACAAGGGAGTCGAGGGTTATGGGGACAGATGGAGCTCATTTTCAAATTTGACTAATCTGTATTTATACCAAACTAAGACTCGCAGTGGAAATAATGCAGCACTCCACAGCACCGCACTGAATTGTCAACCTGAATTACATTCAAACCCTGGTGCGGGGTTTAAATCCACAGCCTTCTTGACTTTGACTTTGGTTTGAGTGCAATAAGTAAATTGATAGATTAATGCATTTTCGTTTTACTTAAGTATGAAATGAAATGTAAAGGAAGAAAAGCATAAATGGCTCACACCGTTAATGAGGGTGGCATAAAACTATGTATTAACCAGCAAACGTGATCTTTGTTCTTCGAACATTGCTTAACTCCTCAAATGAGAGACAATCCTTTAATAACTTAATAACTAATAAAATGTGTTATTTTTTGATTTACAAACGTTTACAAGAGACAGACATTTTCTTTGTGGTGCTATGGGCAATCAAACATCATGCATTAAATTAGATCATTTTGTTTAAAATGGTGAACTAAGTTCATACAGCTGTTAGAGATATCAAAAATTACTGACATTCTGTTTGAAAAATGGAAACCTAGCATAATTTGTTTATAATTTAAAATAAAATTACTTTGGGGGTTGCCAACAAAGTGCTAAAGCATGCAAATGGAAATTTACAGATTGATAATTTTGTTTTCCTGTGTAAATATACTGCAATAAACCACCATGGAAGCTCTGGGGAAAACATTACAATTTTATTGTAAATTGTGAATAACTACAAAATCCCCAAATAATTTACAAGAACGTAAGTCTGTTCAGATTCTATTCTTTCCTGCAGTAAGCTTCAAATCCCATTTTGTCTCCAGCCTGAAGATTGTCTACTTCCGCCTTTGTAATGTCATCTGTCTCCAACCCTACTCAGCCCCTCTGTCACTGAAACCCTGATCCGCACTTTTGTTATCAGCTTCAAGGTTGTTTCTTTCTGACCAATCATGCAACTTCAGCTCATCCCTTAAGTTACTGCATGCAGCCTGCACAAAGTCCTTCTTGTACATCACTGCTATCTGCACTGAGACACGTTGGCTCCTGGCTTTCTAATTGAAAATTGCTATCCTTATGTTTAAATCCTTCAAACCCTCACACCTCCTTATTTCTTTACCCTCCCAGAAACTCGCTCTTTCCAGAACTCTGTTTCTCTGTCCTTTTCCTCTTTTACATATCCTCTTTCCCTTCATCCCACCATTGGTGGTCATGCTTTTTGCCACATGGGCCTTGCAATCTCTCCCTAATATCTCCATTCCCCTTTTTAACCAATCTTCTTTAAACCCTTCTCTTGAACAAAGCTTTTGGACAGTTTTCTAACATTTCCTTGGACCTGTTTTTTTTCATATCACACTCTGGGTTTGTGCCTTGGGCTTTATTCTATGTTCTGTGAATGCAAGTTGATGACGCATGGATCGATGCTTGTTTGGAAGAAGGGAATTTTGAGGTATTTGTATTTTCTAGCTTGCTTCCTTTTCCAATGACAGTTTTCCCCCTTTATCTGAATTGACTAGTATTATCAGCATAAATAGTTGAAGCTTAAGTGTCAAAACAAACTGCAGTGTTGAAGGACAGTTATTTGGTGTTTGGAAGATTAGATCAACCAGTGATTCAATAACCTATCTTCCCACTGTCCACCCACTTTCCAAATTAGATCAACGTTTATTATTTTGAGCAGGTTATTCAAAGTTATCGTCGGAAACCGAGAGAGAAATAAAAAGATCTTAAAATTTGACCTTGATTTTTATAATAATTTGAAATGCTTTGCAGGTGGTAAGACTCTTTAAAATTGACCTATTGCTATGTCTGTCTTTGTAGCAGCTGCAAAGGACTTATTCAGTTAGAGTGGGCAGAATAAAGTACAATAGTTTAGTAATTTTTTATTAATGTCAGGCAGCAATATGTTACACAACAATGTCTGATCCAGATTCCATTCGGGTGATATAGTGAGTGGCAGGACCAAACATTCAAAAATTAATGGTTCTGTAGCAACATTTACAATTTCAAGTATAAAAATGTTTAGTTTTGAAGGATTGAGTGAAAGTAACCATTTTGTAACTTAGATTTTTGTTTAATTGTTTAACTAAAGCCTGGATAAAACAGCTGGAAGCTAAAATGGAGCCCATCATACTATAATAAAAAAGCTGATTCAGTTCACAGTGCATCCGTAGGAACCTGTCTTTCTCATCATAAGATTTTCTACTGTACGTATATTGTTCTCATTCCCTTAGTCTTTCAATGTACTCAACATATACAGGTCTGGTTGCCATTGTAGATGGTACAGATTGAATATCTTTTATCCAAAAATCAAGCACATCCAAAAAGCACACTTTTTTAACCTTATCAACCTTTGGCACAGGAATTCTAGTTGTTTGCACAGTTTACTTTAGGATTTTTTTGGTGGTGAACCTATCAAAAAGAAACTTATTACAGGTGCCCAGTATTTATTGTTCAGTGATATATTTTGCTTTTCTAGCCATTTTATTTACTTTGGACCACAGCTAGCCTAGGCTTAGGCTATTGAATGTAAGTTTATACGTGGTATCTGAAAACTGCAATTATCTAAAATGCGAATTCAGTCAGCCCAAGTGTTTCGGGTAAAGGATACTCAACCTGTATAAATAGTGTGCTGCGGAATGCAGAACTGTTTTACACATTTATTATTGCACTTCAGGTTGCAAATGCTCCAAGATAGACCACAAATTTATCTCACTCCTGTATTGGTTTCTAAAAATGTGGGGGCTTGTGGAAACCTCCAGAAGAAGATCCATAGGCCTCACATTGTTCGCAAGCTACATTTTTGTCAGAAACAAGAAATAGCTTCCAAATGTGTTCCCAAGTAAGGGATTTAAGTTATTAAATTCTGAGACTGTAATAATGCAAAAATAGTCTGATTAGTCACCACGTGTCATAGAATCATTAAAGGTTTATGGTACAGGAGGCTACTTGAGCCATCATCTCTCTGCCAACCAAAAAACAAGCCACCCAACCTAATCCCACATTCCAGCGTTTGGCTTGTAGCCCAATAGATTACGGCATTTTAAGTGCATATCCACCTACCTTTGAATGAGTTGAAGGTTTCTGTCTCTAGTACCATTTTCCGGTAATGAGGTCCATACCTGTAATACCCTCTTGGTAGTTTGTTTTTTCTCATCTCCCCTGTCTCATTTCTCTACCAATCATTTAAATCCACGTCCCCTAGTCACTAACTTCTCTGCTGAGGTAAATAGATCCTCCCCATCCACACTCAGCCCCTCACAATTTTATTAATCTCAATCAAATCTCCCCCCAGCCCCCTCAGTTATAAGGAGAATTACCCCAGCCTATCCAGTCTTTCCACATGGCCGCATTTTTCGAGTACTGGTAATGTCCTTGTAAATCTCCTCTGTACCTTCTCTAGTGCAGTTACATCCTTTCGGTAATAAGGTGACTGGAACTGCACACATGTTGTGGCCTGTAATGATTTGTACAGTTCCAGCATGACCTCCCTACTCTTAGGATTCCATAAACTGCTTTAACCATTTTATCAACCTTTCCTGCGACCTTCAAGGATCTGTGAAATTTCACTCCAAGGTCCCTCACTCTCTCTACACTTCTCCATGTACTCCCATTAACCGTGTGCAATCCTTTGCCTTATTTGACCTGCCCAAGTGCATCATCTCACCCTTCACCAATTTGAATTCCATTTTGCCACTTTTCTGCCCACCTGACCAGGCCATTGTTATCTTCCTGCAGCTAACCTCCTCACTATCAGCCACATAGCCAATTTTCATATTCCACTGTTCCCATAATTGCTTGTCATACAGATCTTATTTATACCTGCTAATCTCTAATACTTTCTTAATATACTCTTGTTTTTTTTAGTTCCAGTCTTAATTAGGCACCTTCCTCAGAACATTGTATCAACATGAGTAGAAATACCAGTCGTTAAAACTAGTTATTTTCCATTTTCCTGCAATCAATAGCTCTACTGTTTGTTTGTACTTTTAACCTACATTTAGTGCAATTTTTGGAAGTAAATTTATAAATTAACTAATCATTTCCACTATGACTCAATTTTCTGATTGATGTCTTGCTCCTTTGAAATTGGGGTGTTTAAATTTGGCCATGTGTCACTAATTAGCAGTGATGGCCACTCAGTTTGATTTAAAATGTGACATTTTGACATATGCAACTCTTAAAAATAAATAGTTTCATATGTTCAAATGGAACCTGCATCACTCTTAGGCTGCAGCTATAGTGCAGTGGCACCTGTTTCCAATGATGAGTTGGCAGACCTGTTTATCATTTCCATTAACCTTGGGCTAACCAACTTTCAGGTGCAGTGAGAATGGATGTCATTGCAAGTGGCCATCTGAGCATTCCAGATAATTTTTCACTTCATTGAGTAGTGCGGATGTCTGTCTGCTTTCTAAGAATTTCAAAACGCTCCAGTCAAAGTTTTGGAAGTTGCCGTGTGGTCCAATGAACTGCCTGAGCTTTTGAAATGTGGTTGTGCAGGCAAGCGGAGTTCTGCGTGTGGGTAGAGTTGTAGCATAGTTGGTGTGAGCTTTGTGGAGGTGCTTGGATTTAATGCACTTTAGTATCAGATGGGACCTGCTACTGTAACCACTTTACACCAATGTGGAAATTACAGCAGTGACTTTTTTATGATTAGTAAGGATGTAGCTACACCAACATTTCCTTACTATTGATGGGTTTGTATAAAACAAAGATATGAGATGGTAAAATCTAATTTATTTTTAATTCCAATCCTGAATTTGATTTCTACTTGCCCTGCAACATACAACTCCTGTACTACAATTCTGTTGTTGAAGGAGGAATGTTACTGCCCGTGACCACTAATGACCGGTCCTTCAAATCTCAGTTTGAATTGTTTTGGAATCTGATTATGCATTTCTGAATCATACAAAAAAAATTAGGATTTGGACCTAAAGACTTGCATTATGCCTTGTATGTCATTCTCCCTGTGCTATTTTGCATAATGATTTTGTGCTCTGGTAATTCCTTTTTGAAGACCCACACTTTGATGTTTATATGGAGTGAGATCATTGCAGGGGAAATTCGATTTTAAAAGTTTTACTTTATATATAAATTTTAAACTTGACATTTGAAATATATTTTTGGTTATATTTAAGATCTTTAAAGAAAAATATGGCTTTGATTTAAGTATAAAATATGTTCATCATTTAGACCAGTCTTCGGTTTACCTTTTGTCTGAATGGTGTGAAAGTGAGCCAGACTTGCATATATTTCCTTTTTAGTTAATTAGCGTTGTGTGAAATAGATATAAATCGGATGGATTAAGTCAAGCAAGTACTACACATGAATTTGATCCATAAACAAAATTACAGGAATTGAAATTCTGTTTTAATTGCTGATTATCAGTTGATGCTCAATTGGTGGTCGAAAAACTATTTTACTGATTTAAAATTATTTCTATTTGAAGGTGTTTTCTAAAGAGTTGCACTACTTTTACAGTTGTTGAAGTGCATTTTAAAGAATCGTGTGGCACTTTTTTTAAAGAAGAGAAAGGCATTTAGCCAGTGCGCTGACCAGTTATGCTCCCTCCAGCATTAACATCAAAACGTAGTTAACCGACCATTCACCTCATTGCTGTTTGTGAGGTTTTGTATGTAAAATAGCAGCCAGGTTTGACCACATAACTCCCATGGCGCTCAAAGGGAATTCATTATGTACAAAGTGATTTGTATCATTTCTAAAAGCTATGGATTCCATGCTATCTAAATGATAGTCTACCTTTTTTATCTACGTATGCTACGGTGCAAACAATTTCCATTGTTTTCAACACTACAGGTTTCAGTTTCCATGAGATTTGTCCCATCATTCAGCCATATCTGCAAGGTAAACTGAGTCGAACTCCCAAATGAGAGGGAATCGGTGAAGTTTGAATAGCTCAAAAATGCATGATTAATTTTTCCCCCAATATGGCATTTTTTCATAACACTTTGCTTTATGAAGCTTATAACATATTTTTCTGAAGGATAAGTGGACATGTCACATTTCACTGAAGGTTAGCTATTCGTTTTTCAAAATTGCAAAGATAAAATTGCAGTGCAATTGAAACCAATGTGAAGAATGTGGTACATTGTAAATATACTGCGAATTAGTGTGTGGAGTTTTTTTGCAGCATGCTGTGCAGTAATTCTAGACCACAGCGGTCTATAGCTGATAAAAACAGGGCCACGACACAGACATCTGGTTTCCTCTTTGGAACATGGATAACACATTGTTCTTCTACCAACGAGAGTCAATACCTGGTCTGTTCTGTCAAGAGTTCTGACCAGATTTGAGGTTTTTGATCACAGTCTCTGCTTATTGTTATTTTTATAGCTCATATTAAAAGTTGCTTTAATACTAATTTCACAAGTACAGAACAGATACAACCTGGTGTAAAGAGACTGTATTTTGATCTTTCGATTTGTTCCACTGTGTTAATAATATTGCAAATTGAACTAAAGTGCAAGCTTTTAATGGCTAACTTTGTTGTAAATTAAGTATTTCAGCAGTATTGGTGAACTTTAACATGTTACTGTAAACATTAGCTGCACAACTCTCATAATTGAAGGTTAGAAATTTAATTCCGTATGATTGCTGGGGTTCATGCTGACTGAAAATTCAAATGCTCTGCATGCTGTCACCTACTTAGGAATGTCTACAGACAGATGTAACATTTGCAGCATATTTTGATTTTGCTTGTCATTTATCCCTGCACCCCCTTTGATCGTGAACAGTAAAATGAACTTGAGTGCATTTAATTGTTTGTGATTCTATTTATAAGGCATTTATTCTCTTTTGGTCTCCCATGTTATTCACCACCTGTGGGTGAAGGGTAGGTGATTTCCCAGGCTTCACTGCCTCCCCCCCCCCCCCCCCCACCCGCCCCTAGCCCCCCTCACTTTCCTGCTCTGGAATTGGCTGGTCAACCCCTGCCCCCAGCCCCCCTCACTTCCTGCTCTGGAATTGGCTGGTCAGATTTGTGTGAAAGCTTTCCATCTGTTTCTCGTCCTGTTTGTTCAGTCAGGGATGGAAACTTCTTGTATAGTAATTTATAGACTTCAATCTGTGTTGTTTGTGGAAGTGAGTCAGCAAACTAATGTGTTATACTATTGAATTGTCCTTTTCCTTAAGTAGTATAATATGCTACTGATGTGTAACTGTGCCATCTCCAATATTTACCACTGTGCATAGGTTTCATTAAATTATGCAGCTGCGTTTATGGATTTAAGACTGGAAAATAGGCTGACTTTTAAAATGAGGAAAAAAGTGAAATTTATATACATTTCCATGTTATTGCCATCTCCGATGCTGGAGGAAAAGTTGAGCTACATTGTTCTATTTAGATTTATTTAGTGTTCTGTAGATGTTATGCAGAAATACTAGGGGACAGAGAGTCTAGCATGAAGGAGGAACTGAAGGAAATCCTTAATAGTCAGGAAATTGTATTGGGGAAATTGCTGGGATTAAAACTCAAAGTCCCGAGGGCCTGGTGATCTGCATCCCAGAGTACTTAAGGAAGTGGCCCTAGAAATCGTGGATGCATTGGTGATCATTTTCCAGCATTCTATAGACACTGGAAGCATTCCAGTGGATTGGAAGATAACTAATGTAACCCCACTTTTTAAAAGAGAGAGAGAAAACAGGGAATTATAGACCGTTTAGCCTGATATCGATGGTGGGGTAAATGCGAGAGTCAATTCTTAAGGATGTAATAACTGCGCATTTGGAAAGCGGTGACAGGATCGGTCTAAGTCAACATGGATTCACTATAGGGAAATCGTGCTTGACAAATCTTTTGGAATTTTTTGAGGATGTGACCAGTAGAGTAGACAAGGGTGAACCAGTGGATGTTGTGTATCTGGACTTTAAAAAGACTTTTGACAAGGTTCGACATGAGATTAGTGAGCAAAATTAAAGCTCATGGTATTGGGGGTAATATATTGACGTGGATAAAAAACTGGTTGGCAGACAGGAAGCAGAGAGTGGGAACAAACGGGTCCTTTTCAGAGTGGCAGGCAGTGGCTAGTGGGGTACTGCAGGGTTCAGTGCTGGGACCCCAGCTTTTCACCATATACATTAATGATTTGGACCAAGGAACTGAATACAATATCTCCAAATTTGCAGAAGACACTAAGCCGGTGACAGTGTGTGAGGAGGATGCTAAGGGACTTGGGAGTCATTGTTCAAGATGCTCTTAAGGTTAATGTACAGGTTCAGTTGGCAGTTAGGAAGGCCAGGTTCAGTTGGCAGTTAGGAAGGCAAATGCAATGTTAGCATTCATGTCGAGAGGGCTAGAATACAAGAGCGGGGACGTACTTCTGAGGCTTTATAAGGCTCTGGTCAGACCTCATTTGGAGTATTGTGAGCAGTTTTGGGCCGCATATCTAAGGAAGGATGTGCTGGCCTTGGAAAGGGTCCAGAGGAGGTTCACAAGATTAATCCCTGGAATGAAGAGCTTGTCATATGAGGAACATTTGAGGACTCTGGGTCTGTACTCATTGGAGTTTAGAAGGATGAGGGGAGATCTTATTGAAACTTACAGGATACTGCGAGGCCTGGATAGAGTGGACATGGAAAGGATGTTTCCATTAGTAGGGAAAAATTAGAACCAGAGGGCACAACCTCAGGCTAAAGGGACGATCCTTTAAAACAGAGATGAGGAGGAATTTCTTCAGCCAGAGAGTGGTGAATCTATGGAACTCTTTGCCGCAGAAGGCTGTGGAGGCCAGGTCATTGAGTGTCTTTAAGATATAGGTAGATAGGTGTTATGGGAAAAAGGCAGGAGAATGGGGATGAGAAAAATATCAGCCATGATTGAATGGTGGAGCAGCCTCGATGGGCCGAGTGGCCTAATTCTGCTCCTATGTCTTATGGTCTTAAGAGGCTGCAGGGTAACTTAGACAGGCTGGCTGAGTGATCTGACTTATGGTTTTGAAGCAAGGAGTTTCATTTATGAGTTACATAATTACTCTTCTTTATCTGAGTGAACATTTAGCGGGGAGAGGATCCTAGGAAAGTTGATGACCATATTGCCTATATTTATAAGGATGGATAATACTAGGATATCTTTGTCATCAGTACTATGCTGGAGCTATATTTTTCCAGAATAGATTTTGGTGACATTGAATTTATCTTTTCATGTCATTGAATTTATTTTCCATTGTCATGCACTCTGAAGGCCTATCTATTCATAACTTTAAACGTTGATTGCATTCAGTGTATAATTTTCTGGAACTGTCTTTTATTTAAAAATGGACGCTAACAAAACTGCTAGGATGACTGTCAAAGGTCAGCTGCCTTTTTTCAATTTCTGTCTCAAGTCCCTGAAAAGTTCCTGATTGAATAACCATGGGTGTGAGCCTCCCTCATGAATACCAAGATGAAACCTCTTTTTGGGGTTTACGCCTGCTGTTTGTGGTTTACCTGAAACTCAAAATCTATAAACACCTACGCTGACTGACTGTGAGCTCTATGTTGAACAAAAGGGAATTTCAGAAACCAGTTAATCGAAGTGGGTGTGAATAGCCATCTTCTATTGTGTAGCAATAGCTTCAGAACTCCAAACCATTTTGGGTGGACAGCAGCAGTTGATCATGTGACCAAAACCAACTTCTTTTATCTCAAAGATCAGAGCGAAACTCGTCAGTCTACACGGAACATTAGCTAAAGGATGTAAACGGCAGAAATGGGCAGTAGACCCATGTCTTTTTAAACCTGGTGGCTGCTTGCATCTTAAAAATCTCCCACCTGGTTCTGATCCCAAGTCCATATGCACAAAAACTTGACCTCCTGGGAAGAAAACAACAAGTAACCAACTTTGAGATCTGCCGGAAAAGTCCATCTCTTTGAAGGGATCCTGCAACAAGGCTGAAATATGACCCCAGCTATTGAAACCACCAAAGCTACCCCTTCAGGGTATTGGTGAGGCCGCAGCTGGAATACTGTGTGCAGTATTGGTCCCCTTATATGAGGAAGGATATATTGGCATTGGAGGGAGTGCAGAGAAGGTTCACCAGGTTGATACCGGAGATGAGGGGTTTGGATTATGAGGAGAGGCTGAGGAGATTGGGTTTGTACTCGTTGGAGTTTAGAAGGATGAGGGGGGATCTTATGGAGACTTATAAGATAATGCGGGGGCTGGATAGGGTGGAGGCGGAGAGATTCTTTCCACTTAGTAAGGAAGTTAAAACTAGAGGACACAGCCTCAAAATAAAGGGGGGTCGGTTTAAGACAGAGTTGAGGAGGAACTTCTTCTCCCAGAGGGTGGTGAATCTCTGGAATTCTCTGCCCACTGAGGTGGTGGAGGCTACCTCGCTGAATATGTTTAAAGCGCGGATGGATGGATTCCTGATCGGTAAGGGAATTAAGGGTTATGGGGATCAGGCGGGTAAGTGGTACTGATCCACGTCAGATCAGCCATGATCTTATTGAATGGCGGGGCAGGCTCGAGGGGCTAGATGGCCTACTCCTGCTCCTATTTCTTATGTTCTTATGTTCAGGAGTGAAAATATATTATCTCAATGGACCTGCAACATGTTTCCTCTTCAGATGAACCAGTAATGTGACTTCCGAACTGTTCCTTTATTTGTAATTGGTAAAAGTGTGGTATCCTTTGTAACTATATTTTTTCGTGTGTGATAGTGCAAAACTTCCCCTGGTGAATGCATGAATAAATAATCATTTTTATGTAAATCCACAAAAGTTGATCTCACACTCTGGTTGAGAAACGCATATGCACTGATTATGAACAGTAAGAGAATAGAAAATAAGAGGAGTAGGCCATCTCTGCCATTCATTATGATCATGTCTAATCATCCAGCTCAGTAGCCTGATTCCGCCTCCCCTCCCCCATATCCTTTGATCTCCTTTGCCCCAAGAGCCATATCTAACTCCTTCTTGAAACATACAATGTTTTGTCCTCAACTGCTTTCTGTGGTAGTGAATTCCACAGGTTTACCACCCTCTGGGTGAAGAAATTTCTTCCCATCTCAGTCCTAAAAGGTTTACCCTGTATCCTTAGACTTGACCCCGGGTTCTGGTCACCCCCACCATCGGGAACATCCTTCCTATATCCATCCTGTCTAGTCCTGTTAGAATTTTATTGGTTTCTATGAGATCCCCCATTCTTCTGAACTCCGGCAAATATAATCCTAACTAACTCTATCTCTCCTCATACATCAATACTGCTATCCCAGAAATCAATCTGGTAAATCTTCTCTACACTCCCTCTATAGCAAGAACATCTTTCCTCAGATAAGGAGATCAAAACTGCACACAATATTCCACATGTAGCCTCACTAAGGCCCTGTATAATTGCAGCATGACATCCGTGCTGCTGTACTTTAATCCTCTCACTATGATGGCCAACATACCATTTGCCGCCTTTAGCGCCTACTACACCTGCATGCTTACCTTCAGCAACTGGTGTACAAGGACACCCAGGTTTCCTTGCACATTCCCCCTCCTAATTTGTAACCATTCAGAAAATAATGCCTTCCTGTTTTTGCTACCAAAGTGGATACTTCCCACCCCCCCTCCCCCCGACTCACGCGCACACGCACACGCGCACACACACACATCTAGCTTCGTATCAACTGCAAATTTGGAGATATTACACTTGGTTCCCTCAGCTAAATCATTCATATATACTGTGAATAGCTGGGGTCCCAGCACTGATCTCTGCGGTACCCTAGTTGTCGCTGCCTGCTATTTGGAAAAGTTCCCGTTTATTCCTACTCTTTGTTTCCTGTCTGCCAACCAGTTTTCTATCCCTCTCAATGCACTACCCCCAATCCAAAGGATTTTCACAGTAACTTCATTGCAGTGTTAATGTAAGCCTACTTGTGACATCAAATAAATAAACAAACTTAATTAATTTTGCATACTAATCTCTCATGTGGGACTTTGTTGAAAGCCTTTTGAAGGTCCAAATAAACCACATGTACTGGCTCCCCTTTTCAACTCTACTAGTTACATCCTCGAAGAATTCCAGTAGATCTGTCAAGCATGATTTCTCTTTCGTAAATCCATGTTGACCCTATCCAATTCTACCACTGTTTACCAAGTGCTCTGCTATCTTTAATAATGGGCTCTAGAATTTTCCCCATTGGTCTATAATTCTCTGTTTAACAGTTGCCTGAACCTACCATCTATTCTATGGTGTCCTGGCCACTATTCTTCAATCGACATCACAGATTATCTGATCATTATCACGTCATAGACTTTGTGGGAGTTTGTTGTGCAAAAACTAGCAAGCCCATTTCCCACATTACACCCGTGACTTGGCACACCTGATGGTTTTGAAAAGCGCTATTTGTATGCAACTCTCTTATTTAATTTTTGCCTTTCTACACCATGTCTTCAGTCCTTTGTAAAAGCACTGATCTGTTTGTCCATCATTGTTCATTCAGTATATAACTTGAACCTTGTTTGTTCTAATCAACAGCATGTTCATAATTTCCTAGTAATATTTTGTGGATATTATTTGGTACTGTAATGAAATGATATTTAACTTGTAGGGAGTTTTTTCAACCATCTGGTGTACAAAATGAGTAAAAGAGCGTATGAAGTTTGCATTTTTAGTACTTTCACATTTAAGAGCATAAATTCAGGAGCAAGTAGATATCACTTTACTCTTCCAGCCATTTTTATTCAGCACTCTGTGGTGTTTTGTTTTAATTCATTTTATGGAATGTTGGCATCGCTGGGTAAACCAGCATTTATTGCCCATCCCTAGTTGCCCCATGAGAAAGTGATGGTGAACTGCCTTCTTAAACTGCAGTAGTCCCTGAGGTGTAGGTTACCCACAGTGCTGTTCGGGAGGAAATTCCAGGATTTTGACCCAGCAACAATGAAGGAATAGCAATATCTTTCCAAGTCAGGATGGTGAGTGGCTTGGAGGGGAATTTCCAGGTGGTGGTGTTCCCCGACATCTATTGCCCTTGACCTTCCAGATGGTCATGGTCGTGGGTTTTGACGGTGCTTTCAAAGGAACCTTGGTGAGTTTCTGCAGTGAATCCTGTAGATGGTACACATGGCTCCCACTGTTCGTCCGTGGTGGAGTGATTGAATGTTCGTGGAAGGGGTAGCAATCAAACGGATTGCTTTGTCCTGGATGGTGTCGTGCTTCTTGAGTGTTGTTGGAGTTGCACTTACCCAAGCAAGTTAAGAGTATTCCATTACACTCCTGACTTCTACCTTGTAGATGGTCGACAGGCTTTGGAAAGGCAGGTGACTTATTCGCTGCAAGATTCCTAGCCTTTGACCTGTTCTGGTAGCCACAGTATTTATATGGCTAGTCCAGTTCAGTTTCTGGTCAATGGTGACCCTCGGGATGTTGATAGTGGGAGATTCAGCGATGGTAGTGCCATTGAATGTCAAGGGGGAAAAGAACACATGCTATCCCCAAAATATTTCTATGAATCCATTGTAATAATCATGGAATTTGACATTCAGTAATTGTAAGATGACACCCTGATTATTGTTCTGACATAGTCTCCAATCGCTGATAGCCACAGAATTGGGTCACTGGCCTGTCATGTGTGCACCATGATGGATTCTGTTTCTGAAAAGAGAGGTTTAAAGCATTTTGACTGTCATGGGAATACTTGCATTTCAACTAAGTCATGTTGTCCATCACTGATATAAATTATGCTGCTTCAGGAGACAATGTGGAAAAACTGCAATATTTAAATTTCTCGCTCATTGTGGTATAAGGCATTCGCAAAATTTCACAGAAAAGTTGAGAAATCTTTAAGCCTTTTGTAATGCAAGTAGACAGGTAGAAACAATAAGCATTTAAAAGATCTTGTGCTACTGTAGCATCTTCTATACTTCTTACTTAGCGTCTTGTTCAACGGGGTAAAGAATTTTTAAAAATCACTAAGTGTAGACTTTCTGCCAGAAACTAAAACTGAGCAGAAACAATATAAAAATGATCTGGCTGTTTATTTAAGTGCTTGTTTATTAATGTTTTATTTTTATTATTTGTCAACATTATTTCTTTGCTTTCCCATTTAAAAGACTGAAAATAAGATTTTGGTATTTGCATGTTGATTCACCTTATAACAGTGAAGCAGTTGGCTTACAAGAAGATCCTGTAAAGGCGAAAGATCCCATTTGGATTGCTCAACTTGGGTAGTTGAATGAGAATGTTTTCAAGTGGACGTCAATCATAAGATATTTCAGTTGAAGTCATTATTCCTCCTCGTGGACATATTTAAAGGATTTCTTGACAAACTGCCTGTTCATTTGGTATAATACTTCACTGATCTTGTTTAAGTGAGAAATGTAGTTGACCCGACATTCAAAGAAGTTGACAAGCAAATGTTTTGTTGTGGTTTTTTAGTGACACATTTTCATATCTTTTTCCATCTGGAGGGACTTGGAGACGGCAGCAGTGGGCAGGTGGAATCCAGATGTGCCCATCAGCAAAACTGTAGGTGAAGCCTCCATTTTTGTTTTAAATGTTCACTGAATTAAATCAAGAACAGTAGATGATGAAGGATGATAAGACAGCAATTTCCTCGATCAATTTCTATAATCTTCTCTATGCTTGAGCAAAGTTCAGGAAGTTTACAATTTGTCACTTGAAACCCAAGAATTTTTTTATATTTCTTCTCCGGATATGGGCAGCGTTGGCAAGGTTGCAATTGCCCATCCCTAATTACCATAAGAAGGTGGTACAGGACCTTTGAACTTCTGGAGCCCTACACATGCTCCTGCAATGGTGTTGGGTAGGAAATTCTTAGATAAGATGTATAGTCACATTTATCTGGCATACACTGTGGCCTTTGTGAGAATTTTATCTCAAATATTTGCTGGGGAGATTGGCTGACAGAAGTTGTCATTGAGGATTTGTCACGGAGGCTGGTGGGTTCTTGGGGACTTGTCTGAATTTTCTGCCCATTCATAATGGCTGGTAAAAAGCTTATCCCACCGTGTAAAAGCTGAAAATTTTGTCATTCACAACTGATTACTGGAGGAATAATATAGATAGTATATATTATAGGAAATCAATAATAGTTGAATGTTCATTATGTATTTGGTAAAGTGATCAAAGCCATTTCCATCTCTTTTAGTTGCACTATTTTTGTGGTTCTGTCTACGCAAAATGCAAGTAGGAACTTCGCAGCAAAGTTTAGTTTTGATGTACTATGCAGCAAATTGATGCGATGTTGTTTTGTCTGCCCAGAGTCTGTGAAATAGAGTTGTGCTGCCAAGGCTGGTGTCATACACATGGAAGGGAAGGATCAGAAGGTTTCCCCCCAAGGATGTTGCCTGGTATGGAGGGGAGATCCTATGAGGAGAGGCTGAGGGATTTGGGATTGTTTTCGCTGGAAAGGCGGCGGCTAAGAGGGGATCTTATTGAAACATATAAGATGATTAGAGGTTTAGATAGGGTGGATAGTGATAGCCTTTTTCCTCTGATGGAGAAATCCAGCACGAGGGGGCATGGCTTTAAATTGAGGGGGGGTAGTTATAGAACCGATGTCAGGGGTAGGTTCTTTACCCAGAGGGTGGTGAGGGATTGGAATGCCCTGCCAGCATCAGTAGTAAATGCGCCTAGTTTGGGGGCGTTTAAGAGATCCGTAGATAGGTTCATGGACGAAAAGAAATTGGTTTAGGTTGGAGGGTCACAGTTTTTTTTTGTTTTTTTTTAACTGGTCGGTGCAACATCGTGGGCCGAAGGGCCTGTTCTGCGCTGTAATGTTCTATGTTCTATTCTATGTTCTAAGAATGCTTGAGTATATCCTCACAGCCAGTGTAGCAAAGCGTTTGTGGGAACATGAGAATAAGATGCTGGTCTGCTCATCTGATATCACCTGATGCACAAAAGTTTGGATGAACAGAAAATGGAGCATCATCCTTACCCAAAATATTCTGATCTCCCTACAATAAAATATCTAGATTTCCGAATGAAACCCTATTAATTGAAAGTTTCTAAACAAACAAAACATGCTTACACAAATATGTTTCACCAGAGACTTTGAAGGATACAAAATTCTTATAGCTCCAAGGGATAGATGCAGGAAGGATGTTTCTCCTGCCTGGGGTGTGGGGGGGGGGAGGTGAGAGTTTAGAACCGGGGACGCAGTCTTGGAATAAGCGTTAGGCCAGTTAGGGCTGAGGTAAGAAGGAATTTTTTCATGGAGTATGGTGAATCTTTGGAATTCTGTACCCCAGACATTGATAGATTTCTAGATATTAAAGATATCAAGGGATATGAGGATAATTCAGAAAAATGGTGTTGAGCTGGAAGATCAACCATGATCTAGGTGAATGGCAGAGCAGGTTCACGGGGCCAAATGGCCTCCTCCTGCTCCTATTTCCAATGTTCCTAGACATTCCTAATTTACTAAAGATGACTGAGGAAATGTTTTTTCCTACATATAATTTATGAAACTGTGCCTTGAAATTCTTGGTTCAAGGACGGGCTCTGTGACATACTGTTTAAGTATGACTGGCTGCAAATTATCACCATTTATTGCTGGATTTGAAGAAGGAAACAAGGTAACAAGTTATTAACTTGGCAGGAATGGACTATGTCAGCTGTATGTTATTCTTCAGGATTGGTCTGGGAGTGTGGCGGTTTTCTCCAGTGTATCCAGAAGTTTAAAAAGTGAAGAGAGACAGTGCTGGCAATGTTTGTTCATAGAGAAGCCCATTCACTCGGTGCAAAGCTCTGTTGACTAGAGATTCCCAAGACAATACTCTCATGTTTACAAAGATAATAAATAAGAACCTTTTAATCACATTGCCAGAAGTGCAAGTATTGAAAAAATTGGGCTACAAGGAATCATAGAACCAGTATTCGTAAAATAATTTTAGTATCTGCTATAAATTGCCAATTTTGTTGTCACAAAAGTTGTATTTATTTAGCCCTTTCACATAATGAAAACATCCTAGGACATTGCCGAACGAGATTAATGGACAGTTCGGAAAGTGACTTATTCAAGGAAAGTGTTTTAAGATTATTTTTAATTCAGGATTTAAGAACAGACAGAGTGCAAGAGTATAATACCTAATGGATCTGCTATCGATATTGGGGAAGAGGGAGGGCACGTAAGTCAGAAGAGAGGATATGTATGTTGGGATGTAGGAATTAAGAAGATGTTGGATTGATTGAGTAACATTGTGGAGGAATTTGTGGTGATCTGAATGAGGATTTCACAGTTGGTTTTTTGGGTACTCTGAATGGGATGTGGTGTTTTAGATTAGTTGGAACATGTATTGGTAGAATTGGTGAAGAGGGTTTTTTTGAGAAATTAAGTCTATTAAATTTAGGGTGAATATATGTCACATGAATCTATTTATTTGGTCATGTTTTGGGAATCCTACATTGTCAAAGTGGGACTGTATATTTAAGAAATATATTATCCATATTTTTTCACCTTATACATTTGTATTCACATTGACATTGGGTGAACAAGATGGAGATTCCCAGTCTATTGTATTATAAACACTGATTTTGAATTCCCTATTACCTCTGCCATCCAGTTGATGATGTGACAGAGACTTGAGGATAGCCGAGGGAAAATGTTGGTACATATGTTTCCAGATGGTGGTTGTGGTGTTGAGTCTTTTGAAATCTTACCCTGGATTATTTGCTTCTCGTAATTTATATAATGCTAAGTGTGGATGCCAAAGCCCTGTGCCTCTGAGGATGTTTATCATTTTTTTTGAGATCTTGGTAAGAAAAATGAATAGCAAGTCCCAAGTAATGGCTAGAAGATATTGGATTACTTGTGTCTCCATAACAACTCGCATCGCATCAGATCTTTGAGTTGAAGATATGAAATTAATTTGTAAACAAAATAATTTACAAATGAATGGTCTAACAACAGATATATGTTTACAGCATGCTTCCTTATAGATAACTCATGTAATCATAGCCCTTCTTCTCGGACTCTTCAGACTAATCTATAATTTTTTTTCTTGTGTAGCCTATAATCGGTTCAACTGGATTCTAATATTTAACTCTGTCTTTAGCTTATCGATTGGATCCACTGCTTACATACCCTTTCACCTGTTGTAGCATGTTTGGATTCTTCATAGCTCATAAGTGTAGTCTGAATAATTGTTTAAAATGCATTAAACTGAGCAAATCACAGCGTCTATCTATTCAAAGTTAACCTGGTTCCTTCCGTCAAACTTTGTAGCATCCGTAGCAAAATCTTTGATTTCCTCTTGTACAATGATAAGATGTAAAAAAAAATTGTTACTAACTGATACGACACAAAAATCTATTCTTCTGTCACAGTGGTGAAGTGCTGCCCTTTGCGATCTTAAAAGCCTGGGTGCAGGTTGTCACTGATGCTTTCAAAGTCTGTTTTATTTTAATGGGCCCTTACATAAATTGTGACCAAATAATATTTAAAATGCAGTAAAATTCTGGCAATATTCTTAGCTATATCTTTACAGACCTGTGGGGAGACAGTTGTGAAGCTTAATTTATGTGGATTCCTTTGCTTGGATTATATTTTAAGGAATTAGAATATGTATTCAAAAATACATATTGTAATTCCTTAAAATATAATCCAATACATTACAATATGTATTCAAAAATATACTTGAATATTTATGTATCTTACGAGCATTAATAGATCTTGTGCAATGTTAAGTTGTAATCGTTTAATCGTTAAATTGGCTTTTACTCTGAACCAGCAAAGATTTGTATTTTTACTTCTGCCTCTTATTTTACATAGCATTCTTTCTGAATATCTGTCTACCTTGTCTGATTTTCATTTACCTGCCTCAGCCTCTCATCCTTCCTCCCCCATCTCTTAAATTCAGTGCTCTGATAACAGCAGATGAAAGGCACTACTTGAATTGGATGCTGTTGACTATTCTGCATCAAATATTAGACCAACTCAGGCTTCCATATTTTCTAATGAGTAACAGCGATTTCACTTCAGAAGTAGTTCTTCTGATGCAAGTTATCTGGGGTATCCTGTGGACATTACAAATATATTTTTAGATGAGTATACCCTCTCTGGTACTTGATTGGAATTGTGCTAAATGTTCTGATTTCATTGACAGCATAAACAACAAATTGCAGCAGCCTGAGGCAGCCGCTGGGGTCCTGGAATATGCCATGAAACACTATGGGGAGCTGGTAAGTATTCTGATTACTTTGTTGTGACACAAATATCAAACTATTTTAAGTTTATCCTTAAAAGAAAAGTTTTCTTCCTGTGAGAAGCCACTAAGTCCTCTTGACAACTACTCACAGTTGTGTGATTGGAATAGGGACTCGCTAAGTGGGGAATGGCAGGTGGAAACCCACCAAGCTTATCCCTCTCACGTTCTAGCACTTCGAGAGTGCCTCCTGAGCCAGTGATTGCAGCCCTGTACAAGGAGTTTGTGAATGACTACATTAATATTGCACTATTTGACTTGAGTGCTCCTTTTGTAATGGACCTTTCAATATATTGAACGCCCCTGCAAATAGAATGCACAGATCTTGAAATGGTATAGCAATAACTTACCAAAGACCTCAATGGGCATAATTGACTTTTGGCAGCACTGAGTAGAATTGCTGGCACTTAACTGTCAGCAAAACGTTTCCACTACTACTGCCTATCTCCTCATCGATTGGCAGTGCAGTACATTGCATTCTGTTTCCCTAACGATACAAAAACAGCAGAGGTCTATTTTTATTTGTTTACAATTAAAATAACTTTAGGATTAAATAATCTAGCATGAAACTCAACAGCTTTTACCAGCTGTTCTTATTTTGTTCCAGCTGTTACAGGTTACAAAGAAGTTTCTTAAACTTGTAAAACAAGACTTGATGCAATTATGTGCGGTAATACGGTTCCAGGTTTAAGACCATTGAAAGACTACTAGTGGGTTGCTCACCCTTAAAGGAAATTACATTGCCTTAGCTGTCCTCATAATGGGTTGAGAGAAGTTAAACTATAAACAAACATTCTGCTCATTCTATTGTTAAAGGTAATGGTGCTGTCCCATTGATTTCAATGAACTGGTGGCATAATCATGGCAAGTGAGAAAAATTCAAGTGTGTTAATATTATAGATTTTCGCTTAGAAATATTTGAGTTTCAGCTAAACCATGCAAAAACATTTGTTTGATCATCTTGGTTCTATTCAAAAGAGTTTTGCAACTCTGCAAAAATGCAGATTTCTGCTGTTCTGAAATGGCTAAATTCAGCCTTCCAAATTCTGCAATTGACAATTTGAAGGAGCATTCATAAAATCTTACTGCTGCTAAGCAGGATAAAATTTTCAAGTAAACTTTATCAATGATTGTTCTCAAGTAAACTCTATCTCCCTCAAGTCAGACCATGAATAGAGATCTGTCCAAGGTGTCATATACTAGGTTGCTGCATCTGAAATAAGAACAGAAGATGTACAGCATTTGGAAACACCAGAGACCTTATTCTTCTCTTTTCAGATACTGCTAAACATGCTGTATTTCTAACCTTTTTATTTCCGATCTCGAGCATTTACAATTAAAAAAAATCTCTTCATTACTTTCAGTGACAATAAAGTGGTTCACCCCACACTACCCATTAGGTGGACCAGCAAACAGTGAAGCAGATTTGGTTCCAGAATGATTCAATCAATGATCTAAAGTCTTTTATGTTGGACTTGTAGTTACACAAATTGTACGAAGGGACAGGTTAAATTATGAGCTACACTTGGTGAATATTTCTTCAGCCTTCCCAGCACGTTTCAGATATTCCAGACTGAAGAACATAACTAGATGCCGGATGCATCTGGACCATTCCTCATACCCTTATCTTCCCATAATTTCTCTTTTACCATGGATAAACTAGTGTGTAACAGGACATTCTAAACAAAGTCAGTTAAAGGACTATTTACCCTGAGAGATTGTGTTGACACTTTTGTATTGTGTTGGAATGCTGCATTTTCTTTGTGGCACAAAAATGTACTTCATTGGCCACTTAATTGACTCCACTGAAGGGCAGCATGGTGGCACAATGGTTAACACTGCTGCCTCACAGTGCCAGTATTGGTGGGGTAACCAAGATCACCAGTACTGCGTAAAGTTTAGATAATAAAAGACTCTCGAGGCAGGTATCTCTGCATAAAGACGTAACTTGATTTAAACCAGCAGCTGCCAGGAGACCATCAAAGGGTCTGGACAGCTCTGAGATAGAGCTGCCAGACCTCTCTGATGAAATCTGACGTATACAAATCAAAACAGATCAATTGTAGTTTTTCTTATCAATCATTCCCGTCTTTCAGTAACTTTAAATCAATTATCTTCAGGATGCACAAATCAACAATAATACCTGTCAAATACTTCAGCCAATCGCATCCCCCTTCCCAGCATAATGGTACTTTATTAGTCCGTGAAATCCGGACGCTAACTCCTGTCTTGGCTGACCCCACCACCCAGTTGCCTAGTAGCCTAAGATGCTCAGCCCAGAGTTCAAACAAACATTCTCATGAGTTCCCTTAAAGGTCGCTGTCTAACCAGACTAATCCATGACACCAGTCCATCTTGTCCGGACAGTGAATAAACACTATTTATGAAATATGATTGTGTTCTAAACGTTCTTTCTAATTGAAACTTTAACTGATAAATCTTGCATATTTCCAAGGTTCAATTATCCTCTCAAAATATGGTTTCATCCTAATACCTTTTTACCATGATGCTGAGCAGTAAATTGCTTTTGGCTAAAGCGAACAATATTCCTTAAAATCAATAATAATGCATTCAAAACATCAGCATTTGCGTTTTACAATCATAATCACTCGTTTGAATCAATTACTGCATCTCATGTGTAAATTGCTGCTTCTTAGCTCATAAACATATATTTTAAAAGTCATTTAACTGACTACGGCTAATTCTGTCAATGCTTCAATGTCTGATGATTTAAAAATATTATCACCCCATTAGGGGTTCCACTTGCAGCCAGAGACACAGGTTCAATTCCAGCCTTGGATCACTGTCTGTGTGGAGCTTGCACGTTCTTTCCATGTCTGCGTGGGTTTCTTCCGGGTGCTCTGGTTTCTTCCCATTGTCCAAAGATGTGCGAGTTAAAGAACAAAGAGAACAAAGAACAATACAGCACAGGAACAGGCCCTTCGGCCCTCCAAGCCTGCACCGATCATGTGTTCCTAATTAGACCGTCCGTTTGTATCCCTCTATTCCCAGTCTGTTCATGTGGCTATCTAGATAAGTCTTAAATGATCCTAGCATGTCTGCCTCAACCACCTTGCTTGGTAGTGCATTCCAGGCCCCCACCACCCTCTGTGTAAAATACGTCCCCCGCATATCTGTATAGAACCTTGCCCCCCTTACCTTGAACTTGTGACCCCTTGTGTTTGTCATTTCTGACCTGGGAAAAAGCTTTCAACTGTTCACCCTAACTATGCCCTTCATAATTTTATAAACTTCTATTAGGTCACCCCTCAACCTCCGTCTTTCCAGGGAGAACAACCCTAGTTTACTCAATCTCTCCTCATAGCTAATACCCTCCATACCAGGCAACATCCTGGTAAACCTTTTCTGCACTCTCTCCAAAGCCTCCACGTCCTTCTGGTAGTGTGGCGACCAGAACTGGATGCAGTATTCCAAATGTGGCCCAACCAACGTTCTATATAACTGCAACATCAAATGCCAACTTTTATACTCTATGCCCCGTCCAATAAAGGCAAGCATGCCATATGCCTTCTTCACCACCTTTTCCACCTGTGCTGCCACCTTTAAGGATCTGTGGACTTGCACAGCCAGATCCCTCTGTGTGTCTATACTCCTGATGGTTCTGCCATTTATTGTATAGCACCCCCCTGCATTAGTTCTACCAAAATGCATCACTTCGCATTTATCTGGATTAAATTCCATCTGCCATTTCTCCGCCCAATTTTCCAGCTTATCTATATCCTGCTGTATTCTCTGACAATGTTCATCACTATCCGCAACTCCAGCAATCTTTGTGTCGTCCACAAACTTACTAATCAAACCAGCTACATCTTCCAAATCATTTATATATATATATATATATATATATCACAAACAGCAGAGGTCCCAGTACAGAGCCCTGCGGAACACCACTAGTCACAGACCTCCAATCAGAAAAAGACCCCTCCACTGCTACCCTCTGTCTTCTATGGCCAAGCCAGTTCTGTACCCATCTAGCTCGTTCACCTTTGATCCCGTGAGATTTAACCTTTTGCACCAGCCTGCCATGAGGGACCTTGTCAAATGCTTTACTAAAATCCATGTAGACAACATCCACAGCCCTTCCCTCGTCAATCATTTTTGTCACCTCCTCAAAAAACTCAACCAAATTTGTGAGGCATGACCTCCCTTGTACAAAACCATGTTGTCTATTGCTAATGAAATTATTCAGTTCTAAATGTGTATAGATCCTATCTCTAAGAATCTTCTCCAACAATTTCCCTACTACGGACGTCAAGCTCACTGGCCTATAATTATCCAGGTTATCCTTGCTACCCTTCTTAAATAACGGGACCACATTTGCTATCCTCCAATCCTCTGGGACCTCACCTGTGTCCAATGAAGAAACAAAGATTTCTGTTAGAGGCCCAGCAATTTCATCTCTTGTCTCTCTCCGTAATCTAGGACAGATGCCATCTGGCCCTGGGGATTTGTTGACCTTAATGCTTCCTAAAACACCTAACACTTCCTCCCTTGTAATTGAGATTTGTTCTAACGGGTCTACACATCCCTCTGAGACACTACCAATCAACGTGTCCCTTTCCTTTGTGAATACTGATGCAAACTATTCATTTATGATCTCACCTACTTCCTTGGGTTCTAAGCATAATTCCCCTCCTTTGTTCTTGAGAGGTCCGACTCTTTCTCTGACAACTCTCTTGTTCCTAAAGTATGTATAAAATGCCTTGGGATTCTCCTTAATCCTGTCTGCCAGGGACATTTTGTGACCCCTTTTTGCCCTTCTAACTCCCTGTTTGAGTTCTTTTCTACTTTCTCTGTATTCCTCCAGTGCTTCATCTGTTTTTAGCTGCCTGGACCTTATGTATGCCTCTTTTTTCTTTTTGATTAGACCCACAATTTCACTGGTTATCCACGGCTCTCGAATCCTACCTTTCCTGTCCTTCCTTTTTACAGGCACATGCCTGTCCTGCACTCCTATCAACTGCTCCTTAAAAGACTCCCACATGCCAGACGTGGATTCACCCTCGAACAGCCTCTCCCAATCAACAGCCACCAAATCCTGCCTAATCCGGCTGTAGTTAGCCTTCCCCCAATTCAGCACCTTACCCATAGGACAACACTCATTCTTTTCCATGACTATCCGAAAGTTTACAGAATTGTGTTCACTGTTCGCCACATGTTCCCCCACTGAAACTTTGATGACCTGACGGGCTCATTCCCCAGTACTAGGTCCAGTATAGCCCCTTCTCTAGTTGGACTATCAACATATTGTTTCAAAGAACCTTCCTGGACACATTTTACAAATTCCTCCCCCAGCCCTAAGGGATTTCCAGTCTATATAAGGGAAATTAAAGTCTCCCACTACAACAACCCTATTTTTTCTGCACCTGTCCAGATTCTCCTTACATATCCGTTCCTCAACTTCCCGTGGGCTGATGGGAGGCCTGTAGTATACCCCCAGCACAGTGACGGCACCCTTCCTGTTTCTGAGCTCTACCCACAGTGTCTCGTTACATGATCCTTCTAAATTGTCCACCCTCTGTACCGCTGTAATATGCTCCCTAACCAGTATTGCTACTCCCCCATCTCTTCTAGCCCCTCCTCAGTCTCGCCTAAAACACTTATACCCCAGAATATTCAGCAGCCAGTCCTGTCTTTTTAACCAAGTCTCCGTCACTGCAACCACATCCAAGTTCCGCGCAAGCATTAAGGCTCTAAGTTTATCTGTCTTGCCCGTTACGCTCCTTGCATTGAAGCAGATGCACTCCAGACCTCCAGGCCCACTGAGTTCATCCTCCCCCAGATTGCTCTTCCTCTTAGGTAGCCTTGTCTTGGCCCCATACTCGTCCCCAGTCTCTACGCTTGTTGACCTACTGTTCTGATCCCCACCCCCCTGCCACATTAGTTTAAACCCACCCGAACCACACTAGCAAACCTCCCAGCCAGGATATTGGTGTCCCTCCAGTTCAGGTGTAACCCGTCCTTCTTGTACAGGTCCCATCCTCCCCGGAAGACTTCCCAGTGATCCACGAATCTGAAACCCTCCCTCCTGCACCAGTTCTTTAGCCACGTGTTCAGCTGCACAATCTCCCTGTTCCTAGCCTCACTAGCACGTGGCACAGGGAGTAATCCAGAGATTGCTACCCGAGAGGTTCTGCTTTTTAGCCTTCTACCTAACTCCCAAATTGCTCTTGCAGGACCTCCCTGCTCTTTCTGCCTACGTCATTTGTACCAATGTGGACAATGACGTCTGTCTGATTACCCTCCCCTTTTAGGATGCTTTCTACCCACTCAGAGACATCCAGGACCCTGGCACCCGGGAGGCAGACTACCATCCTGGAGTCTCGTTCGCGCCCACAGAACCGCCTGTCTGTGCCTCTAACTACTGAGTCCCCCACTACTATTGCTCTCCTATTCTCCCCCTTTCCCTTCTGAGCCACAGAGCCCGACTCCGTGCCAGAGACCTGGTCATCGTGGCTTACCCCTGGAAGGTCATCCCCCCCCCCTGCATTGACTGCTTCCTCCCCTCCCCTCTCCTGACTGTCACCCAACTAGCTTCGTTTTTAGGTGTTACCATCTCCTGATAACTGCTGTCTATCACCCCCTCTGCCTCCCGAATGATCCGAAGTTCATCCAGTTCGTTGCAGTTAGGTTGATTGGCCATGCTAAATTGTCCCTTAGTGTCAGGGGGATTAGCAGGGTAAATATGTGGGGTTAAGGGGATAGAGCCTGGGTGGGATTATTGTCGGAGCAGGCTTGATGGGCCAAATGGCTTCCTTCTGCACTGCAGAGTTCTATGATGATAACTGTATTCTGTGGAACCTGCCACTGTATATTGCAGTATATCTTTGCAGCATCTGATGGGGGAAACCATATTTTTCTTATAACACAGAAATGTCTTCAGGCCTTATGTAAGTGCTTATGGGGGGGTGGAAAATCCTCCTTTATTATTTTCTAAAATGTCATTCCTACAGAAGGAAGATAAAGGAAGTTCAGTACTCAGAAGAGTTAAAGTAAATCAGGGAATTTGAGATCTCTAGTTGGAAAATTTGCAATAACTGAAAAACAAGTTTTACTAATGGATGTGCTTATTCTCCATCTGAGAAGATTATCTGATTTTTTTTTTTGAAATAGTATTTTGTGAATTTTTTAATTTACAATTCCCATAAGGAGCTGGAAAAAGCTCCATTCACCTGCCCTGTGGCTACTAGCATCAGGTACTAGTTACAGAGCAGACAGGCCACACAAAATATCGACTGTTTTTATAAGGATCATGTTTCCCATTTGAGGATATCTGTGTGCTGAGCTAATATATAACTAGACACCCGTGTGGTGCCAACATATTATCACACATTTAGGAAATTGACAGAGGCAGAGGGGCCTCGGAGTATTGGGCTTCAGCGGAGGGCTGTTGGGTAAGGCCTCAGTGAAGGGGGTGTGGTGGAAAAAGTCCCAGCGGGGATGGGAGAATCTCAGGAGTTCCTGTGGGGGGTTGTAGTTAGTTACTCCCTTCGGATGGTTGGGGGGGGGGGGGGGGGGGGGGCGGGGGGGCACTGGGGAAGTGCATAGAACATCGAACAGTACAGGCCCTTCAGCCCTCGATGTTATGCCGAGCTTTGTCCAAAACCAAGATCAAGCTATCCCACTCCCTGTCATTCTGGTGTGCTCCATGTGCCTATCCAATAACCGCTTGAAAGTTCCTAA
This sequence comes from Mustelus asterias, assembly GCF_964213995.1. Classification (NCBI taxonomy): domain Eukaryota; kingdom Metazoa; phylum Chordata; class Chondrichthyes; order Carcharhiniformes; family Triakidae; genus Mustelus; species Mustelus asterias. The sequence continues at coordinate 32,858,003 of NC_135822.1, forward strand.
AGTGTCCGACTCCACTATCACAGCAGGCAGTCCATTCCACACCTCAACCAATCTCTGAGTAAAGAACCTACCTCGGACATCGCTCCTATATCTCCCACCATGAACCTTAACAGCTACATCCACCCGAGGAAATAGTCTCTGAACGCCCACTCTATCTATCCCCCTCATCATCTTATAAACCTCTCTTAAGTCGCCTCTCATCCTCCTCCGCTCTAAAGAGAAAAGCCCTAGCTCCCTCAACCTTTCCTCATAAGACCTACCCTCCAAACCAGGCAGCATCCTGGTAAATCTCCTCTGCGCTCTCTCCAATGCTTCCACATCCTTCTTATAGTGAGGTGACCAGAACTGCACACAATATTCCAAATGTGGTCTCACCAAGGTCACGTACACTTGCAGCATAACCCCACAGCTCTTAAACTCAATCCCCCTGTTAATAAACGCTAACACACTATAGGCCTTCTTCACGGCTCTATCCACTTGAGTGGCAACCTTCAGCGATCTGTGGATATGAACCCCAAGATCTCTCTGTTCCTCCACATTCCTCAGAACCCTGCCGTTGACCCTGTAATCCGCATTCAAATTTGTCCTACCAAAATGAATCACCTCGCACTTATCAGGGTTAAACTCCATCTGCCATTTTTCGGTCCTGCTCTGCATCCTATCAATGTCTCTTTGCAGCCTACAACAGCCTTCCACCTCATCCACTACTCCACCAATCTTGGTATCATCAGCAAATTTACTGACCCACCCTTCAGCCCCCTCCTCCAAGTCATTGATAAAAATCACAAATAGCAGAGGACCCAGCACTGATCCCTGTGGTACACTGCTGGTAACTGGTCTCCAGTCTGAAAATTTTCCATCCACCACCACCCTCTGTCTTCTATGAGATAGTAAGGCGTCTAACAACACCAGGTTAAAGTCCAACAGGTTTATTTGGTAACAAACGCCACTACCTTTCGGAGCACTGCTCCTTCGTCAGATGGAGTGGAAATGTGCTCTCAAACAGGGCACAGAGACACAAAATCAAATTACAGAATACTGATTAGAATGCGAATTTCTACAGCCAACCTACAGCCTGGAAACCAATGACTACCATTCTATGCGATAGCCAGTTACTTATCCAATTGGCCAAATTTCCCTCTATCCCACACTTCCTTACTTTCTTCATGAGCCGACCATGGGGAACCTTATCAAACGCCTTACTAAAATCCATGTATACGACACCAACTGCTCTACCTTCATCTACACACTTAGTTACCTCCTCAAAGAATTCAATCAAATTTGTGAGGCAAGACTTGCCCTTCACGAATCCGTGTTGACTATCCCGGATTAAGCTGCATCTTTCCAAATGGTCATAAATCCTATCCCTCAGGACCTTTTCCATTAACTTTTTCCACCGAAGTAAGACTAACCGGCCTATAATTACCAGGGTCATTCCTATTTCCTTTCTTGAACAGAGGAACAACATTCGCCACTCTCCAGTCCTCTGGCACTATCCCCGTGGACAGTGAGGACCCAAAGATCAAAGCCAAAGGCTCTGCAATCTCATCCCTTGCCTCCCAAAGAATCCTAGGATATATCCCACCTGGCAAGTAGTTAGAGGTGTGGGTCTGTGCAAGTTACCTGGACGTCGGAAGGGGTTTTCATTTAATTTTTACTAACCATTGAAGTAATCCAGTTGGAACCATTTGAGGTTTGTGACTTGAATCGCATTTTCAGATGATTTTCAGTGGCAGGGCAATTGCCAGGGCAAATTTTGCACTTCTGAGTAAACCATATTGTGAGCCTCCAAAAGGAATTCCCCAGCGCATCTATGGGAACTGCCACTGCCAAACCACCACCACCACACAACCCCCCCCCCCACCCCCAACGCACACAGCACACACCATCACCCCCAACGCACACAGCACACACCATCACCCCCAACGCACACAGCACACACCATCAGTTCACCACCCCTTGGTATATGGGTTGCGCTGTATAGTGGCCGCCCGTTTTGTTAGCAGCATAAGTTCTTTTGCTGACATGCACGCATTGCAGATGTATTTAACTCTCATGCAAATGCAGTTACTTACATAAGTGATTAAATCAAAACTCACCTTTCATGATTGTTCCTTGTAGAGATATTTTGTCCTTTATATTGTGTTGTACAGTTGTCACAACATAAATGAATAATACGTGATGAGGGGTAAGGATATGGTATAACTAACTCTCTTCCACAACCATCAGATGCTAATTGAGCTGTAACATTCAACACTGAAATCAGAACCAACTTGACAATTACAACTTCACCCATCTATTGTATATTACATAAGAAATCGCAGATTAGAATCATAGAATCCTACAGTGCACAAGGAGGCCATTCAGCTCATCGAGTCTGCACCAACCACAATCCCAACTAGGCCCTCTCCCAATAGCCCACGCATTTACCCGAGCCAGTCCCTGGCAGTTGACTGGCAGTTACACTATTTAACTTGTTCACTAACTAAATGGGATAAACCAAATGTAAAATTGTCATGATATATTCACCTGATAGTTCTGGCACAGTGGTTAGCACTGCTGCCTCTCAGCACCAGGGACCTGGGTTCGAACCTGCTCCACCATTCAATATGATCGGACACTTCAATGCCTTTTACCCACACTATCCCCACAATGCTTTACATTATTGTTAATCAGAAATCATATCAATCTCTACCTTAAACATACTCTATGACTGAGTTTCCACAGCCCTCTGGAGTAGAGTATTCCAAAGATTCACACCCTCTGTGTAAATAAATTTCTCCTTAGCTTGGTCCGAAGTGGCTTTTCCCCTTATTTTGAAGTTATGCCCCCTGGTTCTAGACTCACCAATCAAGGAAAGCATCTGACCTCCATCTACTCTGTCTGTTCCTTTTAAGTATTTTATAGATTTCAATGAGTTCACCTCTCATTCTTTGAAACTCTTATTTACCCAATCTCTCTTCATAAGACAATCCCGCCATCCCCAGAACAAGTCTGATGAGCCTTTGTTGCACTCCCTCTATGGCAATAATATTCTTTCTCGGGGACCAAAACTGTACATAGTACTCTGGCGCGGTCTAACCAAGCTGCTATACAACTGAAGCAAGACCTCACTCTCCTGTACTCAAATCCTCTTGTGATAACAGCTAACATTCCATGAGCTTCCAGCAACCACATGCTAGCCTTCCATGACTCAAAATACTTAGCATAAGTACCTGGGGTTACAGGGATAGAGCCTGGGTGGGATGCTCTGTCGGAGAGTCGATACATGCTTCATGGGCTGGATGGCCTCCTACATTGTAGGGATTCTCTGATTATTGGCAAGTACACCCAGGTCCCTTTGTACGTCTACAGTTCCTAATTTCTTACCGTTTAGGAAATACCCTGCACATCTGTTCTTTCTACCAAAGTGGATTACCTCACATTTTTTCACAGTATATTCCATCTGCCGTGTTCCTTCCCACTCACTAAGTCAGGCCAAATCCTCCGGTAGCAGTTTTACATCTCCCTCAAACACCCATTCCCGCCTAACTTTGTCTCATTCTTGACCTTGGAAATATTACATTTGGTTCCCCCCAATCCGAATCATTGATATGCTTGGTGAACAGCTGGGTCCCAAGTACTGATCCTTGTAGGACCCCACTAGCCACAGCCTGCCAATGCAAGCATGACCCATTTATTCCAACTCTATTTTCTGCCTGTTAGCCAGTCCTTAATCCATGCCAGTATCTTGTCACCTAGTGCATGTGCTTTTATTTTGCTAATCAACCTCCTGTGGGGTACTTTATCAAAAGCCTTCTGAAAATCCAAATTTATTATGTCCATCAATTCTCCTTAATCAATTGTGTTAGTAACATTCTCAAAATCTCCCAAGTTCATCAAACATAATTTCCCATACATAAATCCATGCTGACTATGCCCACTCAGATGATGATTATCCAAGTGTTCATTTATCACATCCTTTATAATAGATTCTAGCATTTTCCTTTCTACTGATGTAAGGCTAACAGGTCTGTAACTACCTGTTTTCTCTCTCTCTCCCTTCTCAAATAGTGGGGTGATATTTGCTACCTTTCATTCCGGAAGAGTGGTGAAACCACTAAGGAGACTGTCCCTTTAAAAGCAGAGATTTTGGAGGAGTGTAGGAAGATATGTGTGATAATATGGAGATAAAGACTTAGGGTGGGAAGGATTGGAGATGTAAAGGGTTGTTCTAATAATAGCTACTGAGCATGTGCATAAGGAGTTATGTCATAGAGATGTCACTCAGAGAGAAGATGAGTGAGAAATATACTGGAGAGGAGCTGTGGCCATGTCCTGAAGTTCTACAACCTTGTAAATAGTGATGCAAATGAAGATATTTTGTATGAAAGACCATTATCTGCAACAAGATCACATCTAAAGTTATAAACCAAAGAATCCCAAGACAAACCCACAATATCCAAGTTCACATTGCCACAGTTCATCTCGATGTTGGTTATTATCCGAATATGCATTTTGACTGGTTTAATACTGAAGAATTGTTATGGCACAGAATGGAGCCATTTGGTCCATTGTGTCTGCACCGGCTCTCCAAACAAGCATCAGGACTTAGTGCCATCCCCTGCCTTTTCCCCAGACCCATTTGTTTATTCATATCATCTAATGCCTTCTTGAATGCTTCGATCGAAACTGCCTCCATCACACTTCGAGGCAGAGAATTCCAGGCCCAAGCCACTCGCTATGTGAAAAAAATTTCTCTCGCACCATATTTGCTTCTTTTGCAACTCATTTTAAATCTGTGCCCTCTCGTTTCTTGATCTTGTTGCAAGTGGACCATTCTCTCCCTATGTACTCTCTGCATTCCAGTGCATTTCCAATGTACTGTCTGCGCTCTCTCCAATGCGTTCACATCTTTCCTATAGTGTGGGCCCAGAATTGTACACGACCTCTAGCTGAGGTCGAACCGGTATCTTGTATAGGCTCAGCATAACCTCCTTGCTCTTGTACTGTATGCTCCCATCAATAAAGCCGAGAATACCATTTGTTTTATTAACTGCTCTTTCCACCTGTCCTGCCACCTTCAATGATTGATGCACAAAAACACCATGGTCCCTCTGCTCCTGCATCCCCTTAAGAATTTTACCCCTTATTTTATGTTGTCTCTCCGTGTCCTTCCTATCAAAATGCATCACTTCACACTTTTCTCCTCATTGAACTTTATCTGCCACCTATTTGCCCACTCTATCAATTTGTCTATATCCTTTTGAAGTTCTACACTGTCATCTTCACAGTTTACAGTACTTCCAAGTTTTGGATCATCCGCAAACTCTGAACATAATTAATATATGGCAGGAAAAGCAAGGGCCCCCAGTACTTTGGGGCCCTTGCCCCTGGGGAACACCACTATAAACCCCAACTCAAAAAATATCCATTGACTCTCTGCTTCCTGTTATTCAGTCAATTTTGTATCCACATTGCTACTGTCCCTTTTATTCCATGAACTGTAACTTTCGCATTAGTCTGTTGTGGATCAGGATCCATAATCCCACTTCTATTTGGCAAGATCTGTGCTTGTGGAGCCCTGCACATTTCATTCTGGAATAAAATGTGTAGTTGAGCAAATACAATAAGGACACTTAAGAAAAAATACATATTTATAGAACCTCATCATGTGCTTACGACATTCCAAAACACTTAGCCAAATAATCTCATTTGAAGTTATTGTTAGGTTGACAAATGGTCAATATTGTTCCTATAGGGAATGCACTGAATAATTAAACATCTTTTTTGAACTTAAAAGGAAATTTTACACCTGATTGGTGAGCCAAATCATTTTGAGCATGTTACTTCATTGGGCTTGATAACATAAACACATGATATCATTGCAGATGAGCTGTGAACAATTTGTGGCCCCTGAGTTGGGAAAGACAATACGTGCAGCCCGTATAACCTCAGTTGGAAGCACTTCAGATAGACTATTTTTGTATAAACAATCAGGAAGATCTGTAAAAATATTCAAATGTTTTTATAGTTTACAGTTTGTGAAATGGGAGTTCAAACACATTTTTCATTCATCCACTTGAGCTGACAAGAGAGAGGCTTGTCTTAGACAACCTATATACAGAACGTGATTGGTATGTGATGTTGTTTAGACTTGCAAGTGTGATTTTATTTCCTGAAATAAAATGTCTCATAATCCTAATGAATTCACTCTTTGTAATCTGCCGAAATTATATATTTTTTATTTGTTCATGGGATGTGGGTGTCGCTGGCTGGGCCAGCATTTATTGTCCACCCGTAATTGCCCTTGAATAGAGGGCATTTTAAGAGTTAACCATATTGTTGTGGATCTGGAGTCACCTGTAGGCCAGACCAGGTGAGGACAGCAGATTTTCTCCTTAAAGGACGTGCACAGATGGCTTCACGGTTATCATTGGACTCTGAATTCCAGACTTTTATTGAATTCATATTTTACCATCTGCTGTGGTGGGATTCAAACCAGGGCATCACTCTGCCCCTCTGGATTACTGGTCTAGTGACAATAACACTACACCACCATCTCCCCACATCAGAATACAGTAATATATATATATTGTATGTACTCATGTAAAAGTGAAAATTCAACTTCTGAAATATTTTTGCAATCATCCTAGTTCAGCTTTTTTATTACCATTTGAAACTCAAATGGCTCTGTGAGGAATTGGAGGCTTAATTGACATGTTGCTAATTTGTCTAGAGGCTTCAGTGATCAATTAACAGGATTAAACGTTATTTCCTGGCATTTAGATAACCATACAAGTTTGTGCACTGAGGTATTGCACAAGTCTAATATCAGAATTTAACTTGTAATTTAATCAAGGAATAAACTTTCTGATCATTGAAAATTTGAAACGGTAATCAAATCCAAGCTAAATGAGGTTTGTACTCTTTAAAAGTGCATTTTCCCCTTCTCGGGGAATGCCAAAGTTGCAATGCATAATGGATAATATGTGAAAATATTTATAAAGAAATGATTTTGAGCATAACCACCTGCAGTAATGTATTGTAGATGATACTTCTTTAAAATTTAAAATTTTGGGATATGCTTTATAGGAGATCCAAGCTACATGGTATGAAAAGCTCCACGAATGGGAAGATGCTTTGGTTGCATATGACAAGAAGATGGACATGAACAAGGATGATCCAGAACTCGTCCTCGGACGAATGCGCTGTTTGGAGGCACTTGGCGAGTGGTGAGTTTCGACATATAAATTCGTAAGAACAAGAACTTAGGTCCAAAGCTTTGGTTCCTTTTTGATTAATGCCAACCCCATTTATCATGCCACTCAATCCACTGTCTTTTGAGTCTTAATATGCTGCTTGCTTATGTGCCCTTTCTTGCTAGCTTATTTCATAAAACTATTAACTTTTGTGTAACCAAGCTCCTCCTTACTTCCCTTGTTCATCCTAATTAAATAATTTTCAATTTCTGATGCCTTGTATTCGAACTTTTTCCCCTCAGTGAATCTTTTTACATTAGTTTTGTCAATTTCTATTATAATTTTGACAACGTTAGAATGGTGTTTCCATTTTCCAAAAGATAATAAGCCCAACTTCTGTATTTTGCTCTTAACTTTATGGACGTGATTTTCCATGCAGAGGCAGCCCGCCAGTGGTGGGGACTTCTGGACCCGCCACATCAATGGGGTTTTCTGTTGAATGCCACCGGGAAGCCCGCAGCGGGGTGTGCCATCAACAGGGCTGGAAGATCCCCCTCGAATGAACGGCTGGAATGTTCTGGCACAGAGTTCTGAACCTAGAGTTTTCACCATTATTTTAGGATCCAATTAACACAATTGGGGTGATGCATAAAAAATGGCCCTGTTACAATTGATTTGTCTGACTAGCTTGGTTGAATTTTTATGGGAGAGTAACAAAGAGGTTCAGTGGAAGTGGTGTAACATATATGGATTTGAGCAAGGCTTTTGACAATGTCCCACATGCCAGCCTGATCAGAAAAGGTCAAAAAAAAATTCCCTTGGATCCTATGGGATTTAGAAGTGGCAAATTGGTTCCAAAATTGGCTCAGTGGCAGGAACCAACAAATATTTTTGTGACCAGAAGTCTATTTTTAATGAGGCTTTTCATATCACATTTCGATGATTTAGACATAAATGTTTAAGTTTATTTATTATTGTCACAAGCAGGCTTACATTAACACTGCAATGAAGTTACTGTGAAAATCCTGTAGTAGGGAGCATGAGTAAGAGATTTGCAGATGATACAAAGTTGGCCATGTGGTTGATAATGAGAAAGGAAGATGCAGTTTGCAGCAAAATATCAAGGACTGGTCAAGTGGACAAAATGTGACAAATGAATTTCGATCCAGAGAAGTGTAAAAGTAATGCATTTCAGGAGGGCAAACAAAGCAAGGGAATAGACAAGTTATAGTGTACAGAGATGTGTGAAAGAAGTGGGGGAATGTGGAGTGTATATCCACAGATCGCTAGAGTTAGAAGGACAGTTAGGTAAGGTAATTAAGAAAGACGTGGAATATTTTATTTTTATTAGCCGAGGCATAGAATACAAGAGCAGGGAGGTCATGCCAGAACACTAGTTAAGCCACAGCTAAAGTTTAGGTACACTTCTGGTCACCGCATCACAGGAAGGATGAGCACTGGAAACACTGGTGTGGCTTTTGCTACCAAATAAACCTGTTGGACTTTAACCTGGTGTTGTTAAACTTCTTACTGGAAACGGTACAGTGAGATTGAGAATGATGCCGGGAATGAAAAAGAATAGTTATGAGGCAAGATTGGATGGCTGAGCTGTTTCTTTGGAGCAGAGGAAACTGAGGGGAGATGTAATTGAACTGTATAAAATTATGAGTAGCCAAGATAGGGTGGATAGGAAGAACCTAATTCATTTAACGGAGAGGTCACAAACCAGCAGCATAGATTTAACGTAATTGACCGAAAGATTAGGGAAAGCATTGAGGAAGAGCGTTTTCACCTATTGGACGATGGAACTCCTTGCCTCAATGAAAATAGAGGCAGAAAGTCTCATGACATTTAAAAAGTACTTTGATAAGCACTTGGGGTGCCATAACCTATATGGCTCGTAATTGAGTGCTGGAAAGTGAGACTAGACTGGGTAGATATTTTCATTCCAGTATGGAGACGATGGACCAAATTGCTTCCTTCTGTCTTCTAAATCTCCATGATCCTATAGCCTTGAACATCTTTGTTGTTCACTTCTGTATTTCTCGAAAAGGGCAATAATTACTTTGCAAATTTGAGTCTGCCATAGATTTCTTCTTGGCTTCAGTGATATCATTCACTTTTGCAAGCAGCCCAAATGGTTTGTGTTTATAGGAGTAGACGCAGACTGAAAACTTTCAACTTAAAGTGATAGCAGGACCTTAAGGCATTACAGTAAAGTCTTCCTTTGACTGGCAATGGATATTGCATCTATATATTGTCATTCTTTCCAAAGTTGGATTCAGTTAACACTGGATTTGTTGAGACTTGGTTCAAATCATTAAACTACTTTATTCTTCAGTAAGTTGAGAGTACAAAGCAATGATGTAATCATATTCACTATTGTAACACTATTATTGTAAGGAAATGCAATGTTGAAATTACATCATGGATCCATCTTTCTTCACTTCAACCAGCATCCTGATTTTTTTTTTTAAGCTGATTTTTCCTTGGCCGTCTTACCTCACCTGTCTTGGAAGTTGGACTATTATTCAATTGCCTGACATTCCTCTGTATTGCTGAGTGTTTTTCAGATTATGAACAATCAAAGCTTTTCAACATAAGGCGGTGAGAGATATTCATTAGCTAAGGAGTCAAGCCATTAAACTGCTTATTCTTTGTGGTCTATGAGGCAATAACATCATAAATATCATTACATATAGCCCATGCTATTTTTAAAGTAACTTTTCTTCCAAATTATATGTGGAAAACTGTCAAAAATGATCTGAAATATGATGCTTTCCTCTGTTTAGTTTGGCCAGACAAAGTGGCTGTTATGATACTAACACATACTGAAATTCAATATATGTAAAAGGAAAGGCACTAGCCAACAGTGAGATTGAATACTCTGCTTTTTAATTCCGAACAAGACTGGGAGCAATGTCGATATCGAACTATGCATTAATCTATGTATTCATCTTCCCTTCCAGATGAATAACATTATTGGCAGGCGCTTTAACATGATGTTAAAGGCGATGTACCTTTTGATTTTTGTTGTGGCAGGGTAGGGAGGAGAGGAACTAAGAAGGGAGAAGACAAAGAATTGGAATTTGGGTCCCGCAATTCAAAGGCAGCATAGGAAATATGTTAGCTAAGTTGTATTAATAATAAAACTGTTCTGGGATGCACAATGGTGCCATGTTTATATTTCCAGACTCCTGTGGGATACTATCATGCACCTAGATTGCTCTCACAATGAGTTTCTTTAGTGCATGTTAAGCACATTTTGATTGCTGATTTCTGATACAGTTAGTGAGACCTATTTTGTATATATAAAAATTGAAAGAATCCACCCACCCATGAATTTTTTGCTGCACTATGCACTTTCTCTGAAAGATTAGCAGGTAACCTAGTTGCAAGCTTTAGTGTGCTACTGTGACCTTTCCCTGGACAGATAGAACTTTTTTTCAATTCATTCGGCATTGCTGGCTGGCCAGCATTTGTTGACTATCCCCAGTTACCCAGGGGCAGTTGAGGTCAACCACATTGCTGTGGCTCTGGAGGCACATGTAGGCCAGACCAGGGTAAGGGCAGCAGATTTCCTTCCGTAAAGGACATTAGTGAACCAGATGGGTTTTCCAATAATCGACAATGGTTTCATGGTCGTCAGTAGATTCTTAATTCCAGATATTTTTTATTGAATTCAAATTCCACCATCTGCCGTGGCAGGATTCAAACCCGGGTCCTCAGAACATTAGTGTTTCTGGATTAATAGTTTAGCGATAATACTATTAGGCCATCGCCTCCCATAAAGCTTGTTTTTGTGAAGTTTGTAGCAGCTGGTTATGGAATGACATAGACAGAAGCTTGCAACTCAGTTACCTGCTGATCTTTCAGAGACAGTGCATGGTGCAGAGAAGAATTAATGGGTGGGTGGATTCTTACAATTAATGAGACCTACTATATAAAAATTGAATCAGAAATCAGCAATCAAAATATGCTTAACGTGCATGAGTGCAAACTTTATATACTGTTAAATAAGTTAAGAGCCCATGGTGTTAATGGCAAGATCCTGGCATGGATAGGCTGACTGGCAGAAGGCAGAGAGATGGGGGAAAAAGGGGTCTTTTTCAGGATGGCAGCCAGTGACTCGTAGTGTGCCTCGGGTCGGTGCCGGGACCACAACTTTTCACAATATACATTAACGATTTGGAAGAAGGAACTGAAGGCACTGTTGCTAAGTTTGCAGATGATACAAGACATGTAGAGGGACAAGTAGTATCGAGGAAGCAGGGGGGCTGCAGAAGGACTTGGACAGGTTAGGAGAGTGGGCAAAGGAGTGGCAGATGGAATACAATGTGGAAAAGTGTGAGGTTATGCACTTTGGAAGGAGGAATGGAGGCATAGACTATTTTCTAAATGGAGAAATGCTGAGGAAATCAGAAACACAAAGGGACTTGGGAGTCCTTGTTCAAGATTCTCTTAAGGTTAATGTGCAGGTTCAGTCGGTAGTTAGGAAGGTAAATGCAATGTCAGCATTCATGTCGAGAGGGCTAGAATACAAGAGAGGGATGTACTTCTGAGGCTGTATAAGGCTCTGGTCAGACGCCATCTGGAGTATTGTGAGCAGTTTTGGGCCCCAGATCTAAGGAAGGATATACTGGCCTTGGAAAGGGTCCAGAGGAGGTTCACAAGAATGACCCCTGGAATGAAAAGCTTGTCATAGGAAGAACAGTTGAAGTCTCTGGGTCTGTACTTATTGGTGTTTAGAAGGATGAGGGGGGATCTTATTGAAAATTACAGGATACTGCGAGACCTGGATAGAGTGGACGTGGAGAGGGTATTTCCACTAATACGAAAAATTAGAACCAGAGGGCACAACCTCGGGCTAAAGGGACGATCATTTAAAACAGAGATGAGGAGGAATTTCCTCAGCTAGAGAGTGATGAATCTGTGGAACTCTTTGCCGCAGAAGGCTGTGGAGGCCAGGTCATTGAGTGTCTTTAAGGCAGAGATAGATAGGTTCTTGATTAATATGGGGATGAGGGGTTATGGGGAAAAGGCAGGAGAATGGGGATGAGAAAAATATCAGCCATGATTGAATGGCGGAGCAGACTCGATGGGCCGAGTGGCCTAATTCTGCTCCTATGTCTTATGGTCTATATTGGATGATGCTATAAAATGGGTGTGAAAGTGCTTTGGGTCTAATTGTCATTCTGCTGCTTCTTGGTCTGAGACTATATGGGACATTGCTATTCTAAAGACTCTCCATCTGCTTTCAAACATGTAGTAAGCTACCCCTTTCAACTAGGATCCTTGTATCATCACTGACCACTATAAAATTTATGGGTTTTAACTTATCCACATTTATCTCAAGTCACCACAGCAGCAACTTCTATTTATATGGCATCTTTAATCAACTGTCCAATGCACTCCACAGGAATGTTATCAAAAAAAAGATTAATGCTGAATCACATAAGGAGATACTAAGGAAAATTACCAAAGGTGGTCAAAGAGATAGGTTTTAAGGACCATTTTAAAAGAGGAAAAATACATGGAGGGAGATGGGGTGTGAAAGTGGTTAGCATGCTGCCTCACAATGCCAGGGACCCGGGTTTGATTCCCAGCTTGGGGGGAGTTTATGTGGAGTTTGCACATTCTCCCCGTGCCTGCGTGGGTTTCCTCTGGGTGCTCCAGTTTCCTCCCACAGTCCGAAAGGCATGCTGGACATGTGCATTGGCCATGCTAAATTCTCTCTGTGTACCCGAACAGGCGCCGGAGTGTGGCGACTCGGGGATTTTCACAGTAACTTTGTTGCAGTGTTAATGTAAGCCTACTTGTGACACTAATAAATTAACTTTAAAGGTTTAGGGAGGGAATTCCAGAACCTAAGGCCATGACAGTTGAAGCCATGGTCATCATTGTTGGAGTGATTAAAATTAGGGATTCTTAAGAGTCCAGAATAGGTGGAACGTGGATATCTCGAGGGTTGTAAGATTGGAGCAGAGACTGAGGCATGGAAGCGTGAGGCTGTGGAGACGTTTGAAAACAAAGTTGAGAATTTTAAAATTGGCCATTGCTTAATTGTGAATCAATGTAGGCCAAGAAACACAGGTGATGGGTGAAGGAGATTTTCTGTGGAGAACCACGATTTCTATGTCTCCCCAGTGACCACATAAAAATTCTGAATTAATTTCAGTTCTACCTACATGGTCATTCGATTCGAATTTCCAGAAATAAAGCTGTTTTGAAAAAGAATCTTAAAGAAGAGAATTTATTTTTAAATGGCGACTAAAGTAAAGTTAGTATTTGTTTTTCTCGCAGCTGAATATATAGAAGTCCAGATCCGCAAACACTGTGAAGCTACCAAACTGGTAGATCAGAGGTTAAAGTATGAAACAATTTAGTATTCTATCCCTTACTGGTCTCAGTCTACAGCTCGAGTGCACAATAGCAGTTCCAAAAGTCTGGGTTAACAGGATGTTGTTGCTAATGATTACAGCTATATTTCTGACTGCCTGTTCATATCGTCTAGAAACAAAACAGATGCTGAAGATGTGTCCTTTGCAGCTGTTTAATACTGTATTTAGATATTGACAAAGAACATAAATGGTTACCATGTTTACTGGTCAACAAACACAGGCCTCTCCAGAGATGACCGTTGGTCCATGTTGAATTACATCTTGATTTAGTTTAATTATACTCGTGTACATGCAAAATATATCCAACAAAATGACGGAAAGTTTTCTTAACATTACATTGCTATGGTTTTATTACTGTCTTGAATCAAAGTCTGTTGCATTCTACACTTAATGTAGATAAAATGTGCAAGTTATCTCTTTTTCGAAAGTTTCAAGTATTTTACCATGTAATTTGGAATGTAAATTCTTGCTTTAATCTAATCCCATGGTTTAACATTTACATGTGTTAAATTCTATCTGCTGTTTCTCTGCTGATTGACCGAGTCCCTTCAGATCCATTTGGAGCATTTCACATTAATTAGCATCATTGGTCAATGCACAAATTTTAGTGTCATCAAAAAACTTTTACAATTCGGATAATATTTTGGTCTTTAAGTCGTTTATAAAACTGATAAATAACATCATTCCAAACACTGATTCGTCTTGGCAGATATTTTCCGCTCTTGACATGTTTGATGCCAACCCACCTTTTTTGCTGTATATTCAGTAACCAAAGTATCAAATCATTTTAAATGCTCCATCTGTCCCATGGGCATATGCTTTGTGTTGCATTAGCCTCTATCAAATGTCTTACTGAAGTTTAATTAGACAACATCCATTGCCTCAATCTTTAACCAGCAGATTGATAACTTGCTGAGATGAACCCAGTGAATTGGCCAAACACGACCTTCAATTTCTGAATCCATATTGGCTCTCCAAATGGACAATGGCCTTCCAAATGATCCCTTATACTATCTCTCATCGTAACCTTGAATGCTTTCTGAACCATCTCCCAAAATCTTATGGGCCTGCAATTTGAAAATCCATTCCCTGCTCCCTTTCATAAAAAAAACTTGGTCCACATTCACCATTTTGCAATTCATCAGAATATGATCCAATTTCCTCAGCCAAATCGACTGGGGCGATTCTCCCTCAAAAATTCTAAGTGTCGAATTTATATGAAAGCTGGAGTAAGTCGCACTTTTCTTTTCAGCCGGAATTTCAAAATGAATTTCCCACACTCCGTGCAGTGCTGAGTGCACGAGCATGAATCAGTCCAAAAAACTGTGGGCGGGGCCTATTCCCGCTGGAGAGGCCGGCGGCATAGCGCTGAGCAGGCCACTGCGCATGCGTCGATCTGTCAGTGCTGAGATCAGCACATGTGCAGTGGTCCCTGTCTGCTGGCCACCCGATTGCTGGTCAGCTCGATCGCTGGCCCCCTGAACATGCCCAGGCCCGCCTCAACACCCCCCCCCCCCCCCCCCACCCCACCCCCAGCGCCAAGTGGCAGTGGGACCCCCCCATCCCCACAGATCACCCCCCCCTCCCCGAGGCCCTGCCCACTTGACACTGCCCAATGCCCAATAGGCAATGCCAAGATACCCCCTCGGGCAGTGCCAGGGGGCCCAGCCTTCATTCCACTGAGGTCAGGCCACCAGCTGCCCACAAGTTTACACTATTTACAGTGTAAACCCCACTGGAGTGAAACACTCCTGGTGGTGGAGGAGAGGCTAGCGGGACCGGAGATTTCAGTCCCGGACCTGCTTATGATTTTACAATTGCATTCAAATAAGGGTCTGCATACATTATGCAGCTCCACCCCGATTTCCAGCATGGAGCTGATGGCGCCGGAAATCGGCTGCTGGAGATGCGAGGAGGCCGTGGCACCCAACGGGGAGCCCACAAAACCGCCTCCGCTCGAGTCTCCCAGTCCACTGCGCTACAAAAGCAGCGCAGCGGGCTGGGAGAATCACCCCCACTATCTTTGGTTAGAGTTGTCAGATTTCAGACAAAGGGTGATGACAGAAGCCTGTTTTATTAACTGGAAGCTAGCGTGCAGTGGCATACCACAGGGATCTGTGTTGGGCCCCCTATTCATCATTTATAGAATGACATCGATGACTATGTGCTGGGGGTAAGATTAGTATGTTTGCAAATGACACAAAGATTGGCCAGTCGGTTAAGAGTGTCTTGGGCTACAAGAAGATATAGACGGCACAGTGGTTAGCACTGGTGCTTCAGAGTGCCAGAGACCCGGGTTCTATTCCAGCCTCGGGTCACTGTCTGTGTGGAGTTTGCACATTCTCCCCATGTCTGCGTGGGTTTCCTCTGGGTGCTCCCACAGTCCAAAGATGTGTGGGTTAGGTTAATTGGCCGTGCTAAATTGTCCCTAGTGTCAGGGGATTAGCAGAGTAAATATGTGGGGTTACGGGAATAGGGCCCGGGTAGGATTGTGGTCAGTGCATACTTGATGGGCCGAATGACCTCCAATTGCACTGTAGGGATTCTATGATTCTGAGAATGGTCAAATGGGCAGATAAGTGACAGATGGAATTTAACCCTGAAAAATGAGAGGGTATACACTTTGGAAGGAGTAATTTGACAAAGAAGTATTCAATCAATGTAGGACACTAGAAAGTTCTGTGGAACAAAGGGACCTTGGTGTGATTGTCCACAGATCTCTGAAGTTGGAAAGGTATGTCAGTAGGGTGGTGAAAAAGGCATATGGGACACTTGCCTTTATCAGTCGAGGCATGCATTACAAAAACAGGGAAGTCATGTTGGAGTTGCATAGAACTTGATGAAACCGCATCTAGAGAATTGTGTGCAGTTCTGGTCGCCACATTAAGGAAGGATGTGATTGCACTGGAAGGGATGCAGAGAAGATTCACCAGGATGCTACCTTGGATGAAACATTTAAGTTATGAAGAGAGGTTGGATAGGCTTGGGTTGTTTTCTTTGGAGCAGAGAAGACTGAGGAGCGACCTGATCGAGGTGTACAAGATTATGAGGGACATGGACAGAGTGGATAAGAAGCAGCTGTTCCCCTTAGTTGAAGGGTCAGTCATGAGGGGACACAAGTTCAAGTGAGGGGCAGAAGGTTTAGGGAGGTTGTGAGGAAAAACCTTTTTATTCAGAGGGTGGTGACGGTCTGGAATGCGTTGCCTGGTAGAGGTAAAGGTGGGTTGCCTCCAATCCTTTAAAAAGTACCTGGATGAGCATTTGGCACATCATAGCATTCAAGGCTGTGGACCAAGTGCTGGCAGATGGGATTAGGTGGGAGTTCAGGTGTCTCTTAATGTGTTGGTGCGGACTCTATGGGCCAAAGGGCCTCTTCTGCACTGTATAGTTTATTTGTGTCTTATACCTCTTAAACCTTTGTAATGTTACTCCTCTTCTGAGACTAAGGGATAGTAGTCTGCTGTTTCATCTTCTATTCTCTCAACTTGGACATCCCTCCTCTTGCATTAACAAAATTAGTCTTCAGGTAATTGTAGTGATTGGACCAGTCCCAAAGGCATCACCAGTTTTGATCAGTCTATTATCCCTCTACGCCTTTATCTTCCTCCTAGTACAGTAAAAATACTTCATTATTGCCCTTTATATATACAACTATATTTATTTTGCCCCTCTGCTTTTTATACCAGTCTGCGTTACATTGAGAATTGCTATGTACTACTAAAGTAAACTGGTGTACTTGGTGGCCTTGGACAGGGAAACGGTCAGCCATTTTATACACACTATGATTTTACAAGCAATGAGATGAATGATCACTAGTTAATATCTTTTGGTGATATTGTTTAGTGTCATAAAATGGTTACAGCACAGAAGGAAGCCAGTCAGCCCGCTGTGTCTGTGCTGGCGGGTTGCAAGAGCAGTTCAACTGCTTTCACTCTTTTCCCTTTCCCAGCAGCCCTAAAAAATTTTTTGTTCAGATAATTATCCAACTCCTTTTTGAAATTTAAGATTGAATCTGCCATCACCACATTCTGATGCAGTGCATTCCATTTCCTCACCGCACTGCATTTTAAAAAAAACACTTTTTCCCCCTTTGGTTCTTTTGGCATTCTAGATATCCTCTGATTCTTGGGCCCTCTAGCCTATGGGAGCAATTTCTCCTCTGTTCAAGCCCCTGATAACTTTGAAAGCTCCTATCAAATCTCTTCTCAACCTTCTATTTTCTTCGGAAAAACAGTCCCAGTTTCACAAATCCATTCACTTAACTGAAGTTCCCCATTCCTGGAAGTATTCGTATGAATCTTTTCTGCCTTCAATGATGCTTTCACACTCTTCTTGTGGTGCCCAGAATTGGACAAAGTACTTTGTTTGAGGCTGCAGTAGTTTTTTTTAAATAAAGATTTATCATGAACTCCCTGCTTCCCTCCTATTTCTAATTATGCTATATTAACCATCTTCTCAACTTGCCCTATCGCCTTCAATAATATACCCCCAGATCCCTGTGTTCCTGTACCCCTTTTAGAATTAATATTCTTTATTTTGTACTGCTTGTCCTTGTTCTTCCATTGTTTGTTCTGTCCTTCGTTCTTGCTTTGTTTCCATGGTGGCACTGTCTCTTTTATTCTGAGTTTCAACTTTACTGAAAAGCACTTTATCCAACACCTCTTGGAAGTGCAAGTGCATCGTATCAACTCAATTCCCCCTATTTTTTAAATAGTGGGAATTTGGAAGTTGCGGATGCACAGAGAAATGTAGGAGTCCAAACTCAGAAATTACTAAAAGCTGGTGGAGGGATACAAAAAAATATTAAAAAGGTAAATGGAATATTGACTTTTATCTCAAGATGGGTGGAAGTTATGTTTTAGCTGTACAGAGCTCTGGGTCGACCCCATCCAGAGTGCTGCATTCAGTTCTGGGCATCGTATCTGAGGAAGAATATGTTGACTTTTGGCATAGATTCACTAGGATGATATGGGACTAAAAGGGTTAAATTGTAATTAGGTTTGTATTCCCTTGAATCACGGAAGATTAAGGGGTAATCTAATTGGGGTGTTTAAATTGATTAAAGATTTTAATAGACTTGATGGAAATTATTTCTTCTGGTGGGAGAGTCCAGAACAATAATCTTAAAATTAGAGGCATTCAGGGATGATGTCAGAAGGCATCACTTCACACACAATAGTGAAAATCGGGAACTCCCCCCAAAAAGCTGCTGAGGCTGGCCAGTTGAAAATTTCAAAACTGAAATTTTTGTTAAGCAAATCTGATAAAGGTTATGGAAACACAACAGCAGGTTAAGACAGAGATCTCCCCAATCGGATTCAATGGGCTCAAAGGGTTAAATAACCCCTTCTCTTCCTATGATTTTCAAGCTACTTGCTCTCGGCAACCTAGGATCAGGAATTTTGCGTGCTGCTTTAACACTACATTGTTTGAGGGTTGAAAGGTGGACCTCTGTCAGCCTTCCTTCCTATGGTAATGTCTCGTTATCCAACCAGTCACAGTAATACCTGCCTTCTCTAGAGATTGTGGGGGTGTGAGCTTGTAGAGTGATTCTTGCTCAGATGTT